>NC_139147.1:19605079-20205079 GCF_964270905.1 Leucopleurus acutus | reverse complement strand
ATAAAGGATTTAGAATTTCCTCATACCTTACAACTCATGTGAAAATTGTTTTAAGCTATCATATTCTACTTTTTGTCTTATATATAGTTAGCAGCTCCCCAGTTTTCTTCCAAAATTGATACTTAAATAAGAGGCATCAATTTTATTGTTGTCCAAGCACCTCATTAGGAATTGTACACCCTGATGTTACATAAACTTCACTTTCAGAAGCAAAACCTAGAGGATACAGATTACTAGCTTCTTGTCAATCATAGTAAGTAAAAACATTAAACTCTGCTGGAAAACAAGAAGCAGATTCTGGGAGACAGAATTCTAAGATGGCTCCCAAATTTCTACTCCCTGATGTACACACCGTATATAATCCTTCCCCCTTGAGTGTGAGCAGAACCCCTGAGTTAGTGGTTTATCACTTCTATGACTACACTTTATTGCATGATAAAAGGACTTTGCAGAGGTAATTAAGGTCCTCAATCAAAAAGTAGAGTGCACTTGGGGGATCTGACCTAATCAGGTGAGCCCTTTAAAATAGGATCTAAATTCTCTCTCCACTTTTTCCCATTCTTCTCTCTCTTATTCATCTGCTTTTTTGCTGACTTTGAAGAAGCACACTGCCACAAGTTCTACCACTGCAAGGAAATGCATTTTCCAACAACTGCATAAGTTGGGAAGAGTACCCCAAATCTCAGATGAGAACACAGACCCAACTGACACCTTAATTGCAACTTTGTGAGACCCTGAGCACAGGATTCAGCTAAGCCCTCACAAATTCTGACCCGTGCACATTTTGACAGAATAAACGTGTTGTTTTAAGCTGCTAATTTTGTGGTAAATTGTTATGAAGCAATAGAAAAGTAAAACAAAAGCGTCTAGCACATTGAAAATCTTTAAAAATATTATAAATTCTACTCACCTCTATATATTTATTTTGCCCCTCACTCTTTCCAAAAAGCCATGCATAAGAGTGTAATATTTTATAATACCCTATGTTTAAAAATTCTACAGAATATAGGGAATCATGCAAGAAGCTTGAATGGGGGGCCATTGTAGAGTCCCAGTGGGTGGCTCAACATTGGGAGGTTTTGCTCTACCTCCTTTATTTCAGATGTAAAAGGTCTATGTTATCTCTATATCTCCTATTATTTCATAATAATAGGAGATATTATTATTTAATAATTAATTTATTATTAATAATAATTAATAATATTATTTATTAATAATTAATAATATGATTTATAATAATAGATTTTATTTTTAATAATTATTAAAAATGTTTATTTATTATATTTATATAAATATATTTATTTATATTATTTATTTATTATTTATTTTTAATAAAGCAGTTCCACTACTAGTCATTAACCAAAGCCCTGTTATAAGTACATTTAATATAAAAGCATATTCTTTTAATGTTAATATTCCCATATTGTATCAGTTGATTTTCTATTTTACCACAATGCCATTTTTCAACTCTATATACAGAACATATATATATATATATATCTCCCAATTCATAATCATGCTTAAAACTGAGTCCAATTGGTATTTTCCTTAGATGAATTTGAAAAGTTAGAGCAAGGAAGAAATTAAACAATAATTTAAAATGTCATTAAGTATTTCAGGGATATTGTTAACTTCTAATAATTGTAATTATAAATAAAAATATTTTCTCTCTTCTTTGTAAATTAAAACAATTTATGTAAGTTAAACAAAGCTATAGTGCCAAATTATTATAGAAATAGTAAATAATATGTTGAGTAAGTATGATACAAATAATGCAAATAATTAAATCATAGTTTAAGTTTCATCTCCCAAATTCGCGATAGTATTCAATGGAGTATTATATTTTTTCTGCAATTGAGTGAAAATTCCAGCAGGCTCAAGATATTTCTGATCACTGATAGGTAGGACAATCTCTCAGTTGCTTTAAACTTTGGAACAAATGCTGAGTTCAGAAATTAGAATGCTCATCCAGTTATGTTTATCAGAACTTCAATTCTCATTGAAAAGTAAGACATCTCTCACCCCACACTCAAGGGCCTGGCAGTAGAGGACTCTCTAGCCCAGCGGCCCCCAAAATTGTTGGCACCAGGAAGCAGTTTCCTGGAAGACAATTTTCCACGGACTGTTGGTGGGGGCGAATGGTTGAGGCGGTAATGCGAATGATGGGGAGCAATGGGGAGCGGCAGATGAAGTTTTTCTTGTGTGCCTGCCTCTCACCTCCTGCTGTGCCACCCTGTTCCTAACAGGCCATGGACTGGTCCGCAGCCCGGGGGTCAGGGACCCATGCTCTAGCCCTTCTTCATTCTTTCCTCCTGACCTCTTTCCTCTCCCATAGCTTTCATATTAGAACTCTCTGCATTTATGATAAGTTCCTCTTTGACCGCTGCTTTAACAATACGCAATTATTCTCCCGTGGGTATTTTCAGGGCTTCATCACCTCCTTCCAGCTGAGCCCTTCCATATATGACTCCTATTCACAGGCAGTCCCTTGCCCTCAGTGGGCTTTTCCTACCGTCCTTTCAACTTCTGATTTGCAGACATTTTAACCCATTGTAAACTCCCACTGTTTTGATCTAGTTTTTATCTAGCAGGTCTTCTTAGGCAGGCCCCGTTTTTTTTTTTTTTTTTTTTTTTTTTTTTTTTTTTTTTTGCGTTATGCGGGCCTCTCACTGCTGTGGCCTCTCCCGTTGCGGAGCACAGGCTCCAGACGCGCAGGCTCAGCGGCCATGGCTCACGGGCCCAGCCGCTCCGCGGCATGTGGGATCGTCCTGGACCGGGGCACGAACCCGCGTCCCCTGCATCAGCAGGCGGACTCTCAACCACTGCGCCACCAGGGAAGCCCAGGCCCCGTTTTAAAGTACTGGAACACTGCTGCCTTGGGTCTATATGTGGTCCTTGAATTTTGTGATTCTTTTACAGGTTATGGAGAAATTTGGAGTTATTTACAAAGGCAGTATCGATTCTTTCTCAGACTGTCTCTATCCCTCAATCGTCTCTTTCACCTACTCCATCTGACAAATAATCACAGTTTTTAATCTATGCTGTCTCAGCTATTTAATAGAAATTCCCAATTTAACACCCTATCACCCATCTCAATTCTTCTGTTTCCCACCAAAAGAAAAAGTGAACACGAGAGTTGAATGTCATTTGCGCATAAGTTTAAACTAGAACAGAAGAGATTTTGCCCATACTTAGTACCTCTAGATTTAACTGAAGGAAATAAATGAACAGAATGTATTGTTACTTACCATATAATAGATTTATGGATGAATGTTATGTTTTCCTTATATTATCAATATTATTCAAGCTCTGTACAATGATTATGTACTGTACTTAAATCAGAAATCAAAACAACACAATATTTCATTCTTTAAAGGCAAGCAACTTTAAAGTGAAGGAGGAGATTTCTGATTATAGCTTTCAGGACTTCTATTATTGTTTCTTTAGTTTTTTCCTAGGTTATCACCTCAATCTCACAAATGTTATCCACCCATGACTGGGAAGTGAGGTTGGGTCATAGGAGATATGGTTCTAATGCTTAGTTTTCTTTTTAAGATTATTCATCCAAACATGAAGTCAGAGAGGCACATGCTGGTGTCATACTCTGTACTCTTTTGTCCTAGCACTAAAGTTAGAATGCTCCCAGGCTTCAGAGGGAAGTCTTCTTTTAACGCTTATTTCATTTTCTGAATGTGACAAATATGCCTAGCTAACTACACTTGTTAAGGTTGGTATTTTAAAATGTCATTAAATCTGCAAAGTGTAAAGGATCTTCTTCCACGGTGTACAAAAAAATACAAAGAGAATAGATTTGTTTCTGTCCAATTAGTATGGTGAGTTATTTCACAAAATATAAGATCCCTTCAAGGCAGTGTTTGCCTGTTAAAAAGTCACTTGTGGTAAGAATAAAATGCCAGAATTTTTGAGTTTCTTTATATATATTTACTATGTGACAAACATGTATCCCTAAAAGTCTGCTTAATAAGGAAAATGAAATTTGACATTAGTTTAGCCTCCTAATTATGTATGTCCAAGACTGAAAAACACCTTGAACTTTTTAATGATGAAAATTCCTTCACTACATGTAAAATAAAAACAAAAAAACTCTTAGAGAGTGTAAATTTAGTGTAATTTAGTAGCTACTTCACTGAATGATCAGTATGGGAGTAACTTATAAGCATATCACTTGTAATAATTTTACAGATGGAAATATCAAAAGATGATTTTTCTAATTTCTTATCTAACTTTTCTTCTCAACAAATAATACATGTTTTCACTGAATATCAAAATTTCAACATTAATCTAAACTATCTCTCCTTTAGCGGATTTAAAATATTTTTTTCAATCACAATCCTCACAGTTGTAACCTCTCCTTTATAACACTGTACCATATACATGTATAAAAATATACATATAATTGTTCTTGTTAACTGTGTATCTGTGTTATCTCTTGTACTAGATTATAAGCTCCTGGATAACAGAATTTAGGTATTAGTTATGCCTATCATACAGATACGGCCATGGCGCTTTGTTATTAATAATTATTTTTACAATGGGGTATAATTCTATTGTTTGCACTAGGAATAATATACATAGAAATAAAAACTGAATTAGATGATACAATGTATGATGTGTAAGTTTCTTAGGTTGTGCTTTTAGAACTCTAGAATTTCAATAGCAGTAATTAGTAAATAGAAAGAAAAACTACTATTGTGTGAAGTTTGATTTTATTCCTACATAACAGCTTATGAAAACAAAGGATTTTGTTGATAGTTGTAGCATAAGTGTGAGAGTGGAAAGAAAGCACAAAGTAAAAGCAAACCTTTTGCCTTTTTGGCATAAAAGTTAATTCCTAATTCAGAACTGAGATGAAAATACTCTCTATGGATGGTTTATATCTGTATCACAGTTAAGTTTCCCAAGTCTTATCCAACACTGTAACAACAGTGCCTGAACCAGAGTCTGGTACTGAGTAGTTTTTCAATAAGTATTTGTTGAATGAACAATCCAAAGACTTTGCTAAATAAAAGAGATAGAATTCATATCTCTTTGTTAAATAGCTCAGGAATAAGGGCAGAAGCTTTGCAATTTTAGCTTTACCTACCTCCAGTTCTCTGTCAGTCTCTGACAATGCATGGAGCACAAAAAAGTTAACTTTTACAATAACATGGATTGGAACTCACTGGATATACTCATTCTTGGTTTAAAACCACATTTTGTGTTTTTCCATTTGTATTCTTCAAAAGACAAATTGTTGGATGTAACTTTCAATAATTTATTCATTCAGTAAAATATTTATTTACTAAATACCTATCAAGTATCAGCTACATTACAAAAGCACTAAGTGTATGGAGAAGGGTTCCTGAGGCTTTGACCTAGTTTGGTGGCCAGGATGTCTGCCTCATCTAAGGAAGACTGAACTGGAAACTGAAGAATGAGAAGGCAACATTTAATTTCGGTAGGTATGTGAGTGGGTATGCGTTAGAGAAGTTGTGAAGGTTTGTACATCGAAGCTAGAGCAGGACAAAGCAGCACTGCTAGCACAATGCATTCGGGGAACTGAAAGAAGCCAGTGTGGTTGGAGAGGAGAATATGGCCTCATGCAAGTTTAAAGTTGAGGAAGTTCATAGTAGCCAAACACAAAAGGCTTCTTACCTGGTAGTAAAAATTATTAATCTTAAAGGAAGAGAAAACCATTACATATTACAACACTTTCTTCAAGAAACACAAGACTATGTGTATTCTCTGTGTTATAAGTCTCTCTGTCTCACCTGAATATTGCAAAATCCTCCATATTCTTTTTCCTACAGATGATTGTATAAGGGGTGTTTTGTGCCACAACTGTGTGTAAAAGTCTCTAATTTCTATTGTTACGCAACTGTGATATCATACCGTGCTGAGTGTGAGACCCCTTGTTTTTCATGCATGCAGAATTTTTTAAAAAAAAGATAAAATCCTGGGAATGCCCTGGCAGTCCAGTGGCTAAGGACTCTGGGCTTCCACTGCAGAGGACATGGGTTTGATCCCTGGTCTGGGAACTAAGATCCTGCAAGCCCCATGGCCACATAAATAAATAGATAGATAAATTAATTAATTAAATTTAAAAAAATCCAAATTAAAAAAAATATTATAAAATCATTTTATCAAAAAGGGGTAATGTGATAAAGCAGGAGAAAAGAGGAACACTGATGTAAAAAGAAGGATTCTTGCACTAAATAATTGAAAATATGAGTTGTCTATTAGAGGTGAATTTAATGGCATCAACAAGTATTGACCAATTCTTTTTCTTCTAAAGAGTAGAGTTTGGCAGTTTTTGGCTCATTTTTGGGATTCTGCATTCTAGATTCCAGGTGACTTTCTTATGCTAACTTTCCAGATGTAGTCTCCTCCTAGTGAGTTTTGTTTTCAAAGCACGGAGAACAGTGTCTTAGGTAGGACTCCCCACTGGCCTTTGAGGAACACTGATTCCTACTTGAACCTCTTTGTTCCAGAAGAATTGCTAAGCATATGTTGGATGTCAGGAATACCAGAAGTTGCTATATCTGAGTTTAAGTTTGAGCTGGACCTCCTTCCTTATTTTTTAACATAATTTATTCCCTTTCAAAGTGAGAGCCACTTGAAAAATTATAATATCTTTGTAGCAGGTTTAAGTGTATTCCTATCTAACACTCTCAAAGGCATTCTCAATTCAGTGGACAGAATCATCTTGTAACATTGAAAAATTGATCTCCCAATTGCCTACTTAATGTAATAAAGGAGGTACTACCTTTCAGTTAGATCCATAAAACAGGTTGCAAATATTATTGAAGAAATAAAAGCACACTTAACCTGTTACCAATATGAGGCTACACAGCCACATACCCATTAGCTGTCACCATTCAGTCAATTATCCCGATCAAGAGCTCAATATACTCAAAATCTCTTTCCTTTATCTATTCACTATATCTCTGCAATTATAACCAAATTTCAGGGATCTATTCCTTTCCAGTGGCAAATCTACAAATTTATGCAGGCTACCTAAACAAGCAGAAGTTAGTCATTTTTTTTTTCTGTAAAGGGCCAGATAATATTTTAAGATTTGCAGTCTCTTTGCAACTATTCAAGCCTGCTGTTGTCGTGAAAGCAACACCAGAAAAATGATAGAGGACTAGCCATGGCCATTTTCTAATTACACTGTGTTTGCAACAATAGGCAGAAAGCCAGATTTTGCCTGCAGGTTTTATTTATACACTGAGGCATCATAACCTTGTGAAATATGATTTGAGTTCTTTTCAGTTTCCTCTACCTCAGAAATGTGGCAGAATTATATTTTAGCCATTAGTTTAACCTAGTTTACAATTACACTTTTATGTTTTTACCCCACATTTCTAAAAAAAACCCAAAATGCCTAATTTTGAGTAGAATGTGGCCTCTACCAGGAGCCACTTGGAAAATACTGGAATTTGGATTTGTCCAAGCATATGTCAACCTGTTTCATGGTTCACATTTGGCAAGGGTGCTCCTATATATCCAAGGTTCTAGCAGTTAGCTGTACCCACATGAAACCTGGTGAGAGAAGTGAGTTATAAGACGAAGTAACTGCAACTGAGCAAATTAAATCATATTACAGGTAACCCAGAAAATGCAACTGCTTTCCTTGGGAGGCTGTGACAGAGGTTTTGAAATCCATTTGCAAGCCAGATCAGTTCTTACTACAAATGATTTCAGAATTGTGTCTCACAAGAACAATCCTCTGAGGTACTTCCTGTGAAACAAGTGGAGACAAATCTAAATGAATATTTACAAATCTCTCAATTTCATGTTAATTAGAGATCTTACTCAATATTTGTCTAAATCTAAGCAAACTATGACTATTGGAAACACCATAATGTTCTCTGGGCTTTTCCTCTGGGTTGTCAGGCTACTTATGCAATTATGTATGTATTTATAACTTTGTGAAATTTTTATTTGAATATGGTATAATTGTGCAGAGAAAAAAATCTGAAATAATCCAGAAGTTTTAAGAATTAAAGGAGAGTTTGTTAATGTTGCTGGATACAAGATCACTATACAATTGTAAATATAATTCTTATTCTCTTACAAAAAAAAAAAAAAAAGAGCTTAAGACACAAGAACAAAATGTGCCATGGCAAAAACAATTGATATATTAGATCACATTAAAATATAGGACTGCTCATCAAAATATTAAACTGGTGAAATCATAAATCTTCTGTTTCATTATGTTGCAAATATAACATTTTTTTCAATTTTGTGTTACTTGCATGTTCCACCAAACTAAAAGAAAAAAAAAATGTGGACAATAAATAGAGATAAAATAGAGGAAGTTTATACAGGGCAGTTGATACTGATATGTGTGTGTGCATGTGAATGTAAATTTACTATATTTATTTTAAAATAATTTACAGATAAAGATATCATTATTTTGTATATTTTCGTGGAAAGTTAGACACAATTTAACCCATACTACATTTATACACCAGAAAATTCTAGTTACATTAAATGCATTATCCCTACAAATACTTTAGATTTTTTTTTTTTTGCTGTACGCGGGCCTCTCACTGCCGTGGCCTCTCCCATTGCGGAGCACAGGCTCCGGACGTGCAGGCTCAGTGGCCATGGCTCACAGCCGCTCCGCATCATGTGGGATCTTCCTGGACCAGGGAACGAACCCGTGTCCCCTGCATCGGCAGGCGGACTCTCAACCACTGCGCCACCAGGGAAGCCCTAGAATTGTTTTTATAAAGATATGTTTCTCTTGTTTTAATATGTGTATGATTGTGATACTTTTAAAATAAAAGATTGTTTTTACTATTTAAAATAATTTCCAGGTTTTTGAAACATGTGTTAACAACAAATTAGCTATAAGAATGAAATCAGTGTTTTTGTATTTCTTAATATTTAATTCAGAAACACTATTATTTAACCCTTGCTGATGGTTACTGATGAAAGAGTAACCCAGGTAAGCCATAAATATTTGCATGAAGTTATAAGGAGCCATAACAGCTATCTAGAGATATATTGTTATAATAGGAAAAAAACAACTAATAACAAGGGAAAGTTTGCTATTGTATAGTGTGTTTCAATAAAAATTTAAATATTAAATTTTAGCAAACTTCAATATGTTTTCTTAATATTAAAGTTACATTCATTGTTTCTAGTGTTGCAATTAGGGTGAAGCTAGTAAGGCAATGATAACAATAATAAAACATCAAAACCAAAAACCCAGTAATCAAGATATATAATATTTTAGTAAAATATTTTTTTAAAAAAACCAAATCAATACAAAATATCTACAATTAACAAAATATCAAAATTTTAGACAATGTTTTCATTTAAACCTGCACTTACAGAGCCCTTCTCACTTGCTTCACCCAAATCAGGCCCTGATTTCCGAAATATGGCATACACAAAATTAGACACCCAGCTTTTAGGCTATTGTTTTATAATTTGTTTTTTAATATTGAATTGAAAGAGTCATGTACCACAATGTACATTGCACCTCTATTTACAATAGCCAGGACATGGAAGCAACCTAAGTGTCCATCAACAGAATGGATAAAGAAGATGTGGTACATATATACAATGGAATATTACTCAGCCATAAAAAGAAACGAAATTATTTGTAGTGAGGCAGATTGACCTAGAGACTGTCATACAGAATGAAGTAAGTCAGAAAGAGAAAAACAAATACCATATGCTAACACAGATATATGGAATCTAATAAAAAAACAAATTGTTCTGAAGAACCTAGGGGCAGGACAGGGATAAGACACAGACATAGAGAATGGACTTGAAGACATGGGGAGGGGGAAGGGTAAGCTGGGATGAAGTGAGAGAGTGTGTGGACTTATATATACTACCAAATGTAAAATAGATAGCTAGTGGGAAGCAGCCACATAGCACAGGGAGATCAACTCGGTGCTTTGTGACCACCTAGAGGGGTGGGGTAGGGGGAGTGGGAGGGAGATGCAAGAGGGAAGAGATATGGGGATATATTCATATGTATAGCTGATTCACTTTGTTATAAAGCAGAAACTAACACACCATTGTAAAGCAATTATACTCCAATAAAGATGTTAAAAAATATATTGAATTGAAATATCCTCTTGGTTACTGAGTTTTTTGGTCATTGTGTAACCATCACATTATGTACCTGAGCTGACTGAGCTGACTGCCTCACTCACTTCACCCAAGTCTCAACTCTGAGTAATCCATTTGGCTTTAAGTAATTATATATGTATGGTGCTAATAATGTATAGTTTTCAGAATAATTTATATTCATTCTAAATCATTGTAATTTTTAAATCTCATTCAGTTTATTGAATGGGACACTTGCTTCCACCTGTCATGAATTTGATTTTAATAATGAACCTGTACAATGATATTTTAGATGTTCATATTGAGACAATAAAATGTCATGTTTTGATAAAATATGTATTATCTGATTTTGTGTAGAAAATATTTGCTAACCCCTTGTATAGAACAATGAAAATCACTTTACATAAATATGTATATATATTTCTTATTTTCTTTACATAAATCACTAAATCTGAGATTCTTTGCTCTGCAAGTGAAAATTTTATGTCAGCTTTGATACATATTTTTAACTTTCTTCTCTCATGTTTTTTTAAAACAATTTTTATTTTCTATGGTGTCTTTTTCATACTCTCTTATTCCTTTATTTTCTTTCCTTGCATTAATTCTATTCTAATAAGTATGTGAGTTGGATTTGGTACCCTAAGAACCTATGCATCCCCAGAACCTATGTATCCAAAAAGAACTGTAAAAATGTGACTAAAGATTTTGAGATGGAGAGATTATCCTGGATTATCTAGGTGAGCCCAGTGTAATCACAAGGGTCCTTGAAAGAGGGAAACAGCAGATTTAGACTCAGACAGAAGGTGATGTGATGACAAAATCAGGGGGCCAGAGAGGGAGATTGGAAGATGCTACACTGCTGGCTTTGAATATGGAGGATGAAGTCATCAACCAAGGGGCGCAGTAGCCCCTAGAAAGTAGAAAAGGCAAAGTGGATTCTTTCTTAGAGACTTCAGAAGGAAGGCAGCATGCTGTCAATATTTCAAGACTTCTGACTTCTAGAACTGTAATAATAGAATGTCTAGAACTGTTTGTGATCATTTGTTAGAGTAGCCACAGGAAACTAAAACAGACAGTTCAAAATATTTGATTCTCTCTCTCTCTCCTTCCTGGCATGTAGTAGAATTTTTCTTCTCCACTCTCAGGAATGGCTTTATGACCAACTTTGACACATCAATGTGAACATAAATAATTCAGATCACTTCTGGGCTGAAACTCTAAGAACCATGCTCTTTTCCTCTCAATCTTCCTGACTGGCAAGGATCCAGAAATCCTATCATGTGGTTTCTGCAGTGAGTGAGGATGAAATACTGAGATGACCCACATGATCAAGTAGCATAAAAGACAACTCTCTGTTACTTTAATAATAGACAATAATAAAAATAAAATGTGAGCTTATGATAAATACAAGATTTATTATAGTATACTATTCACTATTTTGTCTGTTATCTAAATAAATACTGTGATTTTTATTTCAGATTGTTCATTTTAAAGTATGTTTTTCTTTGTGTTTCTTTTCTCTAACTAATACTTCCATGAAATCCTATTATTCCTGTCATTATTCTGACTTATAATTTTAAGCAGTAAGAGAAAACTGTAGGTGAAAAGTAGATCTAATTATGATAGACCCAGTGATTCTCATTCTTGAGAAATGTCATTAAGGTAAAAATGTATTACCAATGAATATTTGAAAAAGATCAACCTTTATGTGTAAGCTAATGATGTGAAAATTAGTATACACTTACATATGTGAATGGATGAAACATTAAAATTGTAAGGACTAAAAGTGAAAAAAAATGTTGTAGTGGAGATTTGAATTAATTTAAAATAGAGTGTTGGTTTGGTTTCATCATATAACTTCATGGGATAATTATGCTTCTGCACAACTATTATGCTAAAATTTGTTACCCCTATGTTCTGGGAAACTTCTACAGAGGTCATTAAATCCAAGTAATTTTCCAATGAAAAATCAGCTTTTCAAATGAAGGATAAGACATAAATTGAACTAAGATAAATTATCATTCTTGCCAAGTTGATCAAGTCTCATAAAAACTGCAGAGTATCTTCAGCTCATCTGTTTCTAGAGTCTTTGAAATAAGAATCTTTATAAATTGTATCTGTAACAGTTTATAGTAGTAATTTTGGTTCAACTTTTCCTGCTGCCAGATATTTTTTTGAAGCCAAACACCAGTATTTACATGCTGAAGTAACTACTTAAGCCCAATTTTTAAATGGCTTTTGTGCTGAAGTTGAAAAGCCACAAAGACCCAGTGAACTGAGATTTCCCATCACCTAGTTTTTAGTTCTGAGCCTGAACTCCAAAAAGAGGACCCTTGTAAGGTGCAACACCTAGATTTCTCAAAGTTATGTGTCAAATTGTAGAGGCTAAACTATTGTGAGATAGAAGAAGCAAAGCCAAGAAGGCAATCAGGCACCAAGAATCAAGAAACCCTTACACTTACAAGGTTACTACCAAGCTGCATCCAGGAAAGGGGAAAGAAATCATGATTGAGGTTGAATTTCTCACTATGCAAGTACATGGCACTTGAAGCACATATTATTTTGTAGAAAAAGTGAAGGTATTCCTTGAATTTTAAGAAGATAATTCATGTAAATTATATGATGTTTATTTCATTTTTTTCCTGGACCTTTGCCATGTCTGCTAGAAATGCATACAGCCATGAAGGTTCTTTAATTTTAGGATCAATATTAAAATAATATTTGAGCTACTTATTTCTAAATCTAGCAGAATAAGTCTAAATGATCAGAACCATCAGAAAAACTCCTCATTTATTCACTTAAGGTATAGAGAGCATAACCATGTGTCATGTAGTCTTTCAGCATTGAGGGAGGTTACAACAGTGTATATATATAGCAGAAGAGATCACAGCTCTCTAATATTGTTGTGGAAGCCTGGGCCAAACCATATTAGGCTTTTTAGGCCAGGATAAGGTGTTTGGATTTTATTACAAATGCTTTTGAAAGTCACCAGGTTTTAGTTTGGTTATTTAAAGTATTTTCTGTTTCTTTATGATTGCTATGTGAAAAATCATTATTTGGGGCAAGGGGGAGGTCATCTAAAACAGGAGCCAGAGAAGATGGTTCTTGGCCTGCTGATAGATAATGGCAGTTTGAGCCAGGGTGCTGGAAATGGAAGGAAAGAGAAGGATACCTATTAAGGCTATATCTGCACGAAGAGGCATAGGTAGTCTGTGGTAGTTAATCTTATGTATCAACTTGACTGGATCACAGGCTGCCCATATATATTGTTAAACACTATTTCTGAGCATGTGTGTGAGAGTGTTTCCTGATGAGATTAGCATTTGAATCTGTAGAATGAGTAACGTTGATTGCTCTTCCCCATGTGGATGGACATCATCCAACCCCCTGAGCGCCTGAATAGAACCAAAAGGTAGAGGATGGTGGGCAGAGACAATGATCTTCCATCCTCTCCTGCCCTTGGGCATTCCTGGTTCTCAGGTCTTCAGATTTGAACTGGAATCTACATCATTTGGCTTTCCAGGTCTCCAGCTCTCAGGCCTTCAAACTATGCCACTGGCCTGCCTGTGTCTGCAGCTTACAGAGGGCAAATCATGGGACTTAGTCTCTGTAATTGTATGAGCCAATATTTCATAATAAATCTCTTTGTATATGTATTATAAATATGTCACATTCATATATATTTTATATATTTATATGAATTAAAAGAGTAAAAGAAGAATAAAGAATAAATAGGGATTATTGGTAAATAGCATCATTTTATGAGAATATATATTTTATGATGTTTATCAAACACTCGTGTGGAGATGCTCTATAAGATATAAAAGTCTGCGGTTCAGGGAAGAAGGGTCAAAGATATACCTCTGTGTCACTGACAAACAGAAGGTAGATAAACATAATGTCAGCAGATGATTACATAGGATTGAGGCATGAACCCTCAGCACTTCACACATAAAAATTGCAAAGAGAAGAAGCATCCAGTGAAGAAGATTTGGGATATATGGACAGTGACAAGGAGGAAAAACTAAGAGACTGAGATGGCCTGATATGCAAGAGAAGAGAGCAAACCAAGACAGAGAGTTTGGTCAATGCTTTCTAAGTCTACTGTTCGGAAGAGGAATTTGAGCAAAACAAAGTATGCACTGCAATGAGGAGGTCACAGGTGGCCTGGAAAAGCAATCTTCCTGGTATAGTGAGGATGAAGTTCCAATAGACTGGCTTAAGAGAAGAATATGAGAATAAGGAAATTGAAGCAGTGATTGTGGACATTCCTTTACATAATATGCTGTGAAAAGGAGGGAAGGTATAGAATATTGCCAGCAGGGATATAGAAGTTTTAATTTTTAAATTTCTTTATTTTTCTACTTGACAAACTAGAACTTATTTTTAGCTGGTTGGAAAAACCAAGAAGAAAGAGATAAAATAATTAACTAGGGCTTTGGTCTTCGACAAGGAAAATAGGAGATGATATTCAAAACTGAGAAATTAGAGAATTTTAAGAAATGGAGATAGATCATTCATAATAACAAAGAAAGAGGTAGAGATTGAGGTCCTGACTGAAGTTGGTCAGTAGATCCAGTGGTAAGAAAAGCTGAAGTTTCTGTATCAAGGTGTGCTCTTCAGACCAAAATTGATGTGTTGTAACAACAGTGGTCCTTTCTCAGGACCACTAGCTGTAAGAAGGTTGTACCTACCTTGATGACATAACCATCTCTATTCCAAAGCCAAATCCCCACTACTCTTCAATGTGCTCTGTGTCAAATCTTGGGTGCTAACATTTTCTAACTTTTTTTTCTATTTTTTTATACCTATTTAATTTGGTAAAAGGTCAAGGGCTGATGTTTAAGAAGTGATAGAATAGACATTTTAGTATAAAAAAAACATTAAAAGTTCCAGCTTGTGTTTATCACTAATAGTGTGGTTGACGTTGATAGATTTTAAGACAGAAGATGGTATCTCAGATGTGATGGAAGAGAATGATGCTTTATTTCTTTTTTGTATTCCCCACAGGGCAAGATATTTAACTTTATGTTTCTTACTACTTCAACAGTGCTGAAAAATGTATTTATTAAAACTGAACTGAATTTTAACTCAGTTAAAATTTTAACTCTGTGCCTTCAACATTATTTCTTACCTTCTGCAACACAAAAGCAACTTATATATCTTTAGAAATGTACTGTTACAGAGCATGCACATAAATTGATCATTATCCCTTTGCGGAACAAGAAGTCACTGATCTCTCCCAAAACCTCACAGGTGAGATATGTTTCCTCTTGAAGTTTTGGGGATTAGTGGTCTAGCCTGCTGTGTTATCTATCCCAGTGACTGAAATATTAATAATTATAGAGAACTTATGGTAGATAAGCACTTTCACCAAAAGATATTCTCTCAAATCTTGTTTCCACTATAAAAACTAAAGATGGTTCCTCCTAGATTCATTGTTTCAAAGAACTGCATTAATTAAGTCAAACTTTATGCGCTCTTTATTCTAGCATAAACACTTGTTATGTGGCCCTTTAATGGAACAATGGTCTAAGAATGGTATATTGATAACAACACAATTAATTTTGATTATTAAATTTCAGAATTGAAGTTATTTATGATTCCTAGCAAAATGCAGTTTGACTTATTCCTGTTGTCAGCATACCTTATGTGACCAGGGCAAAATGGTCAGAATAACTTTAAAATATTTTTTTAAGTGAAGAATTACATATTTCTCATGTTTTATTTTCAAAACTGTTACATTTTATTCACCACCAGTTTCCCAGTGGCAAATTTAACCATTATTCTACGATAGATATAATTATATTTTACACAAATGGTGGCAAATGTTATTTCCCTAATGATACATCAATACTATAAATGTGAAACTAGTTGAATCACAAATGCTTTAACAAGACTAAAATATAAATTTTACTTGAGAGATCAATTTAAACTTTATTAAACTTGCAGGGCCTTTGAAATATTCTGAAGTATATGGATTTAAGATACAAAAATATGACTTTTTCAGTGTTAGGAGGGGGACTTTAAATTAAATCACAGTATGATTTTTGCTTAGAGGAAATACAGAGCTATTAATAAATTTATTTTCTTACTTTTTCTTTCATTTGTCATTTCAATTTTGTTCTTTCCACTTTTATTCTATAGCCAAATACATTCATCCTGACCAACTAGAAGTACAACTCACATTAAAGAAAATGCATGCAATAGCAGAATTTGTCTCTTCTGGAACATAATTTCCCTTGCCCCAGTCCCTAACAAATTTATTAGCATTCTCTCTCTCTTTTCCTGCTGCTCCCTCATTCCTCACTAACTTGACTAGTTCGAAACAAGGTCAGTGAAAGGATCAGTTCAAGGACCAGGTGACACAAACAGTACATGTAATCTTACTTTTCAGATTAACTTGGAAAAATATTGAAATAGCATTTACTGACATTCAAAATCTATCCATGAATCTTTTAAAAGTCACCTTGTAAATGGTCACCTCATAAAATGTAAGAATTGAAGATACTCTATTTTTATCCAAGACATAACTCCAGGGCTCTGATAAATATTGTTGCAGTTTGTGGCTATGCAAGGAGGTGACAGGAGATAGATATTCGTTTATTTCTCAGCTAAAGTTTTGTCATAATAACTACCACTTGCAGTCCTAACAGCAATGAAATTTCAGGTCATCAGCTTCAAATGCCACGACAAGCAACATTTACAACCTGGTTTACAAAAGACAATTCTTCCCCCAGGTTCATTGGAAGTTTGAAGCTTGACTGGTTTCCTTTGCCATAATAGTCATGAAGGTAATATTACAACAAATAATTATATGTATTACATTTAATAGCATAGTCTCATTTGCTATAATAATAGTAGTTGTGCTCCTAAAAACATTAAACTGTCCAGAACACATCATAAAACAAATTTGAGGGGAAAAGTTTAGAAGCTAGTGAGATTCACACTTACAAAGCAAGACACTTGCCTTATAACAAAAGAAATATAGTTTTTAATAGTTATGTTGGGATCTTATAATAGCAAAAAATTGGATTTCATTACTGCAAAAATTAATATTACTGGAGTGGTCTCTTAAATCTCAATTAACACTTGGATTTCTTCCCTTTCAACAAGCTACAATGATGCTGCTGGCAACACAGTTTCAAAATAAAACAAACTCGGGATGTATCCCGAGGTTTTGACCTCAAAATCTTTTTTTCTATTTCTGAGGTGCTGATCAGGTTCCAGTTATATTCTGTATATATACAGAATACATATATATATACTGTATATATACATATAGAGTATATATATATATATATATATATATATATACACACACACAGAATATAACTGGATCTGTATATCTGTGTATATATATATAATAACAGGAGACATTGCAAATTGCAAACCCTATTTGACAGGTCACTTAAATCCAACTTTAAAACTTGTGCTTATAGCTTATTATGAAAAGTTCATTTCATTACCATTGCCTGGCCAATATATTCAGCTTTGAATTAAACCAACATGTCATTGAGCTCCCTTATTCCATCTGCAAAGCAAGCAATGTTGAGTATCTCTGATTTTTATTAAAGATATTTTATTAGAGAAACTTCTTTCAAAGAACTCTATTTTCTCCTATAGTGACTTAATAAACAAAAATAACATTCCGAAGAGCTTTCTGAATTGTTCTATACTTACCTGCCACCAGACTTCAAATTATAGTTCTTAGAAACCTTATAGAACTCTTTCCCTGTGAATGAGTTTTCTATGGTTACTATAACAAATTATCAAATATTTAGTGACTTAAAATGATACAAATGTATTACCTTACAGTTCTATAAGGATCTCACTGGGCTAAAATCATTCCTTCCTGGAAGCTCTAAAAGAGAATCCATTTCCCTGTGTTTTCCAGCTGTTGGAAAACCCACATTCTTTTATGGCTCCCTTATTCCATCTGCAAAGCTAGCAATGTTGTGTACCACTGATTATTCTTCTGTAGTCATATTGAAAACGAGCAGGGCCCTGTGGTCCTTGTCCCCCCATGCCCTCTGCCTGCATTTTGTCTGTGGAAAAACTTTAGCCAAAGAATAAGTTTAATTAGAGAAGTGTGAAAATTCAGAAACAAAGAAAAACAGTCAAAGGAGACCAAATAATAATAATTTAGTCATTAAACAAAGTCAAGGACCTTTTACTCTTCCTTAAGGGCTACAGATAATGTTCTGAGCCATATCCTGTGAGCTGTCTTGTAGATAGTGAAACCCCACCCATGGAAGAAGTTAACTACATGAATACCAGACTGTAGCCATGACATAAGCTGCCACAATTCCAAGAATTGGCCTCAAGGAAATGGGAACAAACCAGCCCTGGAACTGAGGATTAACTGTACTTAAAACAATTAGGATGATGCTGGTCAGACCACTGATGACCAGTTTCAAGATGACTGTCAGAGCTGACTGTGCTCTTTCTTCATGTAGCCGCCCCCCCTCTGCCTATAGAAGCTCTTGCCCCCTGATTGTCGGGGAGGGGGGAGGGAGTCAGCCTTTGGACACAAGTCTGTCTCCCCACCCCAGTTGCCGGCATCCAAAATAAAGCAAACTTTCCTTTCCACAAACCTTGCCTCTCTATTGGCTTTTAGCGGTGAGCAGCCGGACCCCACTTCCTGTTACAGTATCTCCACCTGAGTCTCCTCTTCTGTTGCCTGCTTCCACTTTTAAGGACTTTTGTGATTACATGGCACCCACATAGATAATGCAAGATGACTTTTCTATTTAAGGTCAGCTGATTGATAACCTTCATTCCATCTGCAACCTTAATTTCTGTTTGCCTTATAACCTAATATATTCATGGAGTCCAAGGATTAGGACTTGACATCTTGGGGAACCATTATTCTTCCTACCACTTCTCGCAAACTGATGAACTCCTTATTTGTATCTGTAGTTAACTACAACTTTCACAGTAATCAAAAGTGGATCCAGAAATTTTCTTCCTTAGCAACTCCTAGCAGCAATGAAGACACCTTAGCAACTCCTAGCAGCAATGAAGACAAAAATAAAAAGATAATTCATGTATATATTCTGTCACAACCATGGAAAAAAAATTGGGAAACCAATACTCTAATACATCTCTCATTGAGCAGATTGAACTTAACTGTTTATATTGTTACTCATATCTTTTAGACATAATTAAACAAAATTTTCCTTGATGTATTTGATATTATTAATTTGATTAATATTGAATATGCTGAATAAAGCTTACCACATTTCTTTATATTCAATTACACAATACTTCTTTTAATTCTGTGTTTTACATTTGACTATAAGTTCCTTGAAATAAGGACTTTAACATATCCATCCCCATGTTTATCATGGCTTACATATTATTATGTTGCACATTACAGATGTTCATCGAGTGGATAAGTGGATGAGTGTATGAATGAACGCCGACCAATAAAGTTCTTTCCATATCATTTAGTCCAGTAACAGGCCTTTAAAAGCTTCAATCAAAATTCATCCTGTCATGTGATACAATTTCCCTTT
The DNA here is from genome assembly GCF_964270905.1 of Leucopleurus acutus. NCBI lineage: Eukaryota > Metazoa > Chordata > Mammalia > Artiodactyla > Delphinidae > Leucopleurus > Leucopleurus acutus. The sequence continues at coordinate 20,185,460 of NC_139147.1, read as the reverse complement.
TTTCCCCATCTCTTTCAAATAGCAATTCAAATCATTGACTTTAGAGTAATTCAGGCAATGTTAAGCCAGCCATCTTTGCTTTTCATTCCAAGGTTTATTCTAAGTGGAGAAAGAGAAAACTAAAAAAAAAAAAAGTATTGCTGACTTTGAGGGCAGTTGCAATATAAATCTTTATAACATATTTTATTCAGCCTTGCTAGGTAACCATTTCATGTTCTCAATCATTTAGCATATAATTTTAAAATCAAAAGAACAGCATCACATCTAGGATTAATAAAGATGAGTAGAGACTGCCACATTCTAATGTAAAACTGAGATGCTTCTGGGGCCAAGCCAGCTGCATTCTTCATTATATCATAACCTATTGACAAGAGAGACATTCTTGAGCTTCTTTAATTTTGTCAGTTATAGAGTCTGAAATGGCTATCTCAGGCTGGCTGGAGAAATACAAAGTCTCTCTGGGTTGGGCATTGGATTTCAACAAGAACTCAGTACCAAACCAAGAGCTACTTTTTGAAAAGGGATGTGTCAAGTAGCTTTGTCAAACTGAAGTACAAAACTCCCAAAGGAGGTATCTCCAGCTGCTGCTCTTTGCATGCTGCTTTCCTTTTTCATGGTAAGCGGGGAAAATGACAGCAATTTTTCCTTGGCTTACAGACCTCATAGATTAGAGGCATTTGTATTAAATCCTAACTCGTCTGCTTGTTGTAAATGTCAGGGGAGTTTGTCCCACTAAAGTACTTGTCTAATTACAGTTTTCCCTTATTGAGATATTTGGATGGTCTCCTCTGGCACATATGAGATGGGAAATTACAAGCAAATAACATAATCCATCAATTCCTTACATACATTCAAAACCCCTGAAGTTAAATTTGCTGTTTCAAGGGTTCAGTTACAGTTTCCAGGAGACCTTATTATCTCCTGGTTAGAGGATTGAGAAACCAAAGCTGGAATTTAAGTGACAAAGGCTAAGTTAGGAGTAGCTAAAACAGCCAGAGAGACTTTCCTCTTTCTCTCTCTCTGTGTCCTTTGATCCTTTGCCGCAGAATTTGTTTTCATCCCATGTCTCAGAATCTGCAGTGCACAAGGTTCAAGGGATTATTTACTCTGCCCCCTCACCTGCTACCACAGTTCTACCCTACATTTCTTGGCACATTTGCTCACCTCAACACCCAGCATTCACAAGAGACTGGACACTTGAGTGCCTGTATCCAATAGAGCTCTAACAATTCAAAGTCTTGTTCCCCTGAAGTTCTTAATGTATTCAGATGGACTACATTTACAGTATGATCTTGGCTCCACCCCTGATCTTTAAAGCAGCTGAGGTCTTAGGTACCTGATTTTTTCTCTCTCTCTTGTCCATTTCCTCATCTCGTATATTACAGACAATGACTTTTTCAGCATGTAGTTATTGAACATGTACTATGTGCCAACATGAGGCTAAAGCAATGGGCAAGAGAGAAAAATTTTCTGCCCTCATGACATTATAGTGGAAAAAGACAGAATTAAGAAAGCAAATAAATCAAATGGTATATTAATGACAGAACCTAAGAAGAAAAAATAATCAGAGAAGGATTTGGGAATTATGAGGATTTGATGATTTTAGGAAGATTGCCCAGAAAAGGTCACCTTAATGAGAAGATGGCACTAAAATAAAAAAAATCTAAAGGTGAGGGAGTAAACACTGAGGATGGCAGAGGGAAGGGGTTCGAGTAAGGAGATGATGAAAAACAAAAAAACTTATGGTGGAGCCATGCTTGGACTATTTGATGAATGGCAGGGACAATAGTATGTCTAGAACAGAGCAAGTGGAAGACAGAATACAGGTGAAGTTACACTGGCTCTGATGAACTATATCTGTGGTCATGCTGTTAGGGAAGTTAATTTAACATATAACTGAATACTAATGTATAACATATAATATAAAGTAAAGTTGGAGAAAGTGTCATGAAGAGTTAGAGACAAAACTCCTTCTATAAAAGATACTTGAATTTTACATACTGAGAGTAGAGATTGCAAAAATCCAAGGCTTTGCGTTCAAGACTCCTAAGTGATTACCAAAATTCATTCTCCTCTTCTTCAGCAGAGATGGTTACATTTGAGCACATGCCTTCTCAGCTAGATTATATTGCCCACACTCCTTTATAATTAAGAGTGGCTATATAACTACATTATCAAAAAAGGCACATATATGGGAGCTAAGTAAGCCTTGATACATATGGAATGCATTATTTCACATATCTTCCACCATCCTGAATCTAAAACAAACTTCTTCCTTCTTCCTCCCTTCTTTGCTTCCTCCCTTTATCCTTTACTCTTTCCATTCTTCCTTTACTTCCTTCCTCCACTTCTTCCTACTTTTACAAATTATTCATCCACATCTGCACGCCAGGCACTCCATTAGCTGCCCGAGGTTCAGTTATAAGCCAAATCAGAATCTGTTCTACCTCTAATGAATCTTATATGAATAGATCATGAGAAAAGAGTTGCAGAAATTACAGAGATAAATGTTACTTGATAACTATGATAATTACAATAGTAATAAGGGAAAAGTATGAATAAAAATAATAAGAGAAAGATGACACTATAGCATATGGTTTAAGAATTCTGTCACTTTCTGTAATTCATTACTGCATAAACTTAGGGAAATTACTTAAACATTAAATTTTTCACTTTCTATTTTAAAAGAATATTCAGAGAACACTTTACATAGCTCCTATCATGTAGTAAGCTCTTAAGAAATGCTAGTTCTTGTGATTTTAAATAATTTTAGACATTGTAAGGATGATGAATATGATACATGGAAAATTCATGTAAAATGTTCACTACATTCTCTGGTACCTAGAGCTTAACAAATGTAAGCTCTGAATATTTTGAATGAGTAATTAATAGATCATGGCAGAGTCACCACGGAAGTCTTCCTGAGAATGTAGTGATGATCTGAAAACTTAAGAGTAGGAGTTAAACATAATGTGTGGGAAAGTGCTATTCAAAAAGAAAGAATGCTGTGTGCAAAGATCATATGTCTAAAGACTGTAAAGAACATTAGAAGAACTGAAGAAAATTCAATGTGTTAGCAGTACTGAGAATGAAGGGAACACAGAATGATTAAAAATGGAGAGGTAAGTAGAGGAGAGGTCACAAAGGGACTAATAGACAATTTACAGGATATATGCTTTTAAATTGATATTTATTTGCAAACTCAAATAGCTTCAAAAGATGGACAAGAACTATGACTGTGTGATGAGCCTAAGCAGAAGACAGCAGAAGGTATGGCGTTTAGTTGGGGCACCAACCACTTAAATAATTTATAATCAAGCTTTAGAGTTGTCAAATTACACATCTTAATTCAGGGATCAATTTTGAGGATAAACTCTTGGTTATCCACTTGATTTGTTCTGAAAAAAATATATATTCCAAAGAGTCTTTCACTCAGTTGAAAACAATGACTACTGATCAGAGTTTCTGTAAAAGAAATATTATTAATTTGCTGTGATAAAGAAATTATAGATTTTTCTCTATATCTAATATTGAAGTAACACCCATGATGCTTACTGTTACAGTTATTATAGCAAATCCACATTAATTGTGAACTGGAATTGAAAAGAAGGATATTGGCAGGGAACTATGCATGATAATCCATACTTAATGTCAAGATTTGGCAATAAAAAAGAGCTATCGTGTTACCTAGACCTTACAGTCCTTAAAGATCCTATCACGATATATTGCCGTTTGGATAAAGATGACCACTTAAACAACAACAAAAAAATCAGGAGTGAAACAATACACTCTTTCTTCCACTAAGATCAGAGAGACTCTATTTTAGTAAATTATACTTTAATTAATTTTTTAAAAAATCGTTGAACTCTCTTAATGTGAGATCAGATAAAGTTGGTATATGTTAGGACTGTGTTTAACTTTTCAAATATCTCTTCAAAGTTCATTATTGATCAGATAATGATGCCTTTTTCTAAATTAGAGTGATACATTCAGTGTTAGAATAACCCCAGGGGACAACAACACTGGAAATAATCAAGTAGAATATTTAATGTCAGCAAATGTTATACTCCTGGGTACCAAGAGAAAAACCCCACCTTCAGAGATGCATACTTTGTACATCTCAATAATGTGCGGAACTAGAACTTCAAACCTAGTCAACAGGAAGTATCAGAAAGCCTGAAAATCCTGCAAAAGCTAAGGCCTTAGGAGAAGTGAACATATTTGGGGAAAGAGTAAATAACTCCTTAAAGATGGAAAATGGTTCTCCAAGAAAAAGGGCACTTCTGAGAGCAAAAACCACAAAGAAACATGCCTAGAGGAAGTTATAGGTATAGGAACTACATCTAGGTTTTAGAAGAAGGAACAGTCCCCTACGAGTCCCCAGCTATGTCTTTCCCAATTTGGGGGTTTGAAGGCAGACATAACCTAAGAAATTTTTGTCTAGCACACACTCTGACCTTGAGGATCATGGATTCCAAAACTTTGAGAAATAAAGTTGTGAGATTTATCTACTATTGTTCTGGTCACTTTGAGCTTTGAGGTTATATCTTCTAGTATTTCAAAGTTGAATTAAAACAAACAAAACATATATTTTTAAATTGGCTACTTTCAGCTGAGGAAAAAATACAAATAATATCAACTAGTAGTTTATAACACCTCATAAAAATTTATGGGAGACATATAAAAAATACCTTTCAAACAATTTGCAAATAAGTGGGAAATTAGTTCTCTGCTAACACCAGATTATAGTTTTTAGTCTGATATGTCTGGATGTACATGGTTTAACTTCAATGAAATAGTTACTGAAACAACAGGTTTCATTGATTTTATTTATAATAAAATTTATTTCACAAAAGGGACCATTGAAATTATATATATTTTTTATTTTCTGCTTTTTTAATTTGAAGTTAATCTGGGTCTTTAAGATTTTCCAATTTGAGAGCTTTTTCTACTGGAATATATTTATAATCAAGTTATTGCTTATGAACAGACCATTTATTTTAAGCCATTTTATTAAAATAATATACTGTTAAATGTGATACCCTAAGCATTTCATGCACAGGACAATGTTATATATACTATCACAGTGTGAGTGACCATGCAAAATTTCATATATGTGTGGTCATTTTCATTGTGACAAATATATCATTGTTCCATGCCTAAAATGATCAGGATATCACATGAGACTGTACAAATAGTTATAAATGGTATTTCCTACTATAGCTATATTATTATAAAAGGGAAGTGGTGATTACAGTGTTAGTGTAATAACATTATTAGAGATCTAATGTAAAATATAACTAATTTTAACTATATTGATGGCTGTCATTAATATATTTAGAAATGGGTATAACCTGACCAAAACACAATAATTAAAATATTGCTACAAGTTACAATTTTTAGAGTTGTGTTAAAATATGTAACTAAAAATACATACGCTTCATATGCCTGCTAAGCTGATAGCCCCCCTCATCAACTGATTTGTCTCTCTGCTATGTGTTTATGGCTTCTATTCAGACAGATGAATAGCTTGCAAAAATAAGAATTACATGATTTCCTTGTGTCTTTATTGTACTACAGCTCCATTCTCCATTCTCTGCACAACAGTCATTATGAAAACACTGAAGGGAAAACAATGTTAGTTTCATGCAAACTTGACTTGACAGGGCCAACCAGAAGCAGGCAACATGGATTCTTTCAATGTTGAGTTTAAGTATGAATGTGAGTTTCTCCTAGATCCTACAATCTAATCAGGTATAAGATTAAATATATTAGTGTATCTATGTCTTTCCATGTATTCTCCATGATATGAAGAATCAGGGTAAACAGTGGCTGAAACCTCAGCAATATGAGTAGCATGGTTGAAACAAAATGCTCGTGAGAAATATGGTTGAGAAAAAGAAGGAATCAAGGCTTGGAGGTGATGCCAAGCAAATGGAGTTGGCCTAAAGTTAGGAGGAGATCACTAAAAGTGCTTTAAACCAGAGTATGATGTGGTGAAGTTCAGTGTATCAGCAGTGAGGAAAGTGAATGTGAAGAAACTGAATGAGAACAGAAACTGACCCCTGGTGGACCAGCAAGGGTGGAAAGGAAGTGTCAGATGTCAGAACTATTTAAGAAGCAGGATATGCTGACTTGTATAAGCATGGAGTGTTGAACAAAATAAGGAAGGAAAGGTCTACAGAAAGTAGCAATTCCTGTCTTCGGCAATGTCATGGCTTGTGTAACCCACATCTTATGGGAAATGCTTAAGAAGAGAAAATATTTCCACGCTCATTCATTATTCAGAAACATTTTACCCTGAGTGTTGTCGAAGGCGATTTCATGATCATAATCTAAATCTTAGTAGAGATAAATGGGAGGTGCTATTATGTATCACCTGGTACAACATCTCATCCTGTTATTGTTCTAATTACCTGAATGAGCAGTTTAATGTACCATAAAATCCCAGCACATATAGAGAAACATCACCAGCCTGCAATTTAAATAGGATTTTTAGAATAGTTTTACCTATGGCTTTTAAATTAGAAACCTAATGTGATTTCATCTTCAATTAAGGGCAACTGCCAAGTATAATTGACCATAGTAATGTAACTAGTAATTGGAGGATATTCAAACACACACATGCTCTATACACATTTTTAAGTGGGTTTAGCCTATTTCATGGAGCTTCAGGCCTAGAAAGATCTTCATGAAAGACGTAGTTCGATCTTTTTTCTGAGAGGAAGAACAAGAATTATGAAATACAGATAGATGCTCAGGAAGTATAAGGTAGAACCAAGGGGAACAACTATGTCTAACCTTACATGTAGCAAGGTCAGGCTTAAGCATTGTCCATTGACTTTGTTTCCAGAATTCATACTAATTAAGTAGCATCCTCATCTAATCCTCTTTCTCCCCCTCACTCTCCACCAATCAGTTAATACTTTTCATTCTGTCATCTGGCTGGAGCCATTAGCAGCTGACCCAAGGTATGTCACCATTGCATTATTAAACTGTGGAGGTTCAAGCACAAAAGGGTAAAACTGTGATATTTAAACTTGGAAAATTCAGGTGAGAATATTGTCACTATTTTAATTGCATGGAAGGAAAAACTAAAAGCTAAGGTGTATTCTTTAGGTAGGAGGAAATTAGGAGGTAAAAATACGGGGCTAAATTTTACCACACCCAATTACTATGAATTATAAAATTTTTGCAAACCTAACTATTGTTCATTCTCTTTATTGTACCATTTTTTATTTTTTACCTTTTAAATAAATTCATTTATTTATTTTTGGCTGCATTGGGCCTTTATCATGGGGTCTTTGTTGCTGCACGCTGGCTTTCCCTAGTTGTGGCGAGCAGGGGCTACTCTTCATAATGGGGCACAGGCTTCTCCTTGCGTGTCTTGTCTTGTTGTGGATCTCGGGTTCTAGGCATGCATGCTTCAGTAGTTGTGGCACATGGGCTCAGTAATTGTGGCTTGCGGGCTCTAGGGCGCAGGCTCAGTAGCTGTGGCACACGGGCTTAGTTACTCTGCGGCATGTGGGATCTTCCCGGACCAGGGATCGCACCCATGTCCCCTGCATTGGCAGGTGGATTCTTAATCACTGTGCCATCAGGGAAGTCCCAACTGTACCATTTTTTAAATGTTTCTTTGCTCTCTGATCTCATCATTATTATTTCCTTCTTCTACATTCTGTGGGCTTATTTTGATGTTTTATCCTAACTCTTTGGGATAGATGTTTTCATTAATTTTCACATTTATTCTTTTTAATAATTATTGATAATTAAGACCACTTTCATCTTTACACTGCTTTAGGTCAACCCACAAGTTGCCACTTGTATTTTTTGGCATAATTGGTTTAAATATGTTTTCTAATTCCACTGTGGGCTTATGATTTGTGAGTTATTTTAGTACTTTATTAATTTCCAAACTTGTGGAGATATTCTAATTATTATTTTATTAGTCATTTCTCATTTAATTTACAGACAAAGAATATACATAGACATTTTGAAACTTGCTAAGTTTTCTGGTTGTTTTATTAGTTACTGAGAAATTGTTAGCTGTTATTTTGGATTTGTCTGTTTTCCATGTTATTCCATGGAAATTTTTCTATGCAAATTATTGAGTTATATATCAGATTGTGTTAAGTTCTTACATACTTGTTATATCATCTTGGGAGTTGATCTTATTATCAACATGAAATATTTCATTTATTTCTATTGATCCATTTTTAGCTTAAAATTTGTTTGATATTAATATAGCTATAGTTTAATGTTTGCATGGAATATTCTTTTCATCGTCTTACTTGCAAACTTTCTCTAAGCTTATGTTTTGATGCTTCTCTTGCAATTAGATTAGTTTTTTTTGTTTTGTTTTGTTTTCTTTTTTCCATTCTGAGAGTCTGTTTTATTGGTGCATATAGTCTTTTCCAATTAATACAATCATTGACACATTTAGGCTTAAATCTGTTACCTTAATATGTGCCATTTTTTCTCTTGTGGTATATTTTTCTCTCTTTTGTTTTCTTATCTTGTATTTTTCTTGTTTTTCTGCTTTTATTCCCTCTATTTGTTTAGATCTTACATACACTATTTTGCTATTGTTTTATAGTAATGGTTTCATTAGAGATTGCAACATATTAAAGTATTTCAGAGTCTTGTATTGATTGAAACTTTTTACTCTTTCGCCAGCAATGCACTGACCTTTAATTTTCTCCTCCACAAGAATATTCTCTTACTTCTCTGAGTTTTAAAATTCCACATGGCATTGCTATTGTTTTATAGAGTCAATATTTATTTAAATATAGCATATTTACCTACCATTTTTCTTCTGCCTAAAAACACATTTCAGTATTTCCTTCAGGGCAGTTACAAATTCTCTCTCTGTCTCTTTGTCTTTTTGTCTCTCTCTTTCTTTCTCCCTTTCTCTCTCTCTCTCTCCCCCACCTTCTCTTTCCTCTCTCTTTTGCCTTTCAAATATATTTATTTTAGCATAACAAAAGAAGATTATTACTGGCAGTACTTTTTTTCAGTACATGGAAGATTCATACCATTATATTCTTGCTTTGATTTTTTTGCACCTTTAGGATTATATCTATTTTTATTTTTCTGACTTTTAAAATATATATTTTTTTGCCTTTGCTTTCTGCAGAAATAACAGTAATGCATTTACCTTTTTTAAAATGCTGCATAGCATTCTGTGGATTTCTTGCATTTTTGTTTTTATATCTTTTATCATCATCACCTCTGATCCTTGATCTCTTCCTCTTTCTCAGTCATATTCTTACAAGCATTTTGTTTCAACCATAATATGATTGATATTGCTGAGACTGTATTGCTGAGCCCTCAGCCATTATTGACGCCGGTTGTGCTTATCACAGAGACACTCATGTTCACAGTTAAACTCAACACCAAAGAAATCTATAATGCTTGTATCTTGGTCAGTCTTGTGTTTACTTTCAACAGCCAAAAAGAAGTCAGAATGACTATAAGTCAAAATTTTTCTTATATGACTTTCCATGGGATTATTCACTGAGCACTTTGGGATGAATAAAGTATCCTCCAGATTCCCTGCAGCTAGAATAATTTCACTTGTTGCTCATATGGTTTTGTCTGTATGTACCTGGTACACATACACACAGGAATAAAACATCTCAGTGATTTAACACAAGAAATGTTATCATTTCCCTCATTCGTAGTACATTTCAATGCAGGTTATATGTCTCATGTGGGTAGCATTCTTCCGTGCAATAACCTGGTGTTACCATCTTCTTCTAGATTTCAATGCCTTCCCTTTTGCCTCATTTTTTCTGCCTTCATCTTCTGACACATCTCTTTTACTAGCTGGAGAAAAAAAAAATTAAGGCCTATGTAGTTATACTGGACACACATGGATAATTCAAGATAATCTCCCTTTTCAAGGGAAACTGATGATTTTAATTATGTCTGCAAAGTCTCTTGACAGTAGTACTTAGATGAGTGTTTGAATAATCTGGAAATAGAGACCTTTAAAATTCTGTCTACCATAATCAGTAACACTAACTTGAACCCCAAACACATATTTCATTCATTTATATTACCCTAATCTTTCTTAATGAAAACATACAGATGTTTTTGTTTAAAAGTAAACAGAAGCTTAAAGTCATTAGTGTAAAAAAATATATTTAAGGAGTAAATTTAAACTTTAATGTGAGGGCCATTGATAAGATTTTATAATTGTGAAACATATGGATGATAAAATAACTTAAAGACATGGGACAATACCAGGAAGCAACAGTTTTTGTCTATTATATAAAAGGATATAATGGAAAATCACTTTACAAACCTGTGCTTTAGAAAACCAGGATCTGAATGAGAAATAGAGACATAGACTTAGAGATGAGGAAGAGAAGAAGAGAACTATAAAAATATTCAAGAGGGCTTCCCTGGTGGCGCAGTGGTTGAGAGTCTGCCTGCCAATGCAGGGGACATGGGTTTGTGCCCCGGTCCAGGAAGATCCCACATGCCACAGAGTGGCTGGGCCCGTGAGCCATGGTCCCTGAGCCTGTATGTCCGGAGCCTGTGCTCCGCAACGGGAGAGGCTGCAACAGTGAGAGGGCTGCATACCGAAAAAAAAAAAAAAAAGATATTTCAGCATTTTTACAGGGAGCAGTGGAATTGTAGCACTAGCAGTCAGGCTAGATTATTTTTTAGCCCTTTGCCTACCCATTTGTGTTTGGGGCATCATGGGGAAAACATGTGACAGTCAGAATATGGTTGCAGTATATTGGTGTCCATAGTCAAATACCATTCAGTACCATCTAGTTCTTCATGACTACATGTTGTAAGAGATTTCTAAAAAGTTGTGAAAAAGAACTGGTTGACTGCTCTTCATTTTCTTGTACCACCTTCAAAAAAAATGCTGGTTAATTCCTGAATTTTATCTATCTCTGACATTAAGGAACCAAGCATCAAACATGGGCTTCTGGTGCCAATTTAGTGAGAAGGCCTTGAAATAATTATTACTTGTTTATATGAGGGACATTAGATCAGGTTGGACTCTGGTCATGCAAGCCTTCCCAATGGCAATGAAAAAATTGGTAGAAAAAATAAACAGACAATATTGAGATAGATAATAACCTTCAATCTATCTCACCTTCTGAGTTTGGACAGAACTGTGGAGCTACATCAAAGAGTAATAGTGGGTCTGGGGTGGGGTAGTGCATTAAAAGATAAGGACACTAGAGTACACTAGATTATATTATCCCTTGCATCTACTGCCCTGTAAACAAATGTGGTGTGTCACGATGTCAAATTAGAACACAGGTAGATTGGGAGAGAAGGAGAAGGGATGAACTTTCCATAACGATGGAGCAGTTAGGACCTTGCTTTTTTATTTTAATCAGTATTTAGGTTCAATCTCTGATTTATTATCCAGTACACTGGATAATAGACTCCAGCCATGGACCTGTGAATTTTAGTTCCACTGAAAAAAAACATTGCTACAAGACAGGCCTAATCATTCCAGAGAAACCGCTGTAGTGTTAGTATTTCCGTTCCTGACCTGAGAAAAGATAGTATGCAAGTGGACCAATGGAGATATCATCCAGATTATCATTGGCAGTCTTTCCTCAGTAATGTGTAAATTTATCCTATTCACCAATATGCTTGCCTTTCAAATCAAGGAGGCTAGTGGACTATCTGGATACAATTGGGGTACAGGCATCTAGGCAGGCTTTTTCAGGTGAGACCAATTTTTGAGTAAGATGTGAAATTTGAGTTAGGACATGAAGACATAGTGTTTTCTGGGAAAGGAGTCAGAGAAGATGCAGGCACTGGTATCAAGCCAAGAGGTAACTTGGCATCCTCAGTGAACTAAAGGACAAAAAGTAAAATTAGAGCACTACTTATAAACTAGGGAGTTTTGTGGGCTAAGGCTACACAGGGAAGCAGGAGCCAGGTAACAAATAGTCTTGTTTGGACATGTTTTAAGCAGTAGAGTAGTGAATAACTTGATTAGATTTATGTTGTGGAGACAGCGAATCAAAAAGAAGGTGCTCTTAGTAACTGAAAAGAAAAGACATGATGCTTGTCTGAGCTAGAAAACTGGAAGAGGGAAAGGAAAGTGAAGATTCCAAGATTTAAGAGCTTCTAACAGGCAGCCTTATATACTGGAGAAAAGCAGAGACTGAATTCAGGTAGATCAGGTTTCAAACACCATCTTTATCAGTTAATGATTTTGTACTTTGGCCAAGATGTTTAAACCCTGTAATTATCAATTTACATTGGTAAATTGAAAATAATAGCAGAACTTACTTCTCAAATTCTTGTAAGAATTCACTGTAATATTGTATGCAAAGTTCTTGGCACAGTGCCTGATGTAAATCCTCACAGCACAATAGTTATTTTTACTATAATCCACTGAACATGGCTATTGATCAGAAGTCGCTATAAAAAAATCACCCTAATATATGATGAAAATAATGATATTTTATCAATTGTTCTATTCAAATGTTTCTTCATATGACTTTGTGTTTTAATTGAGCAGTGTTTGTAATGCTATATAAATTATAAAGGAATAGATAATATTTTCCTAAATAGAACAAATAGGCATTTACTCCCAAGTTTCTCAGAAATACTTAATTTCATATAATCTAGAGCATCAATTTTCTTTTGAGGTTTAAGTGCCTATATATGTAACAGCTTCATGGGTCATACTTAGGTTGGTTGATGGTTACAAAATCTATTCCTTAATCGAGAAATAAAAATGTTACTGACACAATCTGAAAGTAGTAAAAATGGGCCATGTGAAGTGGAGGAAGTATGATAATCTTTAAATATTATTTTTAAACTGGAATAAACAATAGGGTCCTATTGTTTTTACAGTACTCCCTTGGACCCTTGTTTTGAGGGCACTGGGTAGAGAAATAAGTATTATTTTTTGCCATAACTGACAAAATGTAGCCTTTTGTAAAGCTTTCTAGCTTTTAATCTGAGGTCAATTTTTTAAATACGATTTTAAATATATGTTCTTGATGTTCTCCACTTTCACATTGGTTGGATACCCTCAAGTAAACCCTGAAGCACTGGTTACCTGCATTCTGTGCATGTGAGGCCTCTTGCTATTTTACAGATTAGTTTATGAAACCATTTATCTCAGTGGCTGAGTATTCTCTTCTTCTCTGGCTCATTCAGAGCTGTTTTCTTTTTGCTCCTGCTGTGTATCTACCATGGGGCAGCTGTGACTTTTTTTTTTTGTACAATATCTTCACTCCAGAATTCAAGCTGAAGGAGCAACCAATAGGAGGACATTGTTAGTCTTCATAGGAAAAGGAAAGAGAAAGCATGATGGTTCTTTTACCAGAAGTGACACATTACTTCCTCTCCCATGTCATCAGACTAAACAAGTCACGTAGTTGAGCCAAATTTTATTGGGAGAATATCTCCTTCCAGGAGGGAGCAGCAGATATCGGTGAGCAGTAATGCAGCCTACCACAGATAGCAAAAGTACATGATGATTGTTTAAGTTTACTTTTGTTGGCTATAGTGTGCTTTTGTATTTTTTTATATGTTCTTTGCTGGTTGTATTTTTCCTGTATACATCTTTATTCATATCATCTGTGTCATGTAAGGCTCTTATTATTCCCTGAGCAGAGCATGGCAACATGAATTTTCCAAAATACCATTCGGGGCCCCTTAAGAGGCTCAGGATATCTTTTAGAAAGGATCTGAGGGACAGAACTGACTAGCATGCTGATTTCAATGGGCTACTTGGCTGCAGAAAAATTGATAAAAGTCCTCAGTACAGCCTCATCCTAACACCCCTGTGGATAGTTTCAGGTTGCAGGGAGATTGAATGGATCCAGGTCAAAACAAAAATGCACTTTCATGTACACTTCCTGACAACTTGCAAGTGATACCAATACATAAAGAAAACCTAACACAGAATGAAAACTTGACCCAGAATGTGGAAGATCACAATTCTGAGCTTTATTATTTCAAATTCACTTCTTACTGAGAAGGAAACTATTGAAGTGACTTAAGATAATTGCATCATAACCAAAGAATTTGTTCAGAAAACAAATTTTAGTTTTAACACCTCTGTCATAATTTAAATGTTCAAATTAAAATTTTTCTACATTCCAATGTGTCACATTATTTCATTCTCAAGTATGGATATTTCAATTTTATAAATTTTCAGATTATTGATAATGGGAGATATCACGAAATGCCATGTTTTTGGAAATGTTAGTAAATGTTAGTAACTTGAGTAATTTGTATTCAATTACAGATGGCTTTATTTTCCCAGATGAAAATATAGTAATCCTATATTAGAAAATGAAATTTTAAAGCACTAAATGGGAATTTGTAATAGGAATTGGAATATAATATCTAGGTGCCATTTATTAATACTGATTATTTTATGATGATAATATAAAATATCCCTTGCTAAAATCAGTACATTTATTTTGGAAGCATGTAATTTGAAATTATAATATCATCTTAGTCTCACTGAGACAATTTTTTAGAAGTATCATTTGTTTTTCACTTAACATTACTTTCATTCCACAGATAATTACTGTCACCTTCTTGGTGACAGGCCTGGAGTATACTTATGGTGAACACATCTGAAAATGTGTTCTCCACAAGCATATCACCTGGAGCATGAACTCAAATGATAAATAAATGAGCACATAAAGCTATAATATATCAGGTAGTGGTAAGCTTTGAAAAACAAACAAAAAAGCATTATAATGACAGAAATTGAGGGGTTACTATTCTTATAGTTAGTGAATATTTCTTTGAGGGATAGATATTTTAGCAGAAATGTAAATGGATTATATCCTTTGCACATTTTCAACAATTGAATTATACTGTAGATTCATTTTGGATCAGTGATGATGGTGAAAGTAGGTACTGTGTAGTATCATACCGTCAAGTAGATATTTGAGTTATCAGAGGACATGCAGCCTTCCTGGAATGTTTATCCACACTGTTGCAAGGAATAGCCCAGAATCTTAGATGTGTCACTTTTTTCACATTCTCCTCACATAAGTGAGAATCTTTGAGGTTATACTTTTTAAGAATTTCAGGTACTTAATGTCATGAGACAAATGGTGATATTTTCATTTTTGTGTCCAGAGGAAATATGTTACTCTTGAAAAAATAGGAAGATATAAACACAAAACAAAACAAAACAAAAAAAACTCCCCAGTTGATTATGAACATCATTTGAATTTCTGAACTATAGTTGACCGTGCTGGAGCACAGGATTCCTAACAAGGGAAGGAACTGCAGGTGATTCTTGAGAAAAATGTGTTTTGAAAGGAATAATTACTGATCATGAAGCTTTCAAGTGAAGATTTGAGCAGAGGGAAAATATCAGATAAAATGAAGGACAAAGAGTGTGAGGAAGAAAAATGAACCAAGAGTTCTGCATTGGGATGTGATGATCTTAAAGGGACCTTCTTCTTGTAAGAGTGTCAATACTTCTTTTCAGCTGATTTTCAAAAAGTCATCTGACTTTTCTTTAGGTAAGCAAAGATTGTTTCAGTAAATTATTTCTGTAAATAATTGTTTCTTCACTTTTTTTTTATTATCATCCTCCTCTACTATCTTTGAAGAATTTTTTTCTAATAAACCACCCTTGAAACTTTAATAACACAGACATACTGTCCATCTGGTTTATATTTATGTACTGGTTATCTTTGCTTTGTACAAAAAGTTTAAGATTTTTCACCACCACCAAGAACCATTTTTTGCCCACTTGGAGACAATATGTTTCCCACTGATAATTAGTGCTGGAAATCAATAGAGGAACTTGTATCTTTATAGCTGTACTTTGGGCATTTGTTACTTTTAGAGTGTTTTGAAGGAAATAATAATTCTCATAAAATATCCAAATTATATCAAGTCATATGTTAGTTTTTTTAAAGATTATCCAAAAATGCACTAAGAATTCCCACTAAGCTGGGAACTAAAAGAGTGTTTTTATTGGCAGAGTCACTTGCTGAACTTAATGATAAGTGAAATGCACATGAATTAAATTTTATGATAAAGTGATAAAATGTTTTCAGACTCAAGACTCCTTCAAGCATAAATTTTACCTCTGGCCTTACAGAGGACTCATTTGTAAGAAAGACCTCTGAACTTACTGACCCTATTAGCTCAATTAACTAGTGTTTGAACCTTGTGTCCCTATTAACTCAATTAACTATCTGCATAATTGTGGTCAAGTCACCGAGCTATAGGGGACAATAAGTTTTTTGTCTAAATCTGAATACTCTTCAAAGTGAAAGTGGGTTATTTTCTATCGTTGGAAGTTTCAGTTTTTTGTGGGGCTGAGCACATAAGTCTGCTTGCACACTGCCATCAGAAAACTGAATTATACTGATCACTCCCCATATTTGAGCCATATCCTTATTTGTTTATTAATTGTAATTTGTATCCCTCTATATTCTAATCCCAGAGAGAATTCATTGGACAAAGGGTACCAAAGTCCACCCAGTTTAACAGATATAATGTTCGTTTTAAATGAATAAAGGACGTTCTATTTTTATATTAGTCTCAACTGTCCTTGGTTGCTAGACAGTCATCACCAAGTGTCTGATTCACATTTTATGTGTGCTAAACCATGTAGCCAGGGATCAGGATTTGAATTGTGTTGATATATCAAACCAATTCCCTAGTCTGATGGTTAATGGCAGCTTCCTGTAGTGCCTCTCACTGAGATGTCCAAGGCTTGCCTTGTGATTCTTTCTAAATGTTACATCTTCCAGTTCTGCCTTTCTATTATTACTGATGTAAACCTGAGTAGACTATCAGAGCATAACTCATTATTATGAACAGAATGGCATCATCCTACCCAGTACAAGGAGTGAACTATCTATTCAAGATTCTTATTTCCTCAGAATCCTGTAAAAACTATGGGTGAAGCCAATGTATCACTCACAGATATAAACATAAGTGGAAGTAAAAAAAAAAAATCTTGCTTTGAATAAGAAAAAAATAGAAAAGAAACTGAAGGACTGGGGCTTCCCTGGTGGCGCAATGGTTGAGAATCCACCTGCCAATTCAGGAGACACGGGTTCGAGCCCTGGTCCGGGAGGATCCCACATGCTGTGGAGCAGCTGGGCCCTTGTGCCACAACTACTGAGCCTGCACTCTAGAGCCTTTGAGCCACAACTACTGAAGCCCATGTGCCTAGAGCCCATGCTCTGCAACAGGAGAAGCCACTGCAATGAGAAGTCCACGCACCACAATGAAGAGTAGCCCCTGCTCGCCACAACTAGAGAAAGCCCGTGCACAGCAGCAAAGACCCAATGCAGCCAAAGATAAATAAATAAATTTATAAAAGAAACCAGGTAGTAGGAACATCAGAAGATTATAAAGAAAAAAGAAACGGAAGGACTGTGTTTTGTAAATATCAGAGATTATTGTAAACATCATTAAAATCATAGACTCATTGAATCTTAGAGCTCACCAAGTCTCTTTTATAACATAGCCAAGTGGAGAAGTACACTTTCAAACATCACTAGGAAAAGCTATTCTGGCTTCCCCTTAAATAATCTGTAGATCTGTGGCTACTACTGGTCAAGTGGCTTGTTTGGAATAAGATAAAGTGTCCTTCAAAGAGAACAGAGGTCTTAAGCAAAGAACAACATAAATGCCCATTTCATCTCTGAACAGTTAAAACTTTACGAGGACCAGATAGGTATTCCTTACATAGAATAGGATTTTTTAACTGTAAAATCTAATTGATTCTGATTCTCACCTCTTTAGTTATGCCAGTCAAGGTCCCATCATATTCCAAATAATATTCCAAATAATATGTGTTCAGACACTTGAATCAGTCCACATTACATGTCATCAAGTTATATCAAATGTATATTTATGTATCATTTTTGTTTGTAATATGTTTATGATGGTTTCATGTGAAGAAATGGGCAACATAATTAAACTGTAGAAAACACAGACTAAAATGGAATAATGAAATTTTACTTAGATGACTATCATTCTATTATTTCTGCTGTTATTTTACTCATCTTTAGTAAAGATATAAAATGTTTTCCAGGGCTTCCCTGGTGGTGCAGTGGTTGAGAGTCCGCTTGCCAATGCAGGGGACAAGGGTTCATGCCCTGGTCTGGGAAGATCCCACATGCCGCGGAGCGGCTGGGCCCGTGAGCCATGGCCGCTGAGCCTGCGCGTCCGGAGCCTGTGCTCCGCAACGGGAAAGGCCACAACAGTGAGAGGCCCACGTACCGCAAAAACAAAACAAAACAAAAAACAAACAAACAAAATATGTTTTCCATACTTTACTAAATTACCACTTTTTTAAAATTAATTTATTTATTTTTGGCTGTGTTGGGTCTTTGTTTCTATGCAAGGGCTTTCTCTAGTTGTGGCAAGTGGGGGCCACTCTTCATTACGGTGCGCAGGCCTCTCACTATCGTGGCCTCTTTTGTTGCGGAGCACAGGCTCCAGACGCGCAGGCTCAGTAGTTGTGGCTCATGGGCCTAGTTGCTGCGTGGCATATGGGATCTTCCCAGACCAGGGCTCAAACCTGTGTCCCCTTCATTAGCAGGCAGATTCTCAACCACTGCACCACCAGGGAAGCCCAACACGTTTTTGACAACAAAGATTTCTGTCTTTTTTCTATATCATATTAATATATCCTGATTGGGTTTACTACTTAAATCAACTGAGTTGTTTATTGTTTATTTTAAATTTGATTCTACTATCTTTTAGGATATTCCTCCCATCATCTCATCTCATTTGTAAATTTTAAAACTAAAACAATTGCAAATTCATATAACAGATACGGTTTAAGTCAATTGTGCAAGTTTATATTCTTTCAGTAATATTATTTAGGTATTATATACTAGATAAATACACTAAAAGCTTCCATCTCTCAACCCACTTTGTGTGTGTGTGTGTGTGTGTGTGTGTTTTACACGAGCCTCTCACTGTTGTGGCCTCTCCCGTTGCGGAGCACAGACTCCGGACGTGCAGGCTCAGAGGTCATGGCTCACGGGCCCAGCCGCTCCGCGGCATGTGGAATCTTCCCAGACCAGGGAACGAACCCGTGTCCCCTGCATCGGCAGGCGGACTCTCAACCACTGCACCACCAAGGAAGCCCTCTCAACCCACTTTTACCTATTTTAACACAATAGTGTGCAATGTGCTAGGTAGTTAGAATGAGAGGTGTATATTTTATTGATTAACCATTTAGTAGCCAGATGTAATTAGACATTTATATTACGTGAAACTTTGCTGCATCTTAGCAATTACTTCTTTTTCTTCTTCTTTTTCATTTCTAAGTCAATATCCAACCAATTGAGATTTATTATAAGGTAATTCCTTATAATAAATAAGGTAATTACTTTATTCTACTCTCTACCTTTCTCACATTTTTGACTAACTTTTTTTGATTAAATTTCTCATTTTACAAAGATTGTAATCACACATTACTTTACTTTAAAGCCTAAGAGTGTAAATCTAACTTGGGTAGAGAAAACAATATACTAAAAGTGCTAAATATTCTCATATTACATTATTCCCTAAACAGATCTTGAATTATTTTGCAGTAATACTCGAAGTACTTGTTATGGTTTGAATTCTGTCCCCCCAAAATATCTTGAAGTCCTAACTCCCAGTACCTGTGAATGTGATCTTATTTTTAAACCAGATCTTTGCAGCTGATCAATTAGAATCATCCCTAATCTAATATGACTGGTGTCCTTATAAAAAGGGGACATTTTGGATGCAGAGACAGACATGTAAATGGAAGACAATGTGAAGACACAGAGAGAACAACATCTACAAGCCAAGGAACTCTTGAAGCTACCAGAAACTGGGAAAGGCGTGACACAGATGCTCTCTCACAGCCTTCAGGAGGAACCAGCCCTGCCCACACTTTGATTCCAGACTTCTAACTTGTAGACTTCAGAACTGTGAAAACATACCTTTCTGTTGTATAAGTTACCCATTTTATACTACTTTGTTATGCCAACCCCAGAACACTATTAAATTATTATTTTAATATTCCAGATGTGTTTCCCTTTAGAGAATATAGATTTAATGTAGTTTATTTCATTGTAGTATATGCTCTCTTTGAATATGGCATATATTCCAAAACTTTAATAATTTATACAACAAAAATGATATTGTGCTAAGCCCTGTGCTTTCTATTTTCTCCCAACCATTTTTTTTATTGAAAAGTTTATTACTCATGGCTACTTCAGAATGGGTAGACATTCTGAATTCCCTTTCCTTATTAAAATATTATGATTTATATAGGGTTTCAAAATTCAAAGATTAGCTTTGGAATCCAGCAGATTTATTTAGTTCTTTACTATTTTATGAAAAACAGTTTAATTGTAGGAACATATTTTGTCAATAATTTTAGAAATTTTAATACCATTTAAAATTCAAAGCATGATCAATTTAACTTCAATTTCATAAGTAGTATTTCTGAGAGTAGGAAATATTTCTCTTATATTTTTGCCACTATGACAACTAATTTAATTTTGCCCTCATAGTAAATCTCCAATAGATACTCTGGCAATGGCAAAAGTATAAAAAGAAAGGAAAGGGAAACATAGTTGTTGTATAAAATTTTTATCAAATAGGATAGCAAATAATAGACAGCAATGCAGTCATTTTATTTTAAAAACATAAATGTCTCATGTCTACATGAGATATTTTTGCAAATTTTCTTATTTTCTTTACAAAATTTCTGAGACCTTTGGAGCACTGAGAAATAGACAATTCAAATTGATTCCTTTCCATTTAAATGTACAAAGTTGCTTTGTATAGTCCATTTTCCAAAAACTTTTTTCAATTTATATTCATCGTCTTTTATTCCTAATGATATTTAAAAAGGACTGCAGTACATTTATGCTTCCTAAATCAATTTAGCATTTAAGCAATCTTTGGAATGTAAGTAAATTTTACAATTCTGCTGATTCTTGTTAACTGCTACTATATCTCCTTGTAGGTCAATCAAATGCACTTATGAATCATGTTAAAATAATACTAGGACTGTGGACATTTATAAGAAGTCCGATTACTAGTTCGATTTAGCTTACTCATCACACTAAGAAGATTTTTAGTCATAATTTTTACTGATTTCTCATTGATTTTATTGAGGAATGATTTATGTACAATAAACTTCATCCATTTCAACTGTACAGTTCAATGACTTGTGACAGTGCTATAAATCTCTGCAATCACCATAATGATCAAAATCTAGTACATTTCTACCTCCCCTTCCCCTGCAACACACAATTTCTCATGCCTTTTGGCAAACCATCCCTCCCTCCACCCCTGGATTCAGCAATGGCTAACCTGCTTCTCTTCTCTACAGACTAATTTGCATTTTATGTGCTCTATTTTGTTCCTGGCTTCCTTCATTCAGCATGATTTTGAGATTCATCCATGGAGTTATGTTTATGGTAATTTGTTTCCTTTTGTTGTTGAGAAGTATTCCATTGAAAGACAATACACTTCATTTATCCATTTATATGTTGATGGACATTCAGTTTGTTTTCAGGTTTTGACTATTGTGAATTTTGCTGCTATGAATATTCATGTACATGTCTTTGTGCGGATATATGTTTTCATTTCTTTTGATTAAGTATCTAAGAATGGAAAGGCTGGGTCATATAGGAGTATATTAAATTTTTTTAAGAAACAGACAAAATATTTTCCAAAGCGGTTGTTCAGTTTTATACTCCCCTAGCAATGTAGGAGAATTTCAGTTGCTCCAAAGCCTCACCAAATACTTGGTCATTTAACATTAGTCATTCTAGAAGATATCTAGTAGAATCTCATTTTTTTGCTTTAATTTGTATTCACCTTATTTCTGGTTTTGATGAGCATATTTTCATTGCTTAATGACTGTTTTTTAGTTTCATTTTGTTTAGTGCCTGTTCAAATGTTTGCCTGTTTTTAGTTGGTTGTTTCCCATTTCATGATTGAGTTATAAAAGTCCTCTATATATTCTGCCTGTAAATCCTTTCTCAGATATGCATATTGCAAATATTTCTCCCATTCTGTAATTTTCATTTTCTTAGGTTTTTATTCTGATCAAGTCCAGTTTATCATTTTTATTTTGTTTAGTATGCCTGACTTTTTTTTTCCTAAAACATATTTGCCTACTCTAATATTACAAATATTTTTTTCTTTATTTTTGTCTAGAAGTTTATATTATTCTAGCTTTTGTACTAGGGTTTATGATATGTTTTAAGTTAATTTTGTGAGCAGTATGAAGGAGTCAATATTCTTAATATCTTACATAGATATATTTCACATAGATATTGATTTTTTCCAATACCATTGGTCAGAAAGATTTTCTTTCCCCTTAATTGAGTTGGTATCTTTGTTGAAAATCTATTGGCCATTTATGTGTAAATCTATATTCTATATACTTATCATATATTGCTCATTGGAACACTATTACAAGTAGTTTAAAGCCTCCAATGTGTTTCTTCATTTTATAAGTTGCTCAGAGACAATGATAACTATGTAAGATGACGGATATGTCAATTAGCTTGATTGTGTATAATTTTTATATATCCCAATGTATACATATGTCAAAACCTCAAGTCCTACACTTTATATATATATAATTTTTATTTATATCAAGTAAATTATTCTATCAAGTGTATCATAGCTCAGTAAAGCTGGAAAAACTTTTCTTATTTTTTGGTAGCTTGTCATTTTATACCCCCCCAAAACAACCTGCTAATGTCTTAATGGTATTGTACTCTATTTAAAATCTATTCATCACTTTTGTGGGAATTGTCATTTTAGGCATATTAAGTCTTCCAAACTATGGCCAGGGTTATCCCACTATTTATTTAGATATTTTAAAATTCCTATCAGTAATGTTCTGTAGTTTTCAGCTTAAAAATCTTTCATGTCCTTTGTTAAATGTGTCTCCAAGTATTATATGTTGGTACTGCTGTAAATAGAATTAAAATAATAATCCTATGACATATCATAGAATGCTATGTGCATCTACTTACATAATCCACTGATATTTAGAGTCTGTGTTATGTAGGAGAGAGTACAGGCTTTGTAGTACTACAGATTTAAATTTAATTCTGACAATTATTAGATATATATTTTATTCATCTCTAAAATGATTCTGATGATAATATCTATTCATTTAATTGTGAGAATGAAAAGAAATTTCATGGTATATTGAGAATTCCAGTATACTTTAAATCTCTAGTTGCAAATGGAGAGGAGAGTGACAAAACAAAAACTTTCCTTTATCACTTCCAAAGAAAATGAAAATACACTTTATTTTTCTGTTTTATGAAACAATTCCCATTTCTGCCAACAAAACACTCTCCTCTCCATATCCTGTACAAACTTTCTTACAATTGTTGGAAAAAAACTGTTGGAAAAAATCAAATACCTATCCAGACAACTACAGAATTTCTCCCTTTTATTCACATGTGAAACATTTTCCCAGCTTTAACTACTTCTACTACACACATGCTAAACAAGTACTTATTATAATCTTAAAAATTTGACTTTAATTCCTACCATTTATGAAAGAGAAAAGTAAACAAGACAAATCATAGTAAACATAGAAACTACACCCTAGCCCTTTACATCAATTGTTGATGAAAAATACAACAAAACTTTTTCACTTCTTTATAGATTGTGTCCTTTGTAGCAACAATAAATTGAGCCATTAAAATGTAAAACATTCCACTGAACTGAAAGGCAGTGAATGTGAAAACCAATACCAAAGGGAAAAAACATATTTTCTAACCTCTGCTTTTATGCCTCCTTTTGCCTTTGATAGGTGATGAAAAATGGAATTCTAAATGAAAATATCACAGGAATTGCCACACTAATATTTCAAACTGCTTTGCATACCAATGAGGGTTACTAAAATATAAAAATAAATAAAACATAGGAGATGCTACCTAAATGGAGGTGGGAAGACAGTGAGACAAATAATTCTATCAAGTCTATCATTAAGTAGCTCCTTTTCTAATGACAAAGATGAAATTTATTTCATAGTCATTCAAATTATTTGCTAAAGGTATGCTAAAATATATTCTGAGACTGTTCAGATTTTATCGTTAGTTTCTAAGTCCTTAGGTACTGGATCCTTCTTCAGCTTCTCCAAATCCTGCATTGAACACGTGTACTTTTGTGTGTGTGTTGGCTCCATAATAAGGGGCCTTGGTTTCTCCAGGGCCTTCACTCTACTAAGGTCAGCGGCAATGAAAATTGACAGGTGTTTTAGTCTATCTTTATGAGCTGCAGCTCTTCTTGTAAGTTCCAGCTTACATTTGATCTTGCCAACCTCGCATCTATGTTCCTACTTCAACTGCTTGCACTGTGCTATTCAAGTTTTAGCATCAGACAGGAAGACAAACTCCTTAGAGAGACTGCTTAACTAGCTCCCACAAGTTCCTTAGGTCATATCCCTCTAACAAATCTCATTGAAACTTGACTGATTCACCGTAATCCTAATATAAAGGAGTTAGATCTTTGTGGAAAGTTTTTTAAGGATAAGCTTCTAAGGTCTGACCACGTAAGTAGTAATTTCAAAATTACCTGATTTTATTTTCCTCTTATCACTTTCTTAGAATGCTTACTTAGTGAAGATGAATCCTACCCAATACAATGAGCAATACTATGTAAATGTATAGCATTTTTTACATCATTATTGAGTAGATCTTAATATCCTTTGAAATAATTGAATGCTTATGCTTATTAGCCCACTAATATGTAGAAGAAAATAGAAGCATTTTTGTTGTTTCTATGTTAGATATATATTTTACTAAAATGATATAAGGTATAGTACAGTCATGCACTGCAACTTCATTCAAAGGGTTAATATAAATAGGTCTATTTAACAGATTCACTATAGTTTTTTGACTCAGGCTTCTAAGACTTAAACTTTGAATGGTCACAGAAAAGATATTGCTTCGTTCTCTTTAATATTTTTCACAGAATATGTTATCACTTTGTGTCATTCCTTTTCCCTGGAGGAGATAAACTCTTTTGATTGAAAATGAAAGAGGCACACTAGAAAACAAAATGAATTTTGACATGTTTTACTCTTGAGAAGAATTCTGGACTTTGGTGGCACTGAATCTTATCAGAACAATTCACTGTAGAAGACTAAAGTCTGAATTGAGGCAGGATTTCAAAACTCTATAGATTTGGGAAAAAAGTAACATAAAGAATCCTCTAAGTATCCCTTTGCTAAACTATATTTCTTCTACTGTGTTTGTTTGACCTATTTTACTAACCATACTGAAAATAAAAGCCCTATATGACAAGTTGTTATAGGTAAGAAGCTCTTCAGCGACTGTTCAATATAACTAAACTAAACAATCAAGGTTTATTAACTTACACTGTTAATAAGTGAGACCCCAAAACTTAGAAACTTGCCTTAACTTGGAAGTTATGGGAAAAGGAACTAATGAAAACTATGGCAGAGTGTTATTTTTTTTTCTCCTCATTTCTCTCTCCCATCTCTATAGAGTCGGCCCTCTATAATCTCAGGTTCTGCAACCGTGAATTCAACTAACCTCAGATCAAAAATAATTTTTAAAAAGTTCTAGAAATTAATGAAAAACAAAATTTGAATTTTCCATGCTCCAACAACTACTTACATTGTATTAGGTATTATAAGAAATTTAGTGATGATTTAAAGGATGATGTGCCCAGGTTATATGAAAATACTATGCCTTTTATATAAGGAACTTTAGCATCCATGGATTTTGGTATTTGCAGGTGTCCTGGACCCAATCATTCTCAGATACTGAGGGACAATTTTACTTTTATACCATACTATTCGGTCTGAACTACAGGTTAAAATTATTTTCTGAAAGAGGCCCAATAAAAAGGAGGCTAAGGCAATCCTACCAGATTATTAAGGAGATGTTACTATTGAGAGGAGTATTGATTATATGGAAGAATCTATAGAATATGAGGAGGGAAAAGCATTGAATTAAATGAAGAGTTAAATTAGTAAATTAAAGAGAGAAATGATTCAGTTAAACAAGACCCTAAAAGTAAAAACTAAAGCAAACAAGAGGGGCTTCCCTGGTGGCGCAGTGGTTGAGAGTCCGGCTGACGATGCAGGGGACACTGGTTTGTTCCCCGGTCTGAGAAGATCCTGCGTGCCACGGAGCGGCTAGGCCCGTGAGCCATGGCCACTGAGCCTGCGCGTCTGGAGCCTGTGCTCCGCAACAGGAGGGGCCACAACAGCGAGAGGCCCGCATACCGCAAAAAAAAATAAATAAATAAAAAGCAAACAAGAAATTAGTCCTCTGGAGGGGGTTTTACTCTTTTAACTGCAAGAATAAAGATAGGCAGGGGCAGCTTACTATTAAGACCAGTTAAAATGAAGTGTCCTACTCAGAGTGATACTGTACATACTCCATTCCCAGATGTCCTTGGAATCAGAAACTTCAACGTAAGCTGTTAGCATTGTAGTGACAAATGCATGTGACTTAGATAAACACTGTTTGGGACCAGATACTCAGGTGATCTACTTAAAGAAAATATCAGAATATTTTATCATAGCACATTAAAAACAATCCAGTTAAGTCAAAAAACACACAGTTTATGAATGGGAAAAGACCTTAATGGCAAAATAGCAATTATCCAGGACTAAATATGTAAATCCTTTCATACCAAATAATGACATCTGTCAAAATGGATTAAAATCTATTTGGAAGATTAAATCTCAAGTAATGCTTATGGCAATTCTTTTTTTTTTTTCATTTTGACTTAATTTTATTGTTTGAATGCATTAAAAGAATACATGTCTCCTTGTCAAACTATAAAAAGATATCTTAAGGTAAATATTGCCTCCATCCTTGACCCTTCCTGTCTGTTTCCTACCTCTTCTATGTGTAACAATTATTTTTTTAACATCTTTATAAGAATATAATTGCTTTACAACGGTGTGTTAGTTTCTGCTTTATAACAAAGTGAATCAGTTATACATATACATATGTCCCCATATCTCTTCCCTCTTGCATCTCCCTCCCTCCCACCCTCCCTATCCCACCCCTCTAGGTGGTCAGAAAGCACCCAGCTGATCTCCCTGTGCTATGCAGCTGCTTCCCATTAGCTATCTATTTTAGGTTTGGTAGTGTATATTGTTCATGCCACTCTTTCACTTGGTCCCAGCTTACCCTTCCCCCTCCCCATATCCTCAAGTCCATTCTCTAGTAGGTCTGCATCTTTATTCCCGTCTTGTCCCTGGGTTCTCCTGACCATGTTTTTTTTTTTTTTTTTTTCATTTTTAGATTCCATATATATGTGTTAGCATATGTTATTTGTTTTTCTCTTTCTGAATTACTTCACTCTGTATGACAGACTCTAGGTCCATCCACCTCACTACAAATAACAGTTTCATTCCTTTTAATGGCTGAGTAATATTCGATTGTATATATGTGCCATATCTTCTTTATCCATTCATATGTTGTTGGACATTTAGGTTGCTTCCATGTCCTGGCTATTGTAACTAGAGCTGCAATAAACATTTTGGTACATGACTCTTTTTGAATTATGGTTTTCTAATGGTATATGTCCAGTAGTGGGATTGCTAGGTCATATGGTAGTTCTATTTTTAGTTTTTTAAGAAACCTCCATACTGTTCTCCATAGTGGCTGTATCAATTTACATTCCCACCAACAGTGCAAGAGGGTTCACTTTTCTCCACACCCTCTCCAGCATTTATTGTTTATAGATTTTTTGATGGTGGCCATTCTGACTGGTGTGAGATGATATCTCATTGTAGTTTTGATTTGCATTTCCTAATGATTAATGATGTTGAGCATTCTTTCATGTGTTTGTTGGCAATCTGTATATCTTCTTTGGAGAAATGTCTATTTAGGTCTTCTGCCCATTTTTGGATTGGGTTGTTTGTTTTTTTGATATTGAGCTGCATGAACTGTTTGTACATTTTGGAGATTAATCCTTGGTCAGTTGCTTCATTTGCAAATACTTTCTCCCATTGTGAGGGTTCTTTTCCTCTTGTTTATGGTTTCCTTTGATGTGCAAAAGCTTTTAAAGTTCATTAGGGCCCATTTGTTTGTTATGTTTTTATTTCCATTTCTCTAGGAGGTGGGTCAAAAATTATCTTGCTGTGTTTTATGTCTTAGAGTGTTCTGCCTATGTTTTGCTCTAAGAGTTTTACAGTGTCTCGCCTTATATTTAGGTCTTTAATGCATTTTGAGTTTATTTTTGTCCATGGTGTTAGGGAGTGTTCTAATTTCATTCTTTTTCATGTAGCTGTCCAGTTATCCCAGCACCACTTATACAAGAGGCTCTCTTTTCTCCATTGTATACCCTTGTCTCCTTTGTCATAGATTAGTTGACCATAGGTGCAAGGGTTTATCTCTGGGCTTTCTATCCTGTTCCATTGGTCTATATTTCTGTTTTTGTGCCAGTACCATACTGTCTTAATTACTGTAGCTTTGTAGTATAATCTACAGTCAGGGAGCCTGATTCCTCCAGCTCCGTTTTCTTTCTCAAAATTGCTTGGGCTATTCGGGATCTTTTGTGTTTCCATACAAATTGTGAAATATTTTGTTCTAGTTCTGTGAAAAATGTCAGTGGTAGTTTGACAGGGATTGCATTGAATTTGTAGATTGCTTTGGGTAATATAGTCATTTTCACAATGTTGATTCTTCCCATCCAAGAGCATGGTATATCTCTCCATCTATTTGTACTATCTTTAATTTCCCTCATCAGTGTCTTATAATTTTCTGCATACAGGTCTTTTGTCTCCTTAGTTTGTTTTATTTCCAGATATTTTATTTTTGTTGCAATGGTAAATGGGAGTTTTTTCCTAATTTCACTTTCAGATTTTTCATCATTACTGTATAGGAACACAAGAGATTTCTGTGCATTAATTTTGTATCCTTCTACTTTACCAAATTAATTGATTAAATCTAGTATTTTTCTGGTAGCATCTTTAGGATACTCTATGTATAGTATCATGTCATCTGCAAACAGTGACATCTTTACTTCTTCTTTTCCAATTTGGATACTTTTATTATTTTTTTTCTTCTCTGATTGTTGTGGCTAGAACTTCCAAAACTATGTTGAATAATAGTGGTGAGAGTGGGCAACCGTGTCTTGTTCCTGATCTTAGTGGAAATGGTTCCAGTTTTTCACCATTGAGGTAGATGTTGGATGTGGGTTTGTAATATGTGGCTCTTATTATGTTGAGGAGAGTTCCTTCTATGCTTATTTCTGGAGGTTTTTATATATATATATATAAATTGGTGTTGAATTTTGTCAAAAGCTTTCTCTGCACCTATTGAGATGATCATATGGTTTTCCTCTTTCAGTTTTTAATGTGGTGTATCAGGTTCATTGATTTGCATATACTGAAGAATCCTTGCATTCCTGGGATAAACCCCACTTGATCATAGTGTATGATCCTTTTAATATGCTGTTGGATTCTGTTTGCTAGTATTTTGTTGAGGATTTTTGCATCTGTGTTCATCAGTGATATTGGCCTGTAGTTTTCTTTCTTTGTGACATCCTTGTCTGGTTTTGGTATCAGGGTAATGGTGGCCTTGTAGAATGAGTTTGGGAGTGATCCTCCCTCTGCTATATTTTGGAAGAGTTTGAGAAGGATAGTTGTTAGCTCTTCTCAAAACGTTTGATAGAATTTGCCTATGAATCCATCTTGTACTGGGCTTTTGTTTGTTGGAAGATTTTTAATCAGAGTTTCTATTTCAGTGCTTGTGATTGGGCTATTCATATTTTCTATTTCTTCCTGGTTCAGTCTCAGAAGGTTGTGCATTTCTAAGAATTTGTCCATTTCTTTCAAGTTGTCCATTTTATTGGCATATAGTTGCTTGTCGTAATCTCTCATGATCCTTTGTATTTCTGCAGTGTCAGTTGTTACATATCCTTTTTATTTCTACTCCTATTGACTTGAGTCTTCTCCCTTTTTTTCTTTATAAGTCTGGCTAATGGTTTATCAATTTTGTTTATCTTCTCAAAGAACCAGCTTTTAGTTTTATTGATCTTTGCTATTGTTTCCTTCATTTCTTTTTCATTTATTTCTGGTCTGATCTTTATGATTTATTTCCTTCTGCTAACTTTGTTTTTGTTGTTGTTGCTGTTGTTCTTTCTCTAATTGCTTTAGGTGTAAGGTTAGGTTGTTTATTTGAGATGTTTCTTGTTTCTTAAGGTACGCTTGTATAGCTATAAACTTCCCTCTTAGAACTGCTTTTTCTGCATCCCATAGGTTTTAGGTGGTTGTGTTTTCATTGTCATTTGTTTTCTAGGTATTTTTTTTATTTCCTTTTTGATTTCTTCAGTGATGTCTTGGTTATTAAGTAGTGTGTTGTTTAGCCTCCATGTGTTTGTATTTCTTACAGAGTTTTTCCAGGAATTGATATCTAGTCTCATATCATTGTGGTCAGAAAAGATACTTGATACAATTTCAATTTTCTTAAATTTACCATGACTTGATTTGTGACCCAAGATATGATCTGTCCTGGAGAATATTCCATGAGCACTTGAGAAGAATGTGTATTCTGTTATTTTTGTATGGAATGTCCTATAAATATCAATTAAGTCCATCATTTTTAATATATCATTTAAATCTTGTGTTTTGTTATTTATTTTCATTTTGGATGATCTGTCCATTGGTGAAAGTGGGGTGTTAAAGTCACCAACTATGATTGTGTTACTGTCAATTTCCCCTTTTATGACTGTTAGTATTTGCCTTATGTATTGAAATGCTCCTATGTTGGGTGCATAAATATTTACAACTGTTATATCTTCTTCTTGGATTGATCCCTTGATCATTATGTAGTGTCCTTCTTTGTCTTTTGTAATAGTCTTTGTTTTAAAGTCTGTTTTATCTGATATGAGAATTGGTACTCCAGCTTTCTTCTGAGTTCCCTTCTCATGGAAAATCTTTTTCCATCCCTCACTTTCAGTCTGTATGTGTCCCTAGGTCTGAAGTGGGTCTCTTGTAGATAGCATATATACAGGTTTTGTTTTTGTATCCATTCAGCCAGTCTATGTCTTTTGGTTGGATCATTTAATCCATTTACATAAGGTAATTATTGATACGTATGTTCCTATTACCATTTTCTTAATAGTTCTGCGTTAATTTTTGTAGGTCTTTTCCTTCTCTTATGTTTCCTGCCTAGAGAAGTTCCTTTAGCATTTGTTGTGAAGCTGGTTTGGTGGTGCTGAATTTTGTTACCTTTTGCTTGTCTGTATAGCTTTTAATTTCTCTGCTAAATCTGAATGAGATCTTTGCTGAGTAAAGTAATCTCGGTTGTAGTCCTTTCTCCCTCATCACTTTAAATATGCCCTGCCAATTCCTTCTGGCTTGCAGAGTTTCTGCTGAAAGTTCAGCTGTTAACCTTATGGGGATTCCCTTGTATGTTATTTGTTGTTTTTCCCTTGTAGTTTTTAATATTTTTTCTTTGTACTTAATTTTTGACAGTTTGATTAATATGTGTCTTGGCATGTTTCTCCTTGGATTTATCCTGGATGGGACTCTCTGTGCTTCCTGTGCTTGATTACCTATTTCCTTACTCATATTAGTGAAGCTTTCAACTATAATCTCTTCAAGTATTTTCTCAGTCCCTTTCTTTTTCTCTTCTTCTTCTGGGACCCCTATAATTCGAATACTGGTGAATTTAATGTTGTCCCAGAGGTTTCTGAGACTGTCTTCAATTATTTTCATTCTTTTTTCCTTATTTTGCTCTGCAGTGGTTATTCCCACTCTTTTATCTTCCAGGTCACTTATCCGTTCTTCTGCCTCAGTTATTCTGCTATTGATTCCTTCTAGAAAATTTTTATTTTCATTTTTTGTGTTGTCCATCACTGTTTGTTTGCTCTTTAGTTCTTCTAGGTCCTTGTTAAACGTTTCTTGTATTTTCTCCATTCTATTTCCAAGATTTTGTATCATCTTTACTATAATTATTCTGAATTATTTTTCAGGTAGACTGACTATTTCCTCTTCATTTGTTAGATCTGGTGGGTTTTTTCCTTGCTCCTTCATCTGCTGTGTGTTTCTCTGTCTTCTCATTTTGCTTAACTTACTGTGTTTGTGGTCTCCTCTTTGCAGGCTGCAGGTTCGTAGTTTCCACTGTTTTTCGTGTCTGTTACCAGTGGATATGGTTGGTTCAGTGGGTTCTGTAGGCTTTCTCGTGGATGGTACTGGTACCTGTGTTCTGGTGGATGAGGCTGGATCTTGTCTTTCTGTTGGGCCCGTCCATGTCTGGCAGTGTGTTTTGTGGTGTCTGTGGCCTTATTATAATTTTAGGCAGCCTCTGTTCTAATGGATGGGGTTGTGTTTCTGTCTTCCTAGTTGTTTGGCATGGGGCATCTTGCACTTTAGCTTGCTGGTCATTGAGTGGAGCTGGGTTTTGGTGTTGAGATGGTGATCTCTGGGAGATTTTCACCATTTGATATTACATGGAGCTGGGAGGTCACTTGTGGACCAGTGTCCTGAACTTGGTTCTCCCACCTCAGTGGCCCAGCCCTGACACCTGGCTGGAGCACCACAACCCTGTCCTCCACATGGCTCAGAATAAAAGGGAGAAAAGAAAGAAGGAAAGAAAGAAAGAAAGAAAGAAAGAAAGAAAGAAAGAAAGAAAGAAAGAAGAAGATAAAATAAAATAAAATAAAATGAAAATAAAATATGGTTATTAAAATAAAAAGTAATTAATAAGAAAAAAAATTTAAGTAATAAAAAAAAAATAAAACAAAAACAGACAGACAGAACCCTAGGCCACATGGTAAAAGCAAAGCTATACAGACAAAATCACACACAGAAGCATACACATACATAGTCACAAAAATAGAAAAAGGGGAAATATATATATATATATATATATATATATATATATATATATATATATATATATATACACCATTGCTCCCAAAGTCTACCTCCTCAATTTGGCAGTATTCGTTTTCTATTCAGGTATCCCACAAATGCAGGGCACATCAAGTTGACTGTGGAGATATCATACACTGCTCCTGAGGCTGCTGGGAGAAATTTCCCTTTCTCTTCTTTGTTCACACCGCTCCCAGGGTTCAGTTTTGGATTTGGACCCGCCCTGGCGTGTAGGTCGCCTGAGGGCGTTTGTTCTTCACTCAGACGGGACGGGGTTAAAGGAGCCGCTGATTCGGGGGCTCTGGCTCACTCAGGCCGGGGGAGGGAAGGGTACAGATGCGGGATGAGCCTGCGGCGGCAGAGGCCAGCGTGACGTTGCGCCAGCCTGAGGCACGCCGTTCGTTCTCCCGGGGAAGTTGTCCCTGGATCCCAGGACCCTGGCAGTGGCGGACTGCACAGGCTCCCTGGAGGGGAGGTGTGGATAGTGATCTGTGCTTGCACACAGGCTTCTTGGTGGCTGCAGTTGTACCCTTAGCGTCTCATGTGCGTCTCTGGGGTCCGCGCTGATAGCCACGGCTCGCAGCCGTCTCTGGAGCTCCTTTAAGCAGTACTCTGAATCCCTTCTCCTCACGTACCATGAAACAAAGAGGCAAGAAAAAGTCTCCTGCCTCTTCGGCAGGTCCAGACTTTTGCCCGGACTCCCTCCCGGCTAGCTGTGGCGCTCTAGCCCCTTCAGGCTGTGTTCACGCCACCAACCCCAGTCCTCTCCCTGGGATCCGACCTCAGAAGCCCGAGGCTCAGTTCCCAGCCCCGCCCACCCTGGCGGGTGAGCAGACAAGCCTCTTGGGCTGATGAGTGCTTGTCGGCCCCAATTCTCTGTTAGGGAATCTCTCTGCTTTGCCCTCCACACCCTTGTGGCTGCACTCTCCTCCGTGGCTCTGAAGCTCCCCCCTGCACCACCTGCAGTCTCCGCTCGCCAAGGGGCTTCTAGCGTGTGGAAACCGTTCCTCCTTCACAGCTCCCTCCCACTGGTGCAGGTCCAGTCCCTATTCTTTTGTCTGTTTTTT
Source organism: Leucopleurus acutus (assembly GCF_964270905.1). NCBI lineage: Eukaryota > Metazoa > Chordata > Mammalia > Artiodactyla > Delphinidae > Leucopleurus > Leucopleurus acutus. Next base: position 20,151,545 of record NC_139147.1, on the reverse strand, counting down.
CTTTTTTCTTTTACCCTACCCAGGTACGTGGGAAATTTCTTGCCTTTTGGGAGGTCTGAGGTCTTCTGCCAGCATTCAGTAGGTGTTCTGTAGGAGTTGTTCTACGTCTAGATATATTTCTGATGCATTTGTTGGAAGGAAGGTGATCTCCCGCGTCTTACTCTTTTGCTATCTTGAAGCTCCTCCCCCCTCTGGTAATTCTTTTGTTTGTTTGTTTGTTTTTGTTTTTTTGTTTTTGCGGTACGCAGGCCTCTCACTGTTGTGGCCTCTCCAGTTGCAGAGCACAGGCTCAGGACGTGCAGGTTCAGCGGCCATGGCTCAGGCCCAGCCGTTCCGTGGCATGTGGGATCTTCCCGGACCGGGGCACAAACCCATGTCCTCTGCATTGGCAAGTGGACTCTCAACCACTACACAACCAGGGAAGCCCCCCACTCTGGTAATTCTTAAAAAAAAAAAAAAAAGAACACTTACAGTGTATGGAAAACTAGCAATGGAAATGGAATAACTGATCAATGGGTCAAAATAGAAATGAACCAATGCCTATGGCAATTTGCTAAAGGACAAAAGTCTTATTTTACATCAGTTAATAAAAATGTATCCTTTAAAAACTGGTTTTGCTAAAATTGTTTTCTATATTAAAAATAATACTTGACATAAAAAAATTATAAGTAAAATAATATAGTCAATGATAGGCTGGTTAAAATATTTAGCTCTTGGATTTTGAGGAGTGGGGAGAATACTGATGTGTACTATTTTCCAATTTCTATGATGTAAATATTACCACCATGACCAACGTCAAGCTATCAATGTGATGTCAATAGGTTCACAAAATTTCTGAAAATTTAACAATTGGCCCTTGCAAACAGGTAGCAGAGCCCTCAACACATCACTGCATAGAGTTACTGTGAGGATTAAATTATTTAACTACATAAACTGTTTGTCACACAGAAAACAATATGTATTAGCTCTCGTTGAGTTTCTTTTTTTAGTGCAATATAAGATGCTTCTCCTATTTGTATTACATGTGTAGGTGAACATACATAATAATCATTTAAATTAATAGCAATATATGTACACATAACGACATCGAAAAAAAAAAGCTTATTTTGAAGGGCTAGAGAACTCCCTAGCATTCCTATGATTGTGTATCACTGATCTGGTGGATGGTGTGAGGAAACATGTATGTAGAGTAAAGGATTATTCAGCAGACCTCGGTTGTCCAATGCCTGCACATGCCAAAGAATGGTTTGGCTTTTCACCAGTTTTTGGGAGGTAACCTCTAAGTTCTTGGAATATCCTTCCTGAGAAGAATGTCTTCATTTACCTGGGACCTTGAGTCATGTAAAATAGTCTAGGATAACCATGGGATTTATGACGGGGGTCTTGGGCTATGTGGTATGACTTGACCTAGAGAGGGACTGGAGACTGGGTAACTGAGGTCAGTTATGTGATCACTCATTTCATACATGACAACTCCTAATAAAAACTCTGGACACCAAGACCCTGGTGAATTTCCCTGATTGTGACACAGAGTTGCTGGCAGAAAGTGCTTTCCTTACAACTCCACTGGGAAAAGAGAGTTGAAGCTTGCCCCTATTTTCTCTAGGACCCTGTTCTACATACATTTTACCTTTGCTGATTTTAATCTGTATCCTTTTACTATAATAAACTGTAACCCTGGGTATAACAGAAAGGGCCCAGATAGTGTGGGTAGCTGAAGTTTAAATCTGATGGCCTCTTATTTCACTTTTCCCAACTTTTCCCCATAATTTGTTTTCTGATTCCCCTGGTCCTATATCATGTTCTATTTCTTATATTATACCCTATTATTTTGTTAAAAAGCATTGTGACCTATTAATTTCCAGTAAAGAGTTAGCTGGTAATAACATAGTTTTGCTTTTCCCAATCATACTTGCATTTGAAGAGATTCTTTAAGGTTGAAAAGCCCTTTAAATAATTACTGAAAATGGAATTTCATCCAAGATGAACAATGAAGACAATGTTGAATATTAATTCCTCTACAGCAGTACCACATTTGACAATGTCTGGAGAAATATTTGGTTGTCAAAATTGGGGTGGGGATACTATGTGTAGTTAGGGGTTAGAGGCCAGGGATCCTACTAAACATCCTACAATGCACTGGACAGGATCCCCACAAGGAGGAGTTGTCCAACCCAAAATATCAACCGTGCAAAGTTGAGAAGATACCTGCTCTATAGTTATGTATAATCATTTGATCTGAAAGTATTGAACCCCACACTATTTAAGGGAATAGAAGAGCACTAAAATATTTCTTATTGAAGACATAAATCAGCCTTTGAAGTTTACAGTTTCTAATGAATAAGCATAAACCTATAACACAGAGAGCTAAAGATATTCAAACTACATGAAGTTTAATCTCAGGTATAATCAGCTAATAGGACTTGAGGTATTAGTTTAAATACATCCTGATATTTTATTTGGTTAATGTAATTACAATGAAAGAATTTTTTTTCCTATTTACTAGATGAAAATTTCCTCTTGTTCATTACTGATACTTACTTTAATGGAAAAATAATGCAATATTTGCTTGTGTGTATATGGATTATGGTATTAATAAGACAGTGCTTTGTATAGAAATATCTCAGTTTAGAAAAAATTCACACCACATTAAGTCCCATCAGTATGTATGATGTTTCAGTTAATTTTGCTATAACCTTCAAATTGCAAATAAAAAATTCCTTTCAAGTTTTTAAATTTTGAAATTAAACAAGTATTGCCCCCCATATATAGACAGCTGGTGAGCATTTGACATTAAGTGTCCTCGCAGAGTATAAAGTTAGCACAGTGAATTTCAGACAATATTTTTTGTCATCAAATGTATTGTTGATCATATAAATGGTTATCCTTTGCCCTCAGTCCATGCACATAAAATTCTGATTGATGTCAGTGGGAGCCATGTGAGGCTTCTGAGGACACTGAAGTTTTAAACTTTATGGTGTTTTCAGAATATTTTTGAAGTCTAGTTACTGAGAAGAAATACACTGTTTAAAAAGTAGTTCTCTGGGGCTTATTCTTATCCACTAGGAACAGGTTTAGATTGCCTATTTCAAATGCAAAATTGCAAAACACAATATGGGTAGTGAGTAGTTGATTTCTAATGGAATGTTTCAGTTGATTTCAATGCCAAATTTATAGCCTTGGGGGCCCATAGTGGCAAACCATCCACCACTCTTTTTGAGCATTAATATTCATGAGTTTCTTTCATTCAGTTGCACTAGTACTAGAAATTTTCTTTTATTCATAGTATTGCTATAATTTACATGCATTACTTTTATTAACATAGTCTACAAATTTCATTAAACAGAACAAATGAGATCACCTTTGCATCAACAAATTCATTAGTGAATTTTACTTTTACCTTGTGATGAAGTATGTTTTTATAAAACTTCATTTTTTATTGATGCTTATCTTGATAAACATATTTAAGTACTCAACAAATAAATCTCCTTGAATTTATTCTTACAGCAAGAGATGGGGTCTTAGGGTAATCACAAACAACCATCAAAATGATGGCAAGTGATGGTTCATCTCAGGAGATCTTAAGTATATAAGTCTGCGATTCAGCATATAACATTTATCATTTATAACAATATTAAATACATCAGTTGTTTTAAAATGAAACAATTTTTGAGTAATCTAGATTTCTTATGTAATAGGACTAAAAATATCTAGGCATTCAATTACTAAATGAAATGTATTAAATAAGATAAGGAAGACTTACTTAATCTCATTCACCAAAATATTTAATCGGGTTTACAGATTCTTTTTAAGAAAATGTATATCATGTATAGAAATAATTATACATTTTTAATCAGAAACAATTTTTTTGTTATCTGATAGCTCCATGTCTCCCATTTGAATATCTAAATGCCATAACCCAAGTTAAATGTCCTAAATTTTGTCTTTCTTGTCTTTTTGTGCTACTTATGGTTTTCATTTTGGAGCGTAATTAAGTTGTGCTTAGAGCTACTGAATCTGAGAATCTTCTCAGAAAAATCTTTGTCATTTTGCTACTTTAATCTTATTACTTCCATGCAGGCTTAATGCTCTTGACAGCTCATCCAGCATGAGCCTGATAATCCTTCTCAACCAAAACTGAAGGAAAGTGCTGAAGCAGCAATCCAGGGAAGGGATGCTTCAAAGAAGAAAAAGAATTGACAGACAACCTTTCAACCAGGAGCTAACCTTTACTTTCAGGAAGATTTCAGGGAGAGTATGCAGAAGTCAAGATTAAGACAATGAAAGTTCAGAAGACAGGAAGCAGAATGTAGAAATGGAGCCAAGAGATGGAAGCAAGAAGACAGTAGAGAGACAGTTTAATAACTTTGACTTTTTCTCTTGATAAAAGAGAGATATTGAAAGGCTTTAAGTAGGCAAATGATTCATTAGATTCACATTTTAAAATACTGGTTCTAGTTTTATGGAGAGAATGCAGTGAAATGAAGACAGAAGTCTGAGACAAGTTAGACTCTTGAGAGAAGATAATGTCCTGAGGTCATGTAGAAGATAAAATTAACATCCCTAAGAGAAATAGAGCAGTGAATATCCAGGTCGTAGAACTGATTATATTTATTAATTAGTTGGCTGAAGAAAAAGAGGGAATAAAAGAGTCAAAGATAATCTTAGATCTTGGGCTATTTTGCAGACAGAAATGTCCTTCAATGAGAAATACAATACAGATGGTAAACCCACATTTTGGATAGCAAGATAAACTTAGTTTTAGACATATGGGGTTTTGGGATTCTATAGACATTCAAGTGTGAAAGTTTGGAAGTTACATTTTAAGTTTATGTGCCACAGAAAATCATCTCTTCTGTTGCATAAACTATGCCTTCAATAGATTCCTCAAAACTGAGTACTGCACCAGAGAACACAGAACCGCAAAGCTCATTCTCCTTGAATAATGACTTGTCTCTGAGGTTCTGCTAGAGAGGTCTCATTTGTTCCACCGAATCTATTCCACTCCTTGCCATCCTGCTCTGTACAGCTGAACTGTATCAATGGATCCTTTGTTCTCTGGCTTCTGATCAATTTCAGCTGGTAGTAAGAGATCAAAATGGAGGAGGAGAGTGAAGACACCCCTCTCTGTTGAATTGACACAAGCTTGTTACATTAGACTGAATGTTTGTGTCCCCACCTCCCCCTCCAAATTCATATGAAGAAACCTTAATCCCCAAAGTAATGGTGTTTGGAGGTGTGGCCTTTGAGAGGTAATTGGGTAATCAGGGTAGAACCCTCATGACAGGATTAGTGCCATTATGAAAAGAGGAAGAGGCAGGACCTCTCCCTCTCTCTCTGGGTGCATGTACTAAGGAATGACCATGTGAAGACATAACCAGGAATAGAGCCCTCACCAAAAACCTGACCCGGCTAGCACCCAACCCCTCCAGAAAGATGAGAAAAAAATGTTTGTTGTGCAAGGCACCCAGTCTATGGTATCTTTCTTATAGCAGTTTGAGCTAACTAAGGCACTGGCTACTGAGAGGTCAGCCTCTTCATACAGACCTTCTTTTCCAGGTTTTGATAGCCAACCCTTCCTCTTCTTGTCCCATCAAGTCTAAATGCTGTAAGCCACCAACAAGAGCCCCACTTCTTGTTCACACACACTGTCACCAAATTACCTCAAGTTTTCCTACGTTCTTTTGACATCTTTGTAAACAGTCCGTTTATTACACTTCTCAAATTACTCAACTTGAGAACACCACTTTATTTCTGTGACAAATTAAAGGCTGAGGTTTGTGTTGTTTTGGTTTCTCCAGTATCACCCTCAGCTGAACATAGTTATTTTTCATTCAGAAGGGAAAATATTATTAACAGAAAGAAAATTACATGATACAGAGAGATGTCCATGGGGTGAAAACATTTTTTCTCCCTAGGTTTCACTAATGACTATAAAATTTTAAAATCTCATTGTTTCTCAAAGGGAATTAATTATGAAAACAAGACTAGTCCCCTTCCACTTGAGTGGAGTATAACTCACCTTCTAATCTGTGCAAGGCCAAACCTCCATGTGAGATGTGGTTCTATCCAAAAATACTATTTCTCTACATACAAAATAAGAAATTACCTGGGGAAGATTTTTCTTTCATTACAGAATCATAAATGAACACCATGTCCAATGAAAATCAAAACTACTGTTTTTAATCCTTCTGGAAAATAATGGAATGTCTTCAGTCCAACATTTACTGTTTGATTAAAAATATGATCTATTTTAATGTCACATTATGATCAATTATATAAGATGACAGGATAAAAGTTTCTGAACTTATAATAACAAGGTCAGATCAATATGCATGGTTATTTATTCAAGTTATTTAAATAAATGTTTGACTATAATATTTACAGACATCACTATTCTTAAGTGCCCACCAAATTATAAAATGGTTTGTAAATTGTTCTCTTCAACTTCTCCTTTGACTGGCACTCCCAGAGAATTGTGTGCATTTGTCAACTTCCCAGCTCTATTTTAGTGTCATCATTTCCTCTGGGCCCCTATTCTCTGTCACACTATCCACAGGTGCTTTGCCATGTGTATTTCAAGATGAAAAGCAATTTATAAATGTAATTAAGCTGAAGTCTTACAAAAATCACATTTTAAAACTTATGTGTTATGCGTGTGTGTAAATAGACAGATACAAGTCCTTACAAAAACCTCCATGTCATTTTTTTCCCAAATATTTCAAATGAACAAGTAGCATTTAGTTTTCTGCAATGTCCTGACATCCAAAGCACACAACTAGAATGGCTACTATCTGCTCTCCAGGCCAGAGGAATCATTCTATTACCACTATTCTCAAAAGCACTTCCGTGTTTCATCTCTTCTTCTAGGACACCAATAAAATGGTCTTCAAAGAATTTAAGTTAAAAAAAAATACATGTAAAGTCATTGGCTTAAAGCAACTTCTCCTCTCTGACCTTTGATAGTTCTTAGGAAATACAGAGGTTTGGGCTACTCGCCTGTGCTTAGAGGGTGTATGTATGTGGGGAGTGGTCTGTGGTGCAAAAATATATTCACAGCAAAACTGTGCCTCTCAAATAATCCAGTTACAGATAAGAAAAACAATTTGCCAGACTTTGACATGGATGGAAGAAGAGCCTTCCAGCTCTTATGATATAGGAATTGCCAGAAAACATAGTGACTTCAGAGTCATATTGTTATGATTACAGGTTATTAAACAAAAGAATACACGTAAGTTTGATTTTTAAATGGGAAAAAATCATTAAATTAGTTATGAGAATCTGATTTGCTGTGTGTGTGTGTGTGTGTGTGTGTGTGTGTGTGTGTGGTTTCATTCTCCTCTATCCATCTTTATTCCATCCCTGTGAAACATATCTAGAGACTAGCTTAGCAAACACGCTTCTGACCAGTGCACTCATCATAGAGTGTGAATGAGTCTTAGTGTGACTTGAACCAGCACTGCCAGACCAGGTCCAGGACAAGATTTCTCAACATTAGCACTATGGACATTTTCATCCACGTAATTCTTAGTTGTCAGGGCTGTCATACACATTGTAGAATGTTAAACAGCATCCTTGACCTCTAACACACTAGAACCAGTAGCTTCCCTCTCCCCTTCCCCACCCATTTGTCACAATCAAAAATATCTCCAGACATTTCCAAATTTCCACTGAGAGGAGGGAGGACACAGTCACCCCCAGCTGAGAACCACTGGTTATAGGATAAAAAACATCATTGATAATGACCTGATTCTATAATGTTTGAATAAAACTATTTAAATGTTTCAAAACAAAGCACACATGATTAGTCACATTGCCAGGCTAAAAGGTCTTTTTATTGTGTAAATAAAATCCCTTTTTTCAGTTTAAACATTATCAAATAAGAGGCAGAATAACTGAATTGTTGAAGACCCTGCTTTTTGGATCCAGATTACCTCTTACTGGGTGACCCTGGGGAAATCATCCAACATCTCTGTCCCATGGTTTCTTCACTGGTAAATGGGGACAATTAATAACTATTTTATAATGTTGTCGAAGGATAAAACCAGTTAACATATGTAAAGTATATAGAATATTGCTGGGGATATAAGGATGCACACTTATTCTTTCAAAATAGAGGAATGGATCTTGAAAGAGGGTTTAAGGTAGCTGACCTGTGTGTAGTACCAGCCCCACCACTAATTGCATATCCTCAGAAAAATCATAACTTCCTTCAGCCTCAGTTTCTTCATGTATAAAACATGGCCTTGAATGATATTCCAAAAGTCATAAAATTCCAAATTCTGAATCTTTGATTGCGAAATCATATTTTTCTAGCAATCTTTTTTAAAAAAGGCAGAATTTTATAGTTATATACACCATAGAAGAAATGTGCCTAGCCATGAAAATTACTGTCTTGATCTAACATTTCATTGTAACATGCATAATTTCTAGCCACACAGAACATATATACAACACCGATGCACTTTTTTCTATTTGCTGTATTTTGCCTTCAGGAATCATTACTCAGATGAGCTTACTCCTCATAATACTGTCAAGAATGAATACCAGACATGAAAATAACGCTAGTAGCTGAATTCTCTCCAAGTTTTCAGTAGCTTTTGGTCTTAGTAGTATATCAGCTAAGGCATAAGCAGACAAGGAAATGGAGAAGTAGTAAATCTAGAAAAATTAGATTATAAGTGGAACACACACTGAACCAAGGAGTGTTACAAGGGAATTTCCAAGTTTAAAGCACAAACTCGAAGTTCTTAGAACTGAAAGAGGAGGGAATAATTATACCTGTTGTATTTCTAGATAAAAGAGAACATTTCTGGAGGGTAACCAGCCAGACACTTAGGGAAAGAGCATCTTACATTTTAAGAGCTACAAAAAGAGTGAGGGGGAGATATTAATAATCTTTCTTTCCAGTAGAAATATTTCGGTATGCCCCTTAAAAAGGGGCAATTTTAACTGACAACTGGGTTTCCTATCTCCCAAGAAAAAGCTCTGAATACAGTTTGATCACCATTCTGCTCAACTGTTCTGTGATAACAGAAAAAGTCCATTGGAGTTAGATGGCCCAAGATATTAGACTTCTCATGGAAAACACCAGTTTTCTGCCACATTCCTACTCTCAAAGCTGTCACTCATCATTCCTTGGAGTGGGATGCGATCCAGTTGGTGCTGATCATGAGTGGCCTCCACCTGCAGTGGTTTGCAGCAGAGTTTCAGTTCCCAGCCAGAGATTGAAGTCAGGCTGGGGCAGTGAGAGAGCTGAATTCTAGCCACCAGACCACCAGGGACCAGCGGCAAGTGACAAGGCCATGGCCCATATGGATTTGTAGAAAATGAATTTCCACAAAGAAATGGAAAGTAGTGAATCAAGTAAAGTGTTTATTAAGGGGAAAAAAAGTACATGTGGATAGACACACAGGTGGGCTCAGAGAAATAGCCATGCCCTCATGGTAGTTTGAATCACTTATATGGGACATTTCTTCTGGGTTTCTTTTGGTCAGTCATCTTGCTTTGCCTGGTTCTGAGCCCAAATTTGGTCTATCTCAGGGTCCTCCCATGTGTGCGTGCACACCCCTTAGCCAAGATGGATTCTAGTGAAGAGGCCTATTGGTAGGTTGACATCACTGCCTTTTTGACCTCTAAGGAGCCTTTCTGTGCATGCATAGTCAGGAAGCTCTCCTTGACCTTGAGAATGAGAAATATGTGGTCTCTTATCTGGACAGGGCTTAGCTTCTCCTCCTCTTTATCTTGAAGTTTCTGTCCACAGGGGACAAACTCCAGCTGCTCAGCCTGGGTCCTATCGATCTCCTCCCTCAGTGCCACTGTACAAAGGACCCATTGGAGTAACTCCTCTTAAGCAGCTCCTCCAAAATCAAAAAAAGGTTTGACTCAATTTTTTTTTAATTTATTTATATTTGACTCAACATGAAAGGAACTGGGGACCCTAAGGTTCTACCAACCAGCCACTTTGCCTCCCTTTTGGAGGCAGTACTGACTTTTGTTACCCAACTGATATAGGTCCACTTGAGGGGTCCCAGCAATCCTAAATATTTTATTTACTCAGGGCCACTGTTCTTGGTGGAAGCCAGGCATTAACTAATCCCCTCCCCAAAACACTAACTTGCCTCTCGAATACCTAAAAGTGCTTAGGGAAAGACTAGCCCTCAGAAGAATGTGACTTTTTTTCCAGTCAGGCTACCCTAGGTTTTGTGGAATTTCCCAACAGATAACTGAATCCTAATGTATGGGAAAACTGTGAATAGTTATCTTACTATATAAGTTATTCAATTATAAAGTGGGAATGAAATTTGTCTCTGATTCTAGGTGAAGTGATCATTATCCCTTTAGCTCTGGTAAGCATTCAGTTCAGCCTCACCTGATTGTCCAGAGTTGTTATGGAAAATGAAATTGTCCGAGACATCCTCCTTGTAGACCAAGGCAGATTCTATGCAATTGCTATACCTGTATCTGGATTAATGCCTCAGGAATTTGGAAGGGTCAGTACAGACTCTTAAAAAGAAAACTACCTAGATGTCTAAGGTGTACCTTGATGGTTAGGAGATCAGTTCAGCTGGCAGGTTTGGGACTCTGGAACATTTTTGAGGTTAGTACTTCAGGTTGACACATACTGCTGTTTGGTGTCCTGTTGAGGGTAGCCTTAATTAATTAACTGCTCTATATGAAAAATGGATTTCATCAGTCTCTATTAGTCAGGGTAATCCAAGTGGCCAATGGAGTGTCATATTCATGGCCAGAAGAAAAGACAGTGTAGAAAAGAGGAGTAGATATTTGAGCAATTCTCTATGGATTTCTTATGTTTTGGTACATCTTGCAGGAAGAGGCTCTGCCCTTTTGTTCAATAATGTTTGTGTAGTGAACAGCCCGGGTGGACATAGTGTCTCCTTCCTGAGCAAAAAGAAGTTTTTTTTTAACTGTCTCCCTCTGTTCCAAAGGCCAGGCAGTTTTGCTTGAAGCCCACTGTAAAAGATCAGGATTTCCTAAACTCAGGATTCTTTTCCTATAATGCAACCCATTATGTGTCCAGGTGTCACCTGATCCTCCTTTACTTACCCTTTGGCAGTAGAGGCTCAGAGAAACATCATAAGAAAATGCTGCCATTCGGGCTGTAACTATGATTAATAAACCATATTTTGTTACTGGCTCAGCAGTCTCATTTTCAGCCAGCATCCATGAAACTGTGGTTGACTAGTTTGCAAGTAGGATAAAATCTAAGACCCTTTTAGAATTCTTGAGACTAATTAACAGAAGTATGCTTCTGTCCCTCAACCACAAAACTAGCTTAAATAATAGTGCATTCTATTTTCTCTTTTGACATTGGACATTCTTCTGTTTGTTCTCTGTTATTCCCTAGCCATTCCACTGCCATGAGATTCTAGGATCCAAGGAGATCAAGAACAGTTCCACCACATATAGACAGAAGAAGGAAGCACTACCAGTTTCACTTTCCTTTGTCTGACCTTGCCTGTGTTTTGTCTCTTTTACCCGCCTCTTGTTCTTGTACTTCTTTCTCCAACTCTGTGGAACTGGTGATATCTCTCCAATTTAAAAAGCAATTTAAGTATAAGTAAGTGTGAATTAAAAAGAACTTAAATGTTTATAAATATAATACAATATATAACAAAAAAAATTTGCCTCATAAAAAAATGCCAAAATTTCACCAAGCTCTGATAAGACTTGATTCTTAACTCCTGTGCCAGCTTTGTGAAAAAATCAGTTGTTCTGGGAAAACCTCTTGGGGGTCCTTTTTCTTTTTTGTTTTCCATTCATTATGGCAACAATCTAAGCTAAGTAAATTCCATTTACTCAGATTATGGAGGTGAAAGTTTGTACCCTAAAGACTTATTAGATTATTCATTTCACATATCCAGAATCAAAATCTGCTTGAACTTGTTAAATATTGTCAGTATTCTTAATTTAATCAGATAAAAATATTAGCAAAAACTAAAATAAAGTGTCCTAGGTTATGTTTGTTTGTTTTTAGATGTGTGTTTCCATGATTCTACAATCAATTAAATTTAACAGTAATAGACACAAATAGATATTTTTGCCATGTTTGTATATCATACTTAATGTTTATATGAATTTATTTACTTTCTTCAATTAAATAGCAAGTTATCTGGGAGCAGCAGAACTGGTTTCTCTTTTGTTGATATAAAATCTCTACTCAAGAAGCTTATATTTTTGGCCAGCTGCTTGTTATTTAGATTAAACACATTGATTTATCCACACTCCTTTTATCTTATAGGATATGCTTTTAAATAAACATTCATGTCAAATGAGCCACAAACTTCTAAACATATTGGCATAAAAGTAAAAGAAAATGTGCATTAACATTAGAGATGATCTTATGTCTTAGTTCAATTATTCTTTGTAAGATATTACCATGTTTTTTAATCTAACAGCCACAAAGGGAAGACTCATGACCTTTCATGTTTCTCAGAATCATCTATGAAACAGCAATTTCAGAAGCATTTTTATCTGTGACACTGTACAGTGCAACAAAATGTAAAATTCAGAAATTACATTCTATGATAAATCCCCAAAGAAGTTCCTTTATCACATTCATTGACATTTCTGTAGTGAACAGATGAATTTATAACAGAACTTTGCCCAATAAAACTGAACTAGATTAATGGAAGAGAAAAGGAATCCTAATTCTGTGTAGGCATATTTTGTGAATCTATTTCGACTCAACTTCTTTTTAATAGCAGGAGTTCTTTTATTTAATGTCATGCTAGAAACTAAAGCAATTAGACTTTGTATATCTAAATATGTGTACAAGGTTTTTTTAATCCATTGAAATGAAATTTAATTGTATTACAATTAGTTATGTTAATCTGATATGTAATTTAAGTTTGATTGTAGGCAAAAAGGTCACTTTTATTTGTGTTATAATATATAAAAAATGAAGTCATTCTTCCTATATATATGGTACGTTTTTCAAATTTATTTTGCTATTTTTTATTTTTAAATTTTTATTGGAGTATAGTTGAAATATGATATTTTGTCAATAAGATGTTTTAAACCCAAGATGCAAAAGGCTATTTTTCAATACAGATTTATTTTTCTATTTATATTAAGAACATTTTTGACACATAAGGAACTGTCAATATTCCTTGATTATACAAAAGAAGAATGAGATTGTGTTATGTAGTTTGCCTAGTGACCACAGGTAGTTACGCCAGAACTAGTAATGGGCTGGTGATTAGTGAAATCATTTTTCCCATTAAAACTTGTGCTTACTTATGAAAAAAAAGAAAAAAAAATTGGTCACCTCTATGTCTAGTATATTTTAAAAGAACAGGAGGAAACTGAACAAAAAAACTTCTCAGCAACTTTCCTAGCCTAACATACGTATTTCTCACTAGTCTTAATTTTTTTTAAGTTTTTCTGGGCTTTATTTTGAAAGTTTGAAATACTTTTATGGGTACAGGTACATGCAATCTAAAACAACTGAACAATAAAAAGTATTTTAAATAGATACAAGAGCTAAATCAATCACTCAAAAATACACACGCTAAAGTCTAGATCAGCATGTCCCAAGCTTTTTGACCCCAGGGACAGGTGGTTTTGTGGAAGATGATTTTTCATGGATGGCGACAGGGAGAAAGGATGGTTCAGGCGGTAATGTTAGTGATGGGAAGCAATGGGGAGCAGCAGATGAAGCTTCGCTCACTCGCCCGCCACTTACCTCCTGCTGTGCGGCCTGCTTCCTAAAAGGCCGAGGACTAGTACCAGTCTGCGGCCTGGGGTTTGGTCTAGATAATTCCATCAAGGAATCTACTCAATCATTACAAATAGAAAAAAAAGCTTCTAAGGCAAATATCTCAATAGCCATATTTGACAGCAAAGCAGTGAGCCCAGTTTAGACCATTATTTTACTATTAAGCTTAACTTGGAGTCTTCTATTTGAAAATACAAGATAAAAATATTTGCAGCCAAAGGTTACATTTTAATTCTCTGGAGCATAACTGTGATTAGTTCCTTATATTTAAACAGGAATTGTTGTAAACTGCTCACCAAGACCAGCATTATTTTCAAGTAATGTATTTTCTGAAGCATCAGACACAATTTAAACGGAAGAAGAAATCCCCCTGGAAGAACATATATGTGACATCTAGTTTTCTGTTCTGCACATAAGGAGATTGGAAGTCATCACTGCCTATGAAGAAGTAAAAAGCTAAATACCTGAAAAATCAACAACTCTTCTTGGATCTATATATAAGAGAGCAGAGGACACAGGGCAAACCTCTGTCCCCAAGACTGGGGAGACAGACAGGGAATACAAAATGTCTTGGCTTACCTGAACAATGGCTCCTGAACAGAAACCATGAGGGAAGGAGAGGATGGAGAGAAACCATCAGTCGGCTCTGACTCTGGAGCCGATGTGCTCACCTGGCATACTATACTGTCTTAATCTAGATCTCCTGATACCCAGTTGTCTTTTCCCTCTGCTGCATTGACATTTTAGTTGACCAAAACATTTTATTTATGTATAAATTGACCACATTCTTCATTGTATACTTAATTCATTATGCAGCCTTTCTCCAAAATAGCCTATATCACTTAACTGGTATTAAGACTTTGGAATAATGTAATAATATTTGTGATCTTATAATTTGGTCATATTTATAACTAAGAACAAATATGCAGTGTTCTGATTTGATGCATACTGATCAATATACACACATTCAACACAGTTGTCATTAAAAATCAGAGAGAGAAATAGCTCCAACTACTTTAAGGCTATACACATTGGCCCTAGTTGTTCATCAGGTTGCATATAAAATATTCATTGAATTTGTATTCATTGTAAGGAATTATAAATTTCATATTTTATTAGCACAGATTTAATCTAGATAACAAATGCAAAAGGTATATAAAAAGCCTACAAACCATAAAAATGTGAAATTAAACAGGATTTGATACAAAGACTTTTATATTTGTTTTTATTTTTTAACCTTGACTACTATTGAGTTAACCCCTAATTTCAGCAGTGACTCAAAAATCGTAAGATAAAATTAATTTCTATATTAAAAAAAATTAATTAGAACTTTGTTTCTGAAAACATTCAAAACATTTCTATGTGCAATGCAATTAATGTAATTTTTATTACTCTTAAAACTGGGAGATGGAAGCATCAAAAAATTAATTGAATATTAGATATCACAATAAGGAAATATTATTTGAGTATACTTCTGGTTAGAATCCTAGAACCCACTACACAGATGGGTGTTTTTTTTCTTTTCAACGTTTTTATTAGAGTATAATTGCTTTACAATGGTGTGTTACTTTCTGCTTTATAATGAAGTGAATCAGTTATACATATACATATATCCCCATATCTCTTCCCTCTTGTGTCTCCCTCCCTCCCACCCTCTCTATCCCACCTTCTAGCTAGTAACAAAGCACTGAGCTGCTCTCCCTGTGCTATACACCTACTTCCCCCTAGCTATCTATTTTACACCTGGTAGTGTACATATGTCCATATATACACTACCACTCTCTCACTTTGTCCTGGTTTACCCTTCCCCCTATGTGTGTCTTCAAGTCAATTCTCTAGTAGGTCCACGTCTTTATTCCTGTCTTGGCCCTAGGTTCTTCATGACGAGTTTTTTGTTGTTGTTGTTTGTTTTTTTAGATTCCATATATATGTGTTAGTATATAGTATTTGTTTTTCTCTTTCTGACTTACTTTACTCTGCATGACAGACTCTAGGTCTATCCACCTCATTACAAATGACTCAATTTTGTTTCTTTTTATGGCTGATAATATTCCATTGTATATATGTGAGACATCTTCTTAATCCATTCATATGTCGATGGACACTTAGGTTGCTTCAACATCCTGGCTATTGTTAATAGAGCTGCAATGAACATTTTGGTACATGACTCTTTTTGAATTATGGTTTTCTCAGGGTATATGCCTAGCAGTGGGATTGCTGGATCATATGGTAGTTCTAATTTTAGTTTTCTAAGGAACCTCCATACTGTTCTCCATAGTGGCTGTATCAATTTACATTCCCACCAACAGTGTATGATGGTTCCCTTTTCTCCACACACTCTCCAGCATTTATTGTTTGTAGATTTTCTTTTTTTCTTTTGCGGTATGTGGGCCTCTCACTGTTGTGGCCTCTCCCATTGCAGAGCACAGGCTCCGTACGTGCAGGCTCAGCGGCCATGGCTCACGGGTTTAGCTGCTCTGCAGCATGTGGGATCTTCCCAGACCAGGGCACAAACCCATGTCCCCTGCATCAGCAGGCGGACTCTCAACCACTGTGCCACCAGGGAAGCCCTGGATAGAGTAATCGTGGTTGTAGGCTTTTCCCTTTTCTCACTTTAAATATGTCCTGCCACTCCCTTCTGGCTTTCAGAGTTTCTGCTGAAAGATCAGCTGTTTACCTTATGGGGATTTTCTTGTATGTTATTTGTTGTTTTTCCCTTTCTGCTTTTAATATTTTTTCTTTGTATTTAATTTTTGATAGTTTGAATAATATGTATCTTGGCATGTTTCTCCTTGGATTTATCCTGTATGGGACTCTCTATGCTTCCTGGACTTGATTTACTATTTCCTTTCCCATATTAGGGAAGTTTTCAACTATAATCTCTTCAAGTATTTTCTCAGTCCCTTTCTTTTTCTCTTCTTCTTCTGGGACCCCTATAATTCGAATGTTGTTGCTCTTAATATTGTCCCAGAGGTTTCTGAGACTGTCCTCAGTTCTTTTCATTCTTTTTTCTTTATTCTGCTCTGTGGTAGTTTTGTCCACTATTTTATCTTCCAGGTCACTTATTCGTTCTTCTGCCTCAGTTATTCTGCTATTGATTCCTTCTAGAGGACTTTTAATTTCAATTACTGTGTTGTTCATGATTGTTTTTTTACTCTTTAGTTCTTCTAGGTCCTTTTTAAACCTTTATTTTTTTTCCATTCTATTTCCAAGATTTTGGATCATCTTTACTATCATTATTCTGAATTCTTTTTCAGGTAGACTGCCTATTTCCTCTTCATTTGTTAGGTCTGGTGGGTGTTTACCTTGCTCCTTCATCTGCTGTGTGTTTCTTTGTCTTCTCATTTTGCTTAACTTACTGTGATTGGGGTCTCCTTTTCCTAGGCTGCATGTTTGTAGTTCCCGTTGTTTTTGGTGTCTGCCCCCAGTGGCTAAGGTTTGTTCACTGGGTTATGTTGACTTCCTGGTGGAGGGACTAGTGACTGTGTTCTGGTGGATGAGCCTGGATCTTGTCTTTCTGGTGGGCAGGTCCACGTCTGGTGGTGTGTTTTGGGGTGTCTGTCACCTTCTTATGATTTTAGGCAGCCTCTCTGCTAATGGGTGGGGTTTTGTTCCTGTCTTGCTAGTTGTTTGGCATAAGGTATCCAGCACTGTAGTGTGCTGGTTGTTGAGTGGAGCTGAGTAGTGGCATTCAGATGGATATATTTGGGAGATTTTTACCTCTTGATATTACACAGAGCTGGGAGGTCTCTGGTAGATCAGTGTCCTGAACTTGGCTCTCCCACTTCAGAGGCACAGCCCTGACTCCTGGCTGGAGCACCAAGAGCCTGTCATCCAGACGGCCCAGAATAAAAGGAAAAAAGAAAGAAAGAAAGAAAGAAAGGAAGGAAGGAAGGAAGGAAGGGAGGGAGGGAGGAAGGAAGGAAGGAAGGAGAAAGGAAGGAAGGAAGGAAGGAAGGAAGAAAGAAAGAAAGAAAAAGATAAAATAAAATAAGATAACATAAAAAAGTTATTAAAATAAAAAACAAAAAATAATTATTAAAAAAAGTTTTAAATAATCTAAAGAAAAAAGAAAGAAAGAAGAGAACAACCAAACCAGAAAACAAATCCACCAATTATAACAAGTGCTGAAAAGTATATTAAAAAAGTAAATAAATAAAACAAACAAAAAAAACGGACAGGGAGAACCCTAGGACAAATGGTAAAAGTGACACTATACAGCCAAATCATACACAGAAGCATACGCATACACACTCACAAAAAGAGAAAAAGGGAAATATATATATTTATCGTTGCTCCCAAAGTCCACCTCCTCAATTTGGGATATTTCATTGTCTATTCAGGTATTCCACAGATGCAGGGTACATCAAGTTAACTGTGGAGATTTAATCCGCTGCTCCTGAGGCTGTTGGGAGAGATTTCCCTTTCTCTTCTTTGTTCACACAGCTCTTGGGATTCAGCTTTGGATTTGGTCCTGCCTCTGCACGTAGGTCGCCTGAGGGCGTCTGTTCTTTGCTTAGACAGGATGGCGTTAAAGGAGCAGGTAATTAGGGGCTCTGGTTCACTCAGGCTGGGGGGAGGGAGGGATACGGAATGTGGGGCGAGCCTGAGGCTGCAGAGGCCAGCATGACGTTGCAGCAGCCTGAGGCGCACCATGTCTTCTCCCGGGAAAGCTGTCCCTGGATGACGGGACCCTGGCAGTGGCGGGCTGCACAAGCTCCCGGGAGGGGAGGTGTGGATAGTGACCTGTGCTTGCACACAGGTTTCTTGGTGGCTTCAGTAGCAACCTTAGCGTCTCATGCCTGTCTCTGTGGTCTGCGCTGATAGCCGTGGCTCGCGCCCGTCTCTGGAGCTCCTTTAAGCAGCATTCTTAATCCCCTCTCCTCGCACACCAGGAAAGAAAGAGGCAAGAAAAAGTCCTTTACCTCTTTGGCAGTTCCAGATCTTTTCCTGGACTCCCTCCAGGCTAGCTGTGGCACACTAGCCCCCTTCAGGCTGTGTTCACACAGACAACCCCAGTCCTTGCCCTGGGATCCGACCTCCAAAGCCCGAGCCTCAGCTCCCAGCCCCCGCCCACCCTGGTGGGTGAGCAGACAAGCCTCTCGGGCTGGTGAGTGCTGGTCGGCACCAATCCTCTGTGCGGGAATGTCTCCGATTTGCCCTCCAAACCGCTTTGCTGCGCTCTCCTCCGTGGCCCCAAAGCTTACCCCTCCACGAATCACGAAGGGGCTTCCTAGTCTGTGGAAAATTTTCCTCCTTCACAGCTCCCTCCCAGAGGTGTAGGTCCCATCCCTATTCTTTTGTCTCTGTTTTTTTTCTTTTTTCTTTTGCCCTACCCAGGTACGTGGGGAGTTTCTTGCCTTTGGGGAGGTCTGAGGTCTTCTGCCAGTATTCAGTATGTGTTCTGTAGGAGTTGTTCCACATGTAGATGTATTTCTGATGTATTTGTGGGGAGGAAGCTGATCTCCACGTCTTACTCTTCCGCCATCTTGAAGCTTCCTCCTATGGGTTTTTTTTTTTTTAATATAGAAAACAGTGCACAGGTTTTGTTTTCAATAATCGTTTTATTCAATTCTGCACGTGAAGCAATTATTTTATCTTTGAAATACCACTAATCATTTTGCCATAATTTGAAATTCTGTAGGAATTGTCAGGAATGCCAAAGTAGCAGAATATATATATTTTCCTTTTCTCCAATATAGTATATATGAATCCCATCTGTAAAATGTCATAAAAATATTTCAGCATTGGTTCCAGTCCTTTGTCAACCCATACTCATAATTATTTGCACTAGCTTGCTGTCACATGTTCAAAGGGAAAAAAAATCAGACAGAATAAGTGGTACATTACGAATCATCAGCATTTTTCATTATTATTTCCATCAATAAAATGTAGGATTAAGTAGCTTCCTCATTTAATTTCTAGGTACCACCTCATTTTGGAAAGCTGCCTGAGATGTCTTTTGGAGATTATAATTACAAGAAATTTAGACTGGAAAAGGCAAACATGAGACTAAAACAAAATTGTGAAGTTACTATTGATCAATATGAGAAGCATATTAACAGGACACAGGAAGTAGTTACACAGAACACCTTCTCCATGCAGGAGCTTCATGGAAAGAGACGCCATTATAGTTTTACCTATAGGCTTCCTTCCACCACATTTTGTAAACTCATGCTCCTACTCACCTCTGAGGTGTTACTTGGTGTCATTTCTGCAATCCTGCACTGCAGCAAACAGCACGCTGTTATTTGGCAATGGGAAATATTTCCTTTCTTCAATACGGGCATATCTACTTTTTGTCCTCTTTGCTCTGTGTTGTTCACTCAATCTCAATCACCCTGTGCAATGTCACCGATTCTGAAACCTTCTTTCCTTTTTTTTTAATTTTTTCATCACACTGCATGGCTCTCTGGGATCTTCCCCGACCAGGGATTAAACCCAGGCCACCACAGCAAAAGCCCGGAATCCTAACCACTAGGCCACCAGGGAAGTCCAGAACCTACTGATTAAAGTTGTCCTTCATATCTCAACCACATATCATTTTTTTCCAGATTACGTTTATTGACCACTACCCAATCCTATCCATTTTAAGTGGGTTAAATGTCACTACATTGCATTTTCATGGTAATCATTAGTTATCAAAATTTTAGAATTCCTCAAATTTTATCAAACTTGTTTTTATTTCTTTAACCCTCATAATTGTAAGTTTGGTGGAATTTTAGTTTCAGGGATCTTTATGTAACTAGTACCTAACATATATACATGGCATAAGTTCTCAATAAATATTATCATGAATTGGTTATTTATAAAACTCCTCTCATTTTTCCTCTCAAAATGTTCACTTCTCAGATTTTCATATATAGTAAAGTGTCTTACAAGTAGAACTTCTGTTAAGTAGTTTCTAGACTATTTAGTCTTAGGTCTATTTACCCAATAAGGTGATAGTAAAATATGGTTATGTTTATAATCTCTCAGATCCTAACAAGTTGATACTTTTTGACAATGCAAAAATATTTAAAGATTATTTATATGTTAACTATACATACCCCTCATTTTCATGTTTCGTGTGGGTCCTACAACTTTGTAAGTATAATGTATAGTTTTAAAGCAATACACTAAGCTTATGAAAATGAGAAAAACTTTAACAAATTAATTCAAGTAAGTTAAAAATATAGATTTTAACAATGTTGTGTCCCTCAAGGGTCTATGACACTCAACACTCTGTTAAAACAACACAACCTGCAATGATCAAAAGGTATCAGGGTGAATTTAAAAATTAAACCTGAGGCAAATCAATAAAAAAGTCCCTCTTAAAATTTAGGACCCATCAGGAGAATTTGCATTTCGTAAAACCACAAGGTTTCAGGTTAGAGTAATTACTCAAGATGTTAGCAAGGTGTATTTATATGAGGTTTAATGACAGTAAAAAAAAAAGATAAAATACTGCAGGAGAAAGAAACACTGACAAACACCCAAGATGTGTGAGAGATATTTATGCAGTTTCCAGGGTTTGCTCTCAATTGCATAGGGTATAGTTTGTCTCTAGATCATAAACCACCAATATCCATGTACAGTATCTTGTTTTCAGGAAAGACCCAATGTCACTCAAGGAGGTATTTTTTATAACCTTCTGGCTGCATGACCAAACTTCAATGCAGAAATCAAGTGACCAAAACAGAAATCAGGTGTAAACCATCATTCTGGATATTTTCTATACAAATTAGATTGGCAGGGATACATTCTTTCTGGAAGATATAGAAGAGAACCATATCCTCGACTTTCAAGTTTCTAGGGGCTACCTTCATTCCTTGGCTTGTGTTCTCACATCCCTCCAACCTCTGTTTACATCATCACATCTTTTTCTCTGACTCTGAGCCTCTTGCCTCCATTTTATACAAATGTTTACATTTACATTGAGGCCATCCAGATAATACAAGATAATCTCTCCATCTAAAGGTCCTTCATTTAATAACATTTGCAAAATCCCATGTACAATGTAAGATAATATATTCACTGGTCCTAGAGATTAAGGGGTAGACATTTTGGGAATCTTCCACAGATTTTTTTAAAATTTATGCATTGAGCGTGGGCAGTTAGAGAGCTCCAATGCAAATTATATTTTCCATTTTGAAATTCCTACAGACTGGTGTGACCATAATTATCCTATAAGTTTATTTATTGTACTTCTACTGCAGAGATCCCATCTTCCTTGACCTATGCCTACTTTTATCTGTAGAGATACATTTAATTGCTCATCTTGAAATGGTGTTCACAATCTGTCCCAACTTTCTCCTCTAGCATGGTGTTCATCTATTTGTTGAGTTTCTGTAATTTATTTCCTATCTGCCCAAACTTCTTGCCACCTTTTCTTTCCTCCTGAAATAACATTGCCAATAAATCTTTTTCCTCAATATTTCTCCTTTTAAAGGTTAATTTAGCTCTTCACAGGAATCCTAGACTATTGTCATTTATGTTTAAGTCTCTTTCACGCTCATTTGGAAAAGTTGATTTATCCACCAAATATGTACTTTCATTGCCTGCTCATTGCTTAATCATGGTTTGAATCTAGCTTTTGACAGAAAAAGACTAAGTTTCCTAGGATAGTACATTAAAGATATTATTAGCCACTTATACACTTTAGATTAAGTATGCCAAAAAGCTTACCATAGGTGACATCTGTGAACATTGGGGCTATCAGTAGCATGTTTGTAAACCCCACAAATAAACTCTAGGCTAACTTTGGTTTAAACTGTTCAAATATACTTTACTTTGAATATGTTCCTCCACTCACAAAGAGCATGGTTCACAGGTGTCAGGGCTTATAATACTATGGCAAGTCAGATGTAGAACAGATGAACATAATGTCCATCATATCCTATACATTTCTCAACAGATCATCTCATGTTCTTGGTTACATTAAGATGCATGTCTCTGACATGGAACAAGTCAACGTCATGCTTTCGAGAAGGAGACATGTGAACTGCCAATAAGAGTCTTCTGTAATAATTATAACCTATAAAGCAGGAACCAAAAGACAAAGAGATTTTTATGATTATTCAAGTGTTCACAACCCACAAGGTGTTACAGGTCATTTTAATACAACATTTAGATGAATACAGATTGAATGCTCCTTATATCCAGCAGGACCCAACCTAGATCTTCATTTTCATATAGAATAATAGATTGTATCAGACAAATAATATCACCCTATAGGCATTGCAAATGCACCTAAGAGACAATATCATTTTTTGTTCTCTATCTCACAGGAGACACCAAGGCAAAGTAATATTTTCCACTTTACATTAACTATTTATTGGCTCACTGTCAATCAACATTCAATTCCCTTTCTTGCCATTTGTCATTAATCTTCACCCATACCCTCACTTCTAGGGTATAATGGTCAAGCAAGCAAGAGGACTGACCTGCAGAGATGGCAGCAATATGAGTCTGATCAGTGGTTTCCCACTGCCAGTCATATGGAGAAATACTGGATAAATAGATGAATATAGGACCAATTCATCCACTCGTGGAAAGAGGCAGATTAGACAAGTAAATAAAAGGAACAATTATTCCACAAAAGAATAATCATTTCTCTAAGAATTTAAAGGTATAGTCATGATGTCATGTTAGGCAATCAAATTTTCCTTCAGAAAATTCATAAAGTCAACACATTATCTGGCACTACAATTTGAGGCAGAAAGAAAAAAAAAACATAGAGTAAAATGCATGAAAGTTTCTGTGTCATCCCCCATTATCTCTTTCCTGTCTTCCCAACAGCATCTTAACCATGGATCCACCAAAGATCTCTTACACACATATTCATTCAATCATGTGAACTGTCCCTTGAGTTTCTTATAAACTCTCAATTTTGCAAGCAGGTGTTTCAATCACCTGTTCCAATTTTACATTATCTAGGTTTTTTGCATGTGTGAATTTAAAGCAAATTATGTCTATTGTACATTAAAAAATATATTTTTATTTTTTAAATTTAAAGTTTGAATTTATTTTTTTTAAATTCAAACTTTATTTTTTAATTTCAAACTTTCAACAAGTTTGAAAACTCCCAAAGGCAATCAGCAACTTGAAAGTGACTCTTGAAAAATAGCTACTTTATGAGGTAAGAATGGCAAGTTTGTTGCCTTTTTGACTAGGGGTATGAAAGAGGAACTTAAAACTAACTGGGAAAATTTTAAAGTGAGAGATCTTTAGAAGAGCTAAGATAATAAATTCTTCACACATTCTGGGATGGAAAAGCCAAAAACCCAGTGAAATTGAAAGCCTGAGAGACTTGAAAACTTGTTGGGGCTGTGAATGTATTCTTTAACCCACATACATCTTAATTGGCAGAAATCCTAATTGGCTTGAAGAGTCTGAGCAGTCTTTGAAAATCCTTGCCTGACCCCTGAACCATACCTGCACAGGAGACATCACTATGGAGACATTCTAGAAAGAAATCAACAAACAATTGTACACATGAGGGATGTAAATTTAAAAATTTGAGTCCAGACACATTAATTGGATAAGCAAATTAGAATTTGATTACTTTCAAAGAACAAAGCAGACTCTAAAGTCATTACAATCTTTTTTTTAAAAAAGTGTCCAATCTTCAACAAAAAATTACTAGATATATAAAGCAATAAGAAAGTGTGACTCTTATTCTGAAAAGAAGCAGTCAATAGAAACTAACTTTAATTAAGCCTAAATGCTGAATTTAGCAAACATTTCAGAGTTCCTGTTAGTATATTAAAATAATTAAAATAATAAATCCTGAAAATTAATGCATAAGTAGGAAAATTCAATTTTTCAAAAAGGGAATTAAACTTATTGAAACTTTAAAGCTGAAAAATATAATATATTGAATTGAATGAAAAATACAATATTGATATATTTATTAGATGGGTCTAATAAAGATTTATGATGGCACAATAAGAAATACATTCTCCCCAGGAATATAAGATCCCCTGTTGCATAATAAGGTCTTAATAAAAGTATTTATTGAGTGGATTAATGATGAATAAAGGCCTAAGGAATTTTATTGGTGTGGTATTTACTTAGTAAGCACACTGTTCTTACTTAGATTGTCTATGTATATTGTATATGCATTCATGGAGTTGAGAGTGTAACTAATGGTACTTGAGCACCACCACCAAGAGCCTCATTTGTCCTGTAATTTGTGTAGCAAGAAAAGAATGTTTTTGTTCAACCCTAATCTACTGTACTATTCTGTCTTTAAAGACAACCATTCTTTAATGACAAACAGTAGTATCAGTTTTATAGGTATGTTTCAAGATAATTCAATGCATGTACTTGCATTTAAAGTTAATTTCTTTCAGCTTTACTGCAGAAAATTTACATAAAATAAAATTTATTCATGTAAATGTTCCATTTGATAAATGTTGATAAATGTAAAAGAAGTATAACCACCCCACAATCTAGTTTTAGAGCACTGCTACATCCTAGATGTTCTTTCATACTTTTGCAGTCAATTCATCCTTAGATCATTGGTCCCAGGCAATGAATCACCAGATTTCTGTCAGTATAGTTATGTCTCATATATTTTTATATAAACAAAATCATACAACACGCAGCTTTTTGTGTCTGACTGTTTTCACTTGTTATCTATTTTTTTAACAGTATTATGTTATTGTTTTATCAGTTGTCTGTTTCTTTTTCTATTTCTGGGTAGTATTCCATGGTATGGATATACCATATTTTATCTATTTATTAGTTCATTTAATAATCAAAGAATCATTTTAGTTGATTCATTTGATGAGGAGCTCTTATGAATAAAGTTTCTATGAGTACTCATTTGTATGTCTTTGTATGAACATAGAGTTTTATTTCTCTTTGTTATATACAGAGGAGTACAAATGCTTAGTCATCTAGTAATTGTACATTTAAATTAAAAAAAAAAAAAAAAACTTCCAAGTTGTTTTCCAGAATCATTGTACCATTTTCCAACTGAATCAGCCAAGTAGAAAATCCAATATGGAAACTTATAAAGAAAATCACCTGGCTTCCTAAGGTAGTTCCTGATAGATGATCGGATTTGTTCAGCTGGAAAACTGATGTGGGAGTTCTGGGTACAACTGAGTCATCTCTGAATGTTCCCATTATTCTGGTGCTTGAAGTACTTTGATAGTGCCCTAAATTAAATGTTGCATGAATCAAATTTGGCAGATATGTTCTCATTCCATGTCTGAAGGTGTGCTGTATTCATAAGAAAATTTCCAGAAGCCAAGACACTGTAGAAATGAGGAGGTGAATATTAGAGGAGAGACAGATGATTTCCTCTTTGTCTTTCACAATACTGCATGTCTTCTGGGCAAGAGATATTGGCAGTTTTTTTCCAGACTATTTTCTAAGCATATTTGGTATAGCAAACAGCCTTGGAAGATAGAGATAAAGCTTCCCTTAAGGACAGAGGCAGATTTGCTTCCTGACCAGGATAACAAAGATAATGTTTCTGTCCAGGGCAAATTTTGAGCAGGTTTTCCAGTAGCACATTATAAGATTAAAGATTAAGAAGTGCGGGGTTCCTCAGCTGTAACTCAAACCCACTGTGTATTTAGCATCAATCTATGCCACTTTACATCACCCCCATGATACTTGGAGGTAAGGAAATAAATGCAACATGAAACTTAGGCTGCCTTCTGTGCTGTGAGTAAAAATGTGTTTTTCTCTGACCCAGGAGTCTATGTCTTCTGCCACCATATATAGACCTGTGGCACCTTAATTTACCAGCCTACAAGTAAAGTAAATTCTCAAACCCTTCCCAGTTCTTGACAGCTTGATCTCATGGAGCTTACGTTCCAGTATGGGGAGGGAGACACTAATACAGTAAAGAATTGGGTATTAGTACTTCAGGTCATGGTGCATGATGCAAAAGAATAATGCATATAAAAAGGATAGAATTATGGTGTGGATGCTGTTTTATATGCAGTGATCCAACACTGAATAGAGACTAAAAGGAAATAGGAGTGTGAATTATCAAAATATTCCAAACAGATGGCTACCTCTTTATGTAATTCCTCAAAATACTTTAGTTGGAAATATTTTGTACTGCTTGAATTTGGTTAATAGGATTCATGCATTAGCTTTCTTAAAAAAAAAAAAAACACTAAAATTAAACTTAGTGGAAAACGATAAAACAGGCCAAAAAAAGCAATCTGAAAAGCGCCTAATGAAGGTACAGCTAAGAGATACCCATTCTAGTTAGATAACTACTTAGAGAAACCTAAGCAAGTAAATAGTAAAATTGATTTTGCCATTGTTAAAAATAAAATAATTTTCTTAGGATTTTTGCATGTCTTAATTTATATCTCCATATTTCAATTTATATTTAGTTGACAAAGTTGTATCTTCAAACTGATGCAGACTAAAATGTAAAGTTTTAGTTTGATTATATAATGTTGCTAAACCCATACAAGACACATGTGTCTCCTCCTTATTCTCATTAGGTAAAATTGCACATTTTGAAATAAAATACAGTGAGAATATTTTTTCTCTGTTTTGTGGGGAAAAGAAAAGAGTGAATAGATGTACAAAACCTCTGATCCCAGAGGCATAGAAGCAGTTGTATTCAATACTTTACCAGCATTTGGATATACAAAAGGTATTGCAAGATATTATTACTGTGTTTAGCAAGTCGGTTTTCATAGGGTTAATGACATTTTGTACCATATATGTTATTTGTCATGACTGTTTTATGCCTTGCTTTGGTTTAAAGAAGTAAATGTACAGGATGTTTTATAGTCTTAGTTATGTTTAAAGTAATGAAAGGGAAAAACCTACAACAAAGATTACTCTACCCAGGAAGGATCTCATTCAGATTCGACAGAGATATTACAACATTTACAGACAAGCAAAAGCTAAGAGAATTCAGCACCACCAAACCAGCTTTACAACAAATGTTAAAGGAACTTCTCTAGGCAAGAAACACAAGAGAAGGAAAAGACCAGCAATAACAATGCCAAAACAATTAATAAACTGGTAATGGGAACATACATGTAGATAACTACCTTAAATGTAAATGGATTAAAGGCTCCAACCAAAAGACAGATTGGCTGAATGGATACAAAAACAAGACCCGTATATATGCTGTCTACAAGAGACCCACTTCAGACCTAGGGACACATACAGACTGAAAGTGAGGGGATGGAAAAAGATATTCCATAAAAATGGAATTCAAAAGAAACCTGGAGTAGCGATTTTCATATCAGACAAAATAGACTTTAAAATAAAGATTATTACAAGAGACAAAGAAGGACACTACATAATGATCAAGGGATCAACCCAAGAAGAAGCTATAACAATTGTAAATATTTATGCACCCAACATAAGAGCATGTCAACACATAAGGCAAAGGCTAACAGCCATAAAAGGAAAACAACCATAATGATCAAGGGATCAATCCAAGTAGAAGATATAACAATTTTAAATATTTATTCACCCAACATAGGAGCACCTCCATACATAAGGCAAATGCTAACAGCCATAAAAGGGGAAATCGACAGTAACACAATCATAGTATGGGACTTTAACACCCCATTTTCACCAATGGACAGATCATCCACAATGAAAATAAAGAAACACAAGCTTTAAATAATACATTAAACAAGATGAACTTAATTGATATTTATAGGACATTCCATCCAAAAACAACAGAATACACTGTCTTCTCAAGTGCTCATGGAACATTCTCCAGGATAGATCATATCTTGGGTCACATATTAAGCCTGGTAAATTTAAGAAAATTGAAATTATATTAATATTCTTTAACACCTTTTCATATTCACAATACATTTATTCACTAATTTTACATTCCTCTTAGTAAAAACTTGCAAATGTATTGACTTAAGTTATTTTCCACTACAAAGCTTTTAAATATTTAAAGTTATTCTTGTTTAGGTTCTTAAAATTGAAGACCATTTTTCATGTAAAATATGAGATGATAAGAATATAATGAGAATTTGCAGAAATAAGCAATTTTTATTTAAGAAGAAATGCTTTATGACTTGCATTGAATCTATTACCCTAAAATATATAATTTTAGCTGAAATGAACATGGATAAAGAATGAGAAATCTCATTCACTGTGGGCCATTTACATATTCAATCCTGGGACATCTTCATGATACAAAAATCTGTTTAAATTTGTTTTGCTTTTTATGGATGTCCTTTTATAGGTGCTACAGAATTTGGGAGTTTTAATATTTTGGTAGAACACAGAGACCTCTTTCCTCTAACACATACACACACATTTAAATTCTTGAACAAAATTAACAAAAATGACTAACTGGTATTTTATCTATGCATAGTAGCTGAGTTCAAGTGTTTATGATGTCACCTAGCTGATTCAGCTGGAAAAAGGCAGGCGTTGATATATTGGTATGTTTTCTGCTCCATACTGCTGAGGAAGCAAGCTATTCAGGGCAACTTGATGGAAAAGGAAATGAGCAAATTGAAAGCTCTTGCCAAGACTCTCTGATCTCTGGAGCTGACGTGCTTTAGTTCTTCGTACACTTTCCTCTCTACTCTCTGTACATCCAGTGATGGCTGAACATCTTTTGTATCTTGGGGTATTTTTGCATTTTTATTAAATTTTGGGATCCATCAACCTCTCTCTGTTCTCTGTGGTAAATGCATACTCCCGGTTTTTGCAGTCATAAAAGCATGTAATTCTCAATGTCTAATGGAGCTAGATGCCTAATTCTGAGTCATGCTGGAGCACTAGTATGCCCGAAAGAGACAGTCTGATCCCAGAACTCTGTGTATCTGGCTCCTCTTCAGGGTTATTAACTAGAGAAAATAGTAAATGGAAGAGAATTCCATAGAAACACAGAGATAATGCAAAATTCATGAACTGTACTCTAGATAAAAGGAGAATAGCTTTAGTGTGTTGAGCTCCAAGAATTAAAAGCTATACAGGAGAACCACTAGAAGGGAGAAAATCAAATTGGTGTTTTTGTGAAGAGAGCAACAAGATGAAAAGTTTGTGTTATATCTTGAAGGTTATTCCAGTTTCTGTATGATGACATTCTGTACGTTATAAAGATACAGTGTTTTGCAAATGCTTTATGGTCTTTTTACTGCTCACTATGTGTTGTTTAGATTATTGAGTAAAACTAAGCATTTGTTTTAAATTTCTGACAAGGGAAAACAACTAACAGGCATGAAGTTGTATGAATTTGGGGAAGCAGGGGAAGTTTATATTTCATAAAAAGATGAATATACATATATCTAGGAACATGCACTGAAGCATACTGAAACAAATACTGTTTATTGAAAATTCCAAAGTTGTAATTTATTATACATTGCCTAATTCTACAAAGACACAAATAATTACTTTGTAATTCTACAAAGACACAAAAAGATGGTGGTGGTGTGTGATTAATTAATCAAATCTAAAATCTGAGGAAGTAATCAAAACTCTGTGTATGTGTGTTTGTGTGTATATACCCACATTGTTCTGCAAGCAGAGTACTGACATGACCTTGGCACAGTGCTAGAAGTATGAAGACCAAGTGACAGTGAGAAGAAATAATATATTCCTTAATAATTTTATCAATGTTAATTTTGGTGATTGAGAACAAATGAGGAGACTTATGATAGGATTAGGTGAATTAGGGTTCAGATATATCTGAAATGTAATCGACTTGATAGAATGAGAAAGTGTCCAATTACCTAAGCTATGGCTCCATTCTATCTTTTGTTTCCTCATCCTGTTGGTTCTTTATTCCACAACACCAGCCAATCAAGCCCTCTCCACTTCACTCTCACTAGCAAGTTCAAAAAATAGCTTCTTGTGTTTTTTTCCTCTTAATATCATAGAAATAATGGGATTTTGTTGTTACTAGCCACAGAGAACTGCAATAATCCTTTTGGTTGAATAAATCCTTGACTTTGATATATTGAACTATCCTCAAATAACCCAATAGATTCATGCTATCTGTTTCTTGCCAGGACCAATATAGAGTAATGGACTGTGATATCATACAACCATGGAGAGCTAAGTAATTTGGTCAATTGGGATAATAAATAAATTTTAAGGAAAGTGATTTTTTGGGGGGAAATGATTCTGAGAGAAAATATATAATAAATTACAGAATGAAATATTTATAAAAACTCTAATTTCTGTGAAAAATATTTTGGCTTTTTTTTTTTTTTTTGGATTATAAAGTGCCAAGACAAACATGGCACTCTAGAAGTACAGCATTCATTTGGGAAGATAGTGTTATCCTTTTTTGTTTCCATGACTACCTATTTAATAGAGTAGGAGTCTCTTCAAATATGATATTTTCCCTCTACTTCAATGATAATCCTACATTTTATAACCACTGCCCTCTTAATCTTATAGGTATCACTTTTAGAACAAAACCAGAGGTGCACATATATTTTACTCTTTACTTTCTTCTATATTTACCTAGAAAACTAAAATAAATATTTTGACTACAATCAATATAGTGAAAAGGTATGGTTTAAATTCTGCCTTTCAGTTAATTTCAGAAATTGCCCAAGGACTTTTTATAGATATGTCACCAAATTGATTAGCCAAATGACCAAAAAGAATATAAAAGGGTGCTGAATGCCAGAAAGAAAATGTAAATTAAAATGGCAATGTGATACCAGTACCTACTTACCAGAATCACTAAAAATAGCCAAAAAATATTAAGTGCAGGATAACATATGGAGTTCATTTATTTTCATTCTCATCTCCTCCTATTCTATTCTCTAACAAAGCCTAATGACAAAAGAGTTTTTTGTTTGTTTCTTTGCTTGTTTTAACCTTCACTGTAATGACAGTGTCAAGAGCACACTGGAGTTACAGAGGACACTCAACTATCTCCTAAATGACTAATAACCCCATTTGCTTAAGACATCAGTTCATTTCTCATGCAAACACACACACACACACACACACACACACACACACACACACACACCACAAGGAGACACTTTCGCAAATCTTGTTCTTGGTGTCAGTTTATTTAATTGTAAGAAATTGTAAGTAAAGTAAGAGAGTAGTTATAAGGTAGTGTGGAAACTCTCTATAATACCCTAGAGCTAAGAGAGATCAACTTACCCTACAGCAGGGAACCTCACTTGTTTGGTCAGGCCTAAGATGATCTGGAGTTGCTGGACAAGCAGTGAGCCACCTGTATAGTATGTGTAGTAGAGATGGCAACCAGCCACCAGTGGTGTGCTGTGGGCATGCAGTGATAGTCTAGGGGAGGGCAGAAGACCTTCAGAGCATGGAGTTGTACAGGAGCTGGAGAAGAAGTGGAAGCTCTAAATATGATTCCCCAAGCCACCAGCAACTGCTTGTGGGCTCTATGGGGCTCTGTAGAACCCTCAGGCTGGTCAGGGACTCTAGTCTCAGAATGATGAGGGCTGTGAAAAGGCTATTTCCAGTCTGAGTCTGCAAGGTCAGAGGGACCAGATATAGTCTAATCTGGGCAGGCTCCACCTGATGCCATTACACCCACATGGCAGGACCCTCTCACCCCCAAAATGAGAGGGTGTAATATCCCTCCTTTGATTTCTCCTGAGAATGTTTAACATCCTGCTTACGTTAAAGGATTAATACTTAAAGGAATTTCTTTGTTCATCACAGAGCATATATGAAGGGTACACTCAGAGCTGAGGGGCAGTTAATTGATAAGTGACACTGGAGGCTATCTAGAATTCTCACTTCCTTATCTGTTTCAACTAGTGGGCAGCATGAGACCATAATAGTTGCAAAAACAGAGCAAAGGGATAGGTATTAGTATTCTAGGGTTGCCATAACAAAGAACCACAGACTGGGCAGTTTAGACAGGGAAAATATATTTTCTCAATTCTGGAGGCTAGAAGTTTAAGATAAGGTGTTCTTGGGTTATAGATGGCAATGTTCTCTCTGTGTCTTCATATGTTTTTTTCCCTCTATGAGTATTTGTGTCCTAATCTCTTTTTATAAGGATACAAGATTTATTGGATTAGGGTCCATGCATATGACCTCATTTTACTTTAATTAGCTTTTTAAAGATTCTATCTCCAAATACAAATACATACTGAGGTACCAGGGGTTAGCATTTCCACATAGAAATTTTGAGGAGCCACAACTGAGACCAATAACAGAACAGTAACTGTTTCTGTAATGACAGACAATTCTTCTGTAATAATCTATTCAAGATAAATCAACTTATTCAGTCACCAACTCTCTTACTCTGACATTATCTTTCAAGGTATTGGAATTTACATTCCCAATTTCAATCCTGCCATCATGGTGGAAAATGGCTTAATAATAGTCATACTTTCACTGAGATAGTTAGTATTCCATTATGTTTAAGCCATCTTCTTTTCTTTTTAACATCTTTATTGGAGTATAGTTACTTTACAATGCTGTGTTAGTTTCTGCTGTATAACAGAGTGAATCAGCTATATGTATACATATATCACCATATCCCCTCCATCTTGTGTATCCCTCCCACCCTCCCTATCCCATCCATCTAGATGTTCACAAAAGCACTGAGTTGATCTCCCTGCGCTATGCAGCTGCTTCCCACTAGCTATTTTACATTTGGTAGCATATATATGTCAATGCTAATCTCTCACTTCCTCCCAGTTTACCCCTCCCCCTCCCTGTGACCTCAAGTCCATTCTCTATGTTTTCATCTTTATTCCTGTCCTGCCCCTAGGTTCATCAGAACGATTTTTCTTTTTTTTAGATTATATATATATATATATATATATATATATATGTGTGTGTGTGTGTGTGTGTGTGTGTGTGTGTGTGTGTTAGCAAAAGGTATTTGTTTCTCTCTTTCTGACTTACTTCACTCTGCATGACAGAATCTATGTCCATCCACCTACTCCAAATACCTCAATGTCGTTTCTTTTAATGGCTGACAAATGTTCCATTGTATATATGTGCCACATCTTTATCCATTCATCTGTTGATGGACACTTAGATTGCTTCCATGTCCTTGCTACTGTAAATAGTGCTGCAATGAACATTGTGGTACATGACTCTTTTCGAATTATGGTTTTCTCAGCATATATGCCCAGGAGTGGGATTGCTGGGTCATAGATAGTTCTATTTTTAGTTTTTTAAGGAACCTCCATATTGTTCTCCATAATGGCCGCATCAATTTACACTCCCACCAACAGTGAAAGAGGGTTCCCTTTTCTCCACACCCTCTCTAGCATTTATTGTTTGTAGATTTTTTGATCATAGATATTCTGAGCGGTGTGACTTGATGCCTCATTGCAGTTTTGATTAGCATTTCTCTAATGATTAGTGATGTTGAGCGTTCTTTCATGTGTTTGTTGGCAATCAGTATATCTTCTTTGGAGAAATGTCTATGTATGTCTTCTGCCCATTTTTGGATTGGGTTGTTTCTTTTTTGGATATTGAGCTGCATGTGCTGCTTGTAACTTTTGGAGATTAATCCTTTGTCAGTTACTTCATCTTCAAATATTTTCTCCCCTTCTGAGGGTTCTCTTTTCATCTTGTTTATGGTTTCCTTTGCTGTGCAAAAGCTTTTAAGTTTCATTAGGTCCCATTTGCTTATTTTTGCTTTTATTTCCATTTCTCTAGGAGGTGGGTCGGAAAGGATCTTGCTGTGATTTATGTCAAAGCGTGTTCTTCCTATGTTTTCCTCTTAGAGTTTTATGGTGCCAGGCCTTATATTTAGGTCTTTAATCTATTTTGGGTTTATTTTTGTGTATGGTGTTAGGAAATGTTCTAATATCATTCTTTTACAAGTAGCTGTCCAGTTTCCCAGCCCCACTTATTAAAGAGGCTGTCTTTTCTCCACTGCATATTCCTGCCTACTTTATCAAAAATAAGGTGACCATATGTATATGGGTTTATCTCTGGGCTTTCTATCCTGTTCCATTGATCTATGGTTCTGTTTCTGTGCCAGACCATACTGTCTTGATTACTGGAGTTTGTAGTATAGTCTGCAGTCAGGGAGCCTGATTCCTCCAGCTCCATTTTTCTTTCTCAAGATTGCTTTGGCTATTCGAGGTCATTTGTGTTTCCATACAAATTGCGAAATTTTTTGTTCTAGTTCTGTGAAAAATGCCAGTGGTAGTTTGATAGGGATTGCATTGAGTCCATAGATTGCTTTGGGTAGTAGAGTCATTTTCACAATATTGATTCTTCCAATCCAAGACCATGGTATATCTCTCCATCTCTTTGTATCATCTTTAATTTCTTCCATCAGTGTCTCATAGTTTTCTGCATACAGGTCTTTTATTTCCTTAGGTAGGTTTATTCCTAGGTATTTTATTATTTTTGTTGCAGTGGTAAATGGGAGTGTTTCCTTCGTTTCTCTATCAGATTTTTCTTTGTTAGTGTACAGGAATGAAGGAGATTTCTGTGTATTAATTTTGTATCCTGCTCCTTTACCAAATTCATTGGTTGGCTCTAGAATTTTTCTGATAGCATCTTTTGGATTCTCTATGTATAGTATCATGTCATCTGCAAACAGTGACAGCTTTACTTCTTCTTTTCCAATTTGGATTCCTTTTATTTCTTTTTCTTCTCTGATTGCTGTGGTTAAAACTTCCAAAACTATGTTGAATAATAGTGGTGAGAGTGGACAACTTTCTCTTGTTCCTCATCTTTAAGGAAATGGTTTTAGTTTTTCCCAATTGAGAATGATGTTAGCTATGGGTTTGTCATATATGGCTTTTATTATGTTGAGGTAACTTCCCTCTATGCCTATTTTCTGGAGAATTTTTATCATAAATGGGTGTTGAATTTTGTCAAAAGCTTTTTCTGCATCTACTGAGATTATCATATGTTTTTTATCCTTCAATTTGTTAATATGGTGTATCACATTGATTGATTTGCATATATTAAAGAATCCTTGCATTCCTGGGATAAACCCCACTTGATCATGGTATATGATTCTTTTAAGGTGCTGTTGGATTCTGTTTGCTAGAATTTTGTTTAGGATTTTTGCATCTATGTTCATCAGTGATATTGGCCTGTAGTTTTTTATTTTTGTGACATCTTGGTCTGGTTTCGGTATCAGGGTGATGATGGCCTCATAGAATTAGTTTGGGAGTGTTCCTCCCTCTGCTATAATTTTGAAGAGTTTGAGAAATATAGGTGTTAGCTCTTCTCTAAATTTTTGATTGAATTCACCTGGGAAGCCATTGATCTGGGGCTTTTTTTTGTTGGAAGATTTTTAATCACAGTTTCAATTTCAGTGCTTGTGATTGGTCTGTTCATACTTTCTAATTCTTCCTGGTTCAGTCTCAGAAAGTTGTTCTTTTCTAAGGATTTGTCCATTTCTTCCAGGTTGTCCACTTTATTGGCATATAGTTGCTTGTAGTAATCTCTCATGATCCTTTGTATTTCTGCAGTGTCAATTGTTACGTCTCCTTTTTCATTTCCAATTCTGTTGATCTGAGTCTTCTCCCTTTTTTTCTTGATGAGTGTGGCTAATGGTTTATCAATTTTGTTTATCTTCTCAAAGAACGAGCTTTTAGTTTTATTGATCTTTGCTATAGTTTCCTTCATTTCTTTTTCATTTATTTCTGATCTGATCTTTATGATTTATTTCCTTCTGCTAACTATGTTTTTTTTGTTGTTGTTCTTCTTTTTCTTTCTCTGATGGTTATAGATGTATTTTTAGGTTTTTTATTTGAGATTTTTCTTGTTTCTTGAGGTAGGAATGGATTGCTATAAACTTCCCTCTTAGAACTGCTTTTGATGCATCCCATAGTTTTTGGGTCATCCAGTTTTAATTGTAATTTTTATCTAGGTAGTTTTTGATTTCCTCTTTTATTTCTTAGTGATCTGTTATTATTTAGTAGTGTATTGTTTAGCCTCCATGTGTTTGTATTTTTTACAGGGTTTTTTTTTTCCTGTAATTGATTTGTAGTCTCATAGCTCTGTGGGCCGAAAAGATACTTGAGATGATTTCAGTTTTCTTAAATTTACCAAGGCTTGATTTGTGAACCAAAATATTATCTATCCTGGAGAATGTTCCATGAGCACTTGAGAAGAAACTGTATTCTGTTGTTTTTGGATGAAATGTCCTATAAATATCAATTAAGTCTATCATGTCTAATGTGTCATTTAAAGCTTGTGTCTCTTTATTTATTTTCATTTTGGATGATCTGTCCATTTGTGAATGTGGAGTGTTAAAATCTGCTACTACTTTTGTGTTACTGTCAATCTCCCTTTTTATGGCTGTTAGAATTTGCCTTATGTACTGAGTTGCTCCTATGTTGGGTGCCTAAATACTTACAATTGTTACATCTTCTTGGCTGATCCCTTGATCATTACCTAGTATCCTTCTTTGTCTCTTGTAATAGTCTTTATTTTAAAATCTATTTTGTCTGATATGAAAATTGCTACTCCAGCATTCTTTTGATTTCCATTTGCATGGAATATCTTTTTCCATCCCCTCATTTGCAGTCTGTTTATATCCCTAGGTCTTTAGTGAGTCTCTTGTAGACAGCATATATACAGGTCTTTTTTTGTTTCCTTTCAGCCAGCCTATGTCTTTTGATTGGAGCATTAATCCATTTACTTTTAAGGTAATTATCAATATGTATGGTCGTATTACCATTTTGTTAATTGTTTTGGATTTTGTTTTGTAGGTCATTTCTTTCTCTTGTGTTTCCTGCCTAGAGAAGTTCCTTAACCATTTGTTGTAAAGCTGGTTTGGTGGTGCTGAATTTCTTAGCTTTTGCTTGTCTGTAAAGGTTGTAATTTCTCCAATGAATCTGAATGAGATCTTTGCTAGGTAGACTAAACTTAGTTGTAGGTTTTTTTCTTTCATCACTTTAAATATGTCCTGCAACTCCCTTCTGGCTTGCAGAGTTTCTGCTGAATGATCAGCTGTTAACCTTATGGGCATTCCCTTGTCTGTTATTTGTTGTTTATCCCTTGTTTCTTTTAATATTTTTTTTCTTTGTATTTAGCTCTTGATAGTTTGATTAACATGTGTTTTGGCATGTTTGTCCTGGGATTTATCCTGTATGGGACTCTCTATGCTTCCTGTAGTTGATTGACTATTTCCTTTCCCATATTAGGAAAATTTTCAACTATAATCTCTTCAAATATTTTTTCTTAGACCCTTTCTTTCTCTCTTCTTCTTCTGGGACCCCTATAATTTGAATGTTGGTGCAGTTAATGTTGTCCCAGAGGTCTCTGAAACTGTCCTCCTGTCTTTTCATTCTTTTTTCTTTATTCTGCTCTGTGGTAGTTATTTCCACTATTTTATCTTTCAGGTAACTTATCCATTCTTCTGCCTCAGTTATTCTGCTCCTGATTCCTTCTAGAGAATTTTTAATTTCATTTATTTTGTTGTTCATCATTGTTTGTTTGCTCTTTAGTTCTTCTAGATCCTTGTTAAAAATTTCTTGTATTTTCTCCATTCTATTTCCAAGATTTTGGATCATCTTTACTATCATTATTCTGAATTCTTTATCAGGTAGACTAAAAAGACTATTTCCTCTTCATTTGTTTGGCCTGGTGTGTTTTTACCTTGCTCCTTCATTTGCTGCATATTTCTCTGTCTTCTCATTTTGCTTAATTATTGTGTTTGGAGTCTCCTGTTCACCACCTGCTGGTTCATAGTTCCCATTGTTTTTGGTTTCTGCCCCCAGTGGGTGAGGTTGATTCAGTGGCTTGTGTAGGCTTCCCAGTGGAGGGGACTGGTACCTGTTTTCTGGTGGGTGGGGCTGGGTCTTGTCTCTCTGGTGGGCAGGGCTATATCCAGTGGTGTGCTTTGAGGTATCTGTGAACTTAGTATGATTTTAGGCAGCCTCTCCACTAATGAGCTGGGTTGTGTTTCTGTCTTACTAGTTGTTTGACATGGGACATCCAGAACTGGACCTTGCTGGCCCTTGGGTGGAGTTGGATCTTAGCACTGAGATGGAGATCTGTGGGTTAGCTCTCGCTGATTGATATTACATGGGGCCGGGAGGTCTTTGGTGGTCCAATGTTCTGATCACGGCTCTCCCACCTCAGAGGCTCAGGCTGGACACCAGGCTAGAGCACCAAGAGCCTGTCATTGGCCTGGGTTTAAAACTGTGGCCATAAAACTTCCATACAATGTCATACAACTTCCATTTCCACTTACAATGTACTTTATTTAGTTTAATTTGCTCTACCACTTCATAAGCCTGAGTAGCACCTTGGAATTTAAAGATGTGCTAACTTTTTTTCCAGACTTTGTATTTATTCCTGTTATTTCAATTTCTATGTTATGTTCAGTTTATTTATTTATTTATTTATTTATTTATTTTTGGCTATGACACACAGCTTGTGGGATCTTTGTTCCCCAATCAGGAATCTAACATGGGCCCATGGCAGCAAAAGCACGGAGTCTTAATCACTGGAACACCAGGGAATTCTCTGTTCAGTTTATTTTTGTTAGTTTTTTTAAAAAAAATATTCATCATTCCATGGTAATAATTACATTTAGAATCAGCCCAGACTCACTTTTCAGTACCATTCCTCTCATGTAATTTTAGAGAATGCATGGGACCTTACCTTGTGATGCAAATTTTGTGCTAGATTAAATCATCTTCCTGCTGCACAGAAGAGCTACTGATGTCCTGCCTAAACCTGGCTGAATCATTTTCATGTAGATTTAAGGATATATATCTTTGTATATATAATTATACATGTATCTTTGTATATGTTTGTGTGCCTAAATTGTGTGTTTAAAATATGAATATTTTACATACATTTTATATGTGTGTGTGTTTCTCATATGGGTTGTCACAGGTGGAATTTATTGTTGATTTTTCATTCTCACATACAACAGATAATGAGGCAATGTTTTAAAATTTATGGAAGAGAAATGATATAAATATGCTCCATTTTTTAACTTCAGAAGATACTAAGAGATATTATGTTTGGATGCTTCTATACATTATTAAACCAAACTTGTTGTTTTGCTACCTAATCTTTTCCTTCTTTCTTTCCATGACTCCATTTATTTTGAAGAATGAGTGAAGAAAACTGCTGCTCAGGCAGACAGTTCAATTTATAAACTCCCAGGGAAAATTTCCTCTCAATTGTGTGAATAAGATCACAAAATGAGATTCACTATAAGCCTTATATTTATAATAATCTTAAATGGAACAGATGGCAGTTCATTCCTGTTACTTTATGTTGGGCATGTAGAATAATTTAATTTTTGTATCAGTCTTCTTATTTTAATGTAGAATCTGCTAAATTATTGATATAATTTGCCTAGTTTATTTATTTAAGTCCTCTCTTTACAATTATAAATTTGGTGTTTGAAATATAAAGCATATTTCATAATTTAAAAAATCTATTATGCTCATATATTTTCTATTAAAT
Source organism: Leucopleurus acutus (assembly GCF_964270905.1). Classification (NCBI taxonomy): domain Eukaryota; kingdom Metazoa; phylum Chordata; class Mammalia; order Artiodactyla; family Delphinidae; genus Leucopleurus; species Leucopleurus acutus. Next base: position 20,111,476 of record NC_139147.1, on the reverse strand, counting down.
TTTATATGTAAAACTCAAATTCATTACCCATTGAGATAAACAACAAAATGTATTAGATTCTTCCAACCTATCATAAGTAGTCATAAATGTAATCATAATGAGTCCTAATAAAAGATTGCCTGTATTAGTTCACTAATACAAATAATAAAATGAGAATCTAGATATTCCATAAAATGTATTCTTTTGGTTATATATTCACTTCTCCAAATCTATAATTTATATTATTTATATGTACAGTCATTTATATGTACAGATGTTGCAAAAGATAAATGTCAAGCAAAAGTACTGTTGAAATTAATCAAAACATCAATTTATTGCAATATTGGGTAAATTAAGTCACTTAAAGTGTTCCCAAAGGAGAATATGAACAGGGTCAGTGAACTGTAGGAAGTATGCAGAATGAGAGAGCCTTTTTCCCCCAGGATCCAGTTATTGTTAGCCTTGTCATATCAAGAAAAGATATAGCTCTAAAATTAGGAGAAATTTCAGGTCTTTATAAACATGACTGAGAAATAGGATATTTTGTTTATGTTTCTTTCCAAGTATATCCAGCTTCCAATTGCTTCAGGCCACATACATTGCTGCCATCTGAATCTGAGCCACATCCATTGTCACTGGTATTATTGCAAAAGCTTCTCAGATTTTCCTGTCTCTTCACTTGCTCCCCTGTATGTTATTCTCATTACATAATCAGACAGATACTTTTAAAATGAAGGTCTAATCATGTCAATGCTGGGCTCAAATTTGTAAAATATTTACTCAAAGAAAAGACAGTCCTTACAGAAACCCACACTCTGTGATTCAGCCACCACTCACTCCCTCAAAGAACTTATCTCCTTATATATTTTCCTTTCACAGTGCACTACACCAATGCTGGTCCCCTCTGGGTCTTTCAGTGACCCAAACAACATCCCCACCTTATAGCATTTGCACTGGCTCTTCCCATGGTTAACTCACATATCCTAGCAATCTGCTCAAAAGTTGCCTTCACAATGAGGTCTATTTCTTTGAACTCCAATACTAAAGTTCCCGTTTCTAACTTGCCTCTTCATTGCCCTTTCCCAACTCTGTTTTATTTACATGAATAATCTTTAATGCTTGATATACTAGAAAACATATCTTATATTTCATGTTTATTTTGTGTTCTATCTAGCTAGAATAAAACTCTGTCAGGGCAAAGACCCTTCTTATTTTTATTCATTGATCGGTCCCAAGTGCCTCAAAGAGTTTCTGGCATATAGTATGCGTATACCTCAAAATTATTGTATGTGGAAGAAATATTATAGAAAATACTTCTAAAACATGCTTTGAGAAAGTACTATATATATATATATGTATATATTGCTTTTAAAATAATTTAACTAGTACTGTATACAGATACAAAACTCTAATATGGAGGCAATTTGATATAGAAGCAGTTTAACACAGAGGTTACTTAATGTACTGAAATGTTACAAAGTTGTTAGTTTTATGTAAAAAGGAAAAGAGAGGAGTTTTTTTTTTTTTTGAGAAGAAAGGAGGAACAAAAGGAATACCATGTTTATCCCAGCAGTTAAAGCAGCTGATACCCCCAGGGTGGAAGTCTCATGCCTACACTAGCTGCTGCATTTTGTATAGAGATGCAGAAGAGTTTCTATGTCAACTGAAGCTGGAATTGCCAAAATGTTGTGTTTGCTGGGCTGCTAGATTCCAGAATTACCCACTGCTATTGCTGCTTCAGCAACTTTTAACAACTTCTAGCAACTGCCTTGATGTTTAAGGCAGAATTTGAAAGACGTTTTTTTCTGTCCACCTCCCTATGTCATACTGACAGAACTGAATAGAAATTCTCTGGAAAGAGAGCTTAAAAAAGTATGATTTGTAGATTTCCTCATACAGCAGAGAAAGGTTGTCATGGAACTGAGAAATAATGGAAAATAGCCAACATAGCAACCAACTACTTTTAACAATTAAATCCAAGTCTCTTTTTTGGCACATACCAGGTCAATGAGTTATGGGGAATTTTGCATGTTAGTTATATTTTTTTCTCTGACTTTTTTTCTATTACATAAATATAAGTTGAGAAATAAATAACATGAAAAACATGGGCCGGTTTTGCCATGTGTAATGTCCAGCATCATTTCACTGGTACCAAACAATGACTTTTCATTTTGGTTTCCTTCAATTTGTTACAAATTATAGTAGCTTTAACTAATCTCTCCATGACTACATTTTCTCTTTTATAATGCTCTATTAACGTTAAATAACATGTTCCAGGCCACCAGATTTGATGATTTTTTAAAGAGATTAAATGTGTTTTGTCACTTAGAATGGTTTCCAGAGATTTCATACCTTTGGTGGACACTTTTTTCTTCATGAATCACATTGTGAATTACACTTTCTAGGATAGTAAACATAGTTGGATATTTCCTGAGATGAGTAAAAGCAAGACTATTTTCTCACTAAGCAGAAGTAATATACACATGGAAACACTAACATGACAAAAATGCATACCAGAAAACAGATTTACGCATGATGAATATTTATAAACTTCATTATATGCAATTTCCTTGCCAATCTTCTAATCCTCCCTACACAAACCAAAAACTTTCCATATTCTTTCCTTGAAAGAAATATAAAATCAAAAGTGAGAGTTGAAGATTTTGTCAAGAAATTGTCACCTTAGAAACAAAGAGATTATTAGTCAAATAATAATTCACAATCACAAAGTTCAAAGTCTTGAGCTAAACAAGGACATTTCAACAAGCAAATGTTACAATCAAGACTTTAATTTAACACTGGGCAGTCTCTCAGAAAATACAAATTTGTGAAACAGGAATCAAAACTAAATATTAAGATCATGAAGGAACTTATCAACTGTTATTATTTTTGGATATGATTCATTCTATACACTGTTGTTTTACCTTTAAAAATAGTTTAACATAACATTTTTTAAAATTTTACAGGTAAATTGATTTGGTCACATTTAAAAATCAGTCTTAATATAAGTTCATGAAGAAACAAGGAAAGAAAAAATCATAATAAAAGCAAAAAGAAAGCAGAAAAATAATGTCTTGACAAGAAAATAAAATTTCCCTAATATTCCAAGAGACAAGGCCACTTAATAGGCTTTTGCCAGAGTTATACTAACCCCGGCCTTGTTTGCCTGTTTCTGTGGTTCCCCAGGACCTGAGCTTCCTCCTGGCTTAGGCATCCATCAGGAGTTGGCTCAATCTGAATTCTTGTGACTATTTAGTAGCCAACTAAACCCCACCATGCTTAATAATATCATATCATTTGTCATCACCCAATATGTTTTCCTTCTGGCTATCCATCTCCTGTACTTCTAACCCCTGCTGTTCTGAGCCCTTTCCCCTGACCCAGATTGAAATGTTTCTGTCTGGAACACTTGATTTTCTGTGTTTGTTTAAACATTCTATATTCTAAACTATCTTTGAAGGCTTTCACCTTTAATTAAAAATGGATTGTCTTTTCATTATAACATGTCCCCTGCATCCTAGTCTATGCCCATTAACCCATATGCTATATTGTTGCCTTGTTTATGTATGGGAGGAAAAGATTTTCTTCTACCCTTCTGAGTTCTTTAGCTAGTTAATAATTAAATTTACATAAAACAGATTAACAAGAGAAAAAATAATATAATTACTTATGTACAGGAGCCCCAAAGATATGGGACCCAAGGGCAAGTAGGGCAGCCGAAAATTATATGTTACGTTTTGCTAAGGAATGGGATAGGGACCCAGGGTTTCAAAGGGGCAAATGGTAACTCACAGGACAATAAGGAGAGCAGATGTTTGATAGTTAGATATTTGTCCTTCCATATAGGTAGGTCATACAGATGAAAGTTATCTCTGGTAACTGCACTCTCTTGGAGCTACCCCTCTACATAAAATCTTTTAGGTAGTTAAGGGGAGGGTAAAAAGCTCTTCCTGGGTCTTCAGCTCAAAATAATCCACATGCCAAAGTGAATCATTTTGTGGGGTCTAGTTGTGAACACCTTCACTTACCTCTTGCAAAAATACTTACGTTTTTGAAAAGTGTGGCTTTACTACTTCTCTTCCCTTTCTCTTCTCAGTTTTCTACTGACTTTTTACTGTCCCTGTTTATGTAGGAGTTAATTAGGTAGTTGTTATTTGTTTGTTTGTTTCTACTCCAAGTTATTTCAATCATCTTGATTATCCTAATTTACCTATTTACCATGTTGATAATCCAGCTATCTATTTAGATCTGTGTTATTGAAATTATGATTTCCAGTCAAAAAACTGTAATTGGTCCACAATGAGATAAGTACTGAAACTGAAAGTAAGACATTGGAGATCACAACATCCTTGCATATAATTATTTTTCTAATTTCATTTGTTTGGATTCTTTGTGAAAGCACTTCTATGTAACAAATTTGAAATTAAAAAAAAAATTCCTCTTCCTCTTTCACGGGCTTTGAAAAACACTGTTCTAGATTAATTATTTACCTCATCAATTTCAGAGACTTTAATATCAACCCTATTTCAAACTTTGAAGTCTGTGCACATCTCAAGGATTTATCAGTAATTTTACAGGTTCAGCTTTTATAATATTATATTGAAATATCTTACTAATTCACTATAATCTACATTTTTGTTTCTTTCATTATAATTCCATCATTATACGTGCACTTGATGTAAAGCTATCTAGTCCCTGAATCCCTTTATTTAAGCTGAGTGGCCTTCCTTACTGCTTAGCTATCTAGCTAATGTTTTCCATTCTTAATTTCAACTATTCTCTTGCAAATTTACCCCTTTGCAAAATTTTCCCTACAAGCATCTACAACTGAAAAGTTCAGCACTATCAAGAAAATAAGAAAATTTGCTAAATGATACTACTTACACTATCTTGGTTTCTAATCTGACTAGATATTGAATGATCCAAACAAATGTTTTTGTTTTTCCTTTTCTAGTCATCACTCTCTTATCTCTTCTCAGCCTTACCACCCTTCTAATTCAGTGCATATCTTCACTTCCTACTTCACAAATGAATATAAAGAAATCATACTGACTTTAGAAAATGAACTGATTGTGTTGCAGGAAGGGAGATCTCTTCTAGAGCTGGAGAGTTGACTCTTGTCTAGCACTCGGAAATGAATTGTCCAGGGAGACACGTGTACTGACAAAGCAAAAAACTTTATTGGGAAGGGGCGCCTGGGCAGAGAGCAGAAAGGTAAGGGAACCCAAGAGAACTGCTCTGCTAAGTGGCTCGCAGTCGCAAATTTTATGGTAATGGAGTTAGTTTCCGGGTAGTCTGTAGCCAATCACCTTGCTTGTCCCATATTTGGTCTGACTCACGTTCCTTCCTGGTGATACATGCATCTTTCAGCCAATATGGATTCCAGTGTGAAGAATTTTGGGAAGTTGGGAGGACAATATTATGGGCTGGCATCTCCTTGCTCTTTCTGGCCCCCTCCCAAATGGGAACCTCTGTTGTGAAACAACTCATGCAAGTGGTTATCATCAAGCCTAGCCAAGGCAGGTGGTTTCAGTCAATCGTTCCCTAACAATCACGTTGCTGCGTTAGCATTTATTCTTTCATCTTCATTTACAATAGATTTATTTTTACTAGTTATTTCTAAACTCAATATTAATACCATTGTCTCTAATTTTATATATTTGTAGAAACTGATCCGATAAATATTCCTTCATTTTTAAAATATGGTCTACTTTGACCTAAAAACAAAACAAGGACTTCTCTGGTGGTGCAGTGGTTGAGAGTCCGCCTGCCCATGCAGGGGACACGGGTTCGTGCCCCGGTCTGGGAAGATCCCATATGCCGCGGAGCAGCTGGGCCCTTGAGCCATGGCCGCTGAGCCTGCACGTCCGGAGCCTGTGCTCCGTAACGGGAGAGGCCACAGCAGTGAGAGGGCCACGTACCACAAAATAAATAAATAAATAAACAAAACAAAACAGAAGGCAAAACCAAAAGCAGCAATATCCTGATATTCATGTTCTTCCTGTGACCACTAAATATCTACCATTTTAAATTAAATTGATAAATTAACTTAAAAGGAAATTTGTGATGATGAATAGTCCTATCTTAAGTTTTTTGCTTATTTCTATATTGTTAATTTTCATATGAATCATAATTTTATTTTATATAATAAATATGTATATATAACATTATATCTGTTCTTACATACTCTAACACACACAATTATGTATATAATATATATACACACTACATATATTTGTGTGTATGTATATTTATAGTTATATATATATATTTAAAATTTGATGTTAATGCATTTAGTAGTTGTACAACTTCATTTATTCAGTTATTTATTCTTTAACAAAAATTATTTAGCACGTGATATATTCCAGGGACACAATGGTAAAATCATATGTGGCTTCACCTATTGTGTGAATTTGTTTACAATTTATTAGTGAAAAGGCATTTGAAAAATAACCACCCAAATAACTATTCAAAGGCACATTTAATTCCTACTCTCAATGAGATTACAATCTAGGCACCAAGTTCGCTTTCCTTCTATTCCAAGTGGCAGAGTTTTCTTGTTTTTGATGATCTTAACAGTTTTGAGGAGTAATGGTCACATAAATATGGAACATCCCTAAACTGAGAGTTGTCATATTTTCTTTTTGCCATTTCTGCTTTCCTGACTGTAACTTGAATTATATATAAATTATAATTATGAATTTTGGGGAGCACAAGCATTCAGTCTATAACATAGCCTAACTTAAGACTAAAGAACCGACAGAATTAACCTACATAGATTATTTTATTCTTAATTGTAAATTAAGATCAGAAATTAATTATGTAGAAACAAATCTGAAATATAGAGAATTAAGAAAAAGATAATTTTTGGAAAGATAATTAAAGTTGACAAATCTTTAATAAGAATGCAACAGAAAAGAAGAAAATACATAAATATGCACTACAAAGAATACCAATGATATCATAAAAACAGAGAGAGCAGAGATAAATATATTTAATTATATGAATATCTATACAATACACATATCTGTCTATATCTATATCCACACATGCATACAGTCTACTCTTATAATTTATGTTCTGTAAATTGCCACAAACACTGAATTAACAAATACTTAACTCTTAGGGAAAAAAAACATGGTTAGGTTTCTGCAAATATCTGGTCAGAAAATTTCATCAATTGATCAGTGCAGACCCTTGCTTTACTTGTGTCTTTGTTTACAGTTTATTTAATAAATTGATATTTTGTTAATCTATGAATGTTAAATTCTTTGCCAACAGCATTATAACCCATGCCTCAACAGAGCTTATCTGACACATGTAATTTCTCCATAAGTTCCATCACACTGTTGCACTTAGAACACTAGACAACATTTCAAGCACTAAACTTGGGAGATATTTTAAAAAGTGACAACACCACCAAAAAGTACAAAACTGTGAAAAACTTGGCACTTAATAAACCACAAAAAGGATGATTGTTTATAATAAGAGAGCTAAAACAAGAAGGCAGAGCATTGCCATGTCCAGTTTCACCTGGAGATGTGTGTATTGTATCGGGCAACTCAAAATTTTAGCTCTTTGCACATGTACACAAAAGACCATGTAAGTGTCACAAATAGTTTTTAGATTCCAAACACATTTTAGCTAGTAGGTGAGTTTACAGATATGCAATCCTTGAATAATGAGGATTGATAGTATATATATATATATATATATAGAGAGAGAGAGAGAGAGAGAGAGAGAAAGAGAGAGTATATATATATATATATATGTATATATATATATAATACAGCATAAACATACCATACTTAGTGTATACACATCATATAATGATAAATATGTGTACATGTATATATATACACATGTATATACATATAGCTCAGAAAAAATGCCAATTATCAATGGTAGGATGAATTTAAGGATACATTCAGAATGTAAATAGAATAGATTGATTCCTAGGGAAGTCCTATCAGTCAATTGATACATAGCTCTAATAGCATACAAAACTATTCTAGTATATAAAAAAGTATAAAACACTACTGCAATCATTTTCCATGGCAAGCGTAACCTGAATACAAAAATGTGACAGGGATAATCTGAGAAAGGAAACTTCAGTACACTTATAGATTTTCGTGCAGTGTTTTGTAGAAAATAATTTATCAACACAAATAAAGGCATTTACCAATCACATTTTGTAAAACATCAGAATCGTTGGGTAAGTATTGCATTATTATCTGCAGCTTCATAAATTTATAGTCAATGTGCTGAATGATGATTGTACTTAAGCATATACATGTCTACAAATGGTAATATTAGATAAATTCCATTTTGCTCTAATAAAAATTGGAAAGACTTTTAGTGCATACCTTGATGAAATATTTAATCACAAATTCAGTAAGTAGGCTTGGTGCCTAATACAGCTCCAAGTCCAGTAGAAGAAACACTTATCATTATCTTATATTCTTATCTTTAATAAAATTAGTATTATTCAGCTTGATTATTAAACAAATAAAAATGCTATTTTGACATTTCACATATACACACAAACTTGCACTTAAAAATGCTGGTTTATTATCTTTTAAAAGGTTTCCTACATATAAATAAGTTCTGTTTTAAAGGTTTATTTTTGGCACTTGAACATTTTCTGCAAAGTCACAGTGATGACTGCTTAAGCAAATCAATAAAGCTACTTAATTTATAAAGCTTAGTATAATAGTCTGTGCTTAAGATCTGTATCAGGACCAGAAGGTATTGTAAAGAGTTGAAGGAGATGGAAATGAGGAAAGTTCTTTGATTTTCTTTTTTTTCTGACACAGAATAGTTTTTTTGGGTACAAATGTCATTGAAATATTCTAACTCTGCTTTACCTTTCTCTGCATCAAAATAAGTGCTCACTGAGCTACTTTCTCTCTCTGGCCTAGCATTAAGACCTGCTCAAAAGTTCCATGCTCCAAACTGCCTTTATTTTATCCTTCCTAATCAAATATTCCATTTTTTATCAGAGCTTATTTGCTAATGAATATCTGAATTGTCACATTTAATATCAGTAAGACTATACAATTTCATTCAAATATATGATTATATGTTATATCTTTTCATGTTGAAGAACAAATTAGGTCAAGATGGATAAAGGAAACATTTAAATGTTAATGGACTTAAAAAACCTTAAGTTTGAAAACACGTAGAATTCATGTGCATAACTTATCTAAAAAGAGAGCAAATTTTGTAAGTATATAGGATAGAGGGGTCCCCTGGGAAAGAGAGCCAGGCATGATTTTCTTGACGTAAGAGAAGGCATTTTGGCCTAAGCCATTTTGTGATCTAAGCTTGGCCACAATGCTTGCCCTTGTGCAGGTCTCAGTAGTTCATGATCTTAAGGGAAGTGAGGGAATTCAGGAACAAAAGAAAAGCAGTCAAGAAACAAAAGTTCAGTGATAAAACAGAGTCCTAGTTGCTCCTCAAAGGATAAACATAACAATCTTTTTTTTTGTTATTTTTTAATTTTTATAACTTTTTATTTTATATTGGAGTATAGCCAATTAACAATGTTGTGATAGTTTCAGATGCACAGCAAAGGGACTCAGCTATACATATGCATGTATCCATTCTCCCCCAAACTCCCCTCCAATCCAGGCTGCCACATAACATTGAGCAGAGTTCCCTGTGCTATACAGTAGGTCCTTGTTTGTTGTCCATTTTAAATATAGCAGTGTGTACATGTCAATCCCAATTTAAGTGTCAGAAGTCTAAAACAAATTGAAGTTGGGTGCTTTATGTCTAAGAATTATTTTCTTCTTATGTTACAGTGTACATTATTTTGTATGATTATGATATTTAATAAGACTGTTAAGATTCAGATAGAATTTTTTTCTACAGTAGGGCATTTAAGGTTATACATTTTCTCATTCAACATAGGTTACTTATTTAATTGTTTTACTTGCTTAATCAATAATTTCAATAAAATATTTAAGATCACTTGAAAAGTCATTGTCTTGTGAATTTCTGTTCCTATTGTTATGGAAATCTTGAGAAACTACTGCCATTCTTTTATCTATCCTTCCTCTAATTTTTTTCTAGTTATTGCTCTTCTATTCTTCACAAACAATACTGTTTAGATGAAGCAGAGTCCCAGGCATTAAGAAGCAGCACCTAGGTCTCTGCTTCATCTAAACAGTATTGTATCTCTGCGCTAACCCTTTTCACATTCCCCAGTGAGTCAGTTCCTGTCTACTTTTCCTTTATTCTTTTCCTACTTTTATTCCTATTAGTTCACATTACCTTCTAACCAAAATGATCAAGGACTTGACTTTATCAGCTCTCCTTCTTTGATATTCTTCTGTTACGTTTTCAATCTGTCCTATTTTCCCATAAAAATAGCAGGAGTCATAATCCCAGATTGTAAGGCCTAATAACCTTGAAATTGCCACATTGTTCTTGCATGGATAATTTTAAAGTTTTTATTCAAAAAAGGGGAAATAAACGTAATCCCAAATTAGTTCTGTTTAAAGCAACTCTACAGATACTAACAAATTTACCTATCTAATATAGTTACCAGTAAATTTTAAGAATGTCCAAACCACCATGGTTTGGAAAAAATTAAGTATAGAAACTAATTAACACTTAATTTTTCATAAAATTAAAGTTAAAAATAGTGTTTTTTTTCTTGCAGACACTGATGTATTTCTATTATATGAATGAATGAGATAGTTCTTGGAAGTGTAAGATAAGTAAACCTTTCTCCACCTTCCATTAATCTATCTCATTTCATGAAAATGAATGTTTTCTAACTATATTGGAAAATTTTGACTCAAATAAATCCCTCTCTTTGATGCTCTCTAATAGTGTGCTAGAAAACTTGCAGCTTTGGGTGAGTAGTCATCTAGTGTTTAAATTTGTATTGTTTTGAGTAATATGATTGAACATTTGACTTTCATCTCTGTGGTGTGTAGGTTTATGTTATTGTTTTATGTTTTGCTAATTGCTTGTTATTTCTCTTGTAGATTTTTATGGAAAGTCTTATTTACTAAAAATTGTACTTCTGGTTGTATTCGTATGTTGCACACATGGAATAAAGTAGGAGTTTTAATTTTATTTTATTCAGAATGTGTTGTCAGTTGTTCCAGTGCCATCAATAGCTTTTTATATATTAAATTCCAATATATGATCAGTTATATTACTACCGTCCTTATTATAGCTGGTCTTTTAGTCTGCTCCATTCTCTCATTTTTTTTTTTGGTAATAGTAATTTTTGAAAGAAATTTCATAAGTCTTTAGTTCTTAAAGTTTTTTTATCTTCTGACTAAATATTATTGTAACTGAGCAGAATCTTATGGGGCCTTCCTGGGACAGACACCCCCCACCCAATGTCCTCTGCCTGCCTCTTGTTTGTAGAAAAACTTAAGCCTCCTAGGCTTTCCCTGAGTTCCAAAGAATAAATTTAATCTGAGAAGTGCAGAAACAAAGGAAAACAGTCAAGCAAGCAAAAAAAAAAAAAGTTTAGCTATTAAAATCAAGGACCTTTAGTTCCTCCTCAAGAGCTGTAGATAATATTCTGAGTAATATCCTTTGAGCTATTTGCAGATACTGAAACAATCACCAGCTTGAAGTTAACTGTATGCTGTCCACAAGCATTTAGACTCCTGACCAGTTGGAATCAGAAGGTTAATGATGTTGACTCCTGGTTAGCTCACCACCAACCAATCAGAAGAATGTCTGGGAGCTGATAACACACCCCACACCCCCCTCCTTCACCCTGTCATTAAAAACCTTTCATTGAAGGTCACTGGGGAGTTTGAGTATTTTAGGACTAGCTACCTGGACTCTTTGCTTGGCACCTGCAATAAACTCTGAACTTTCCTTCACCACAGTATTTGGCTTTACTGTGTACAGAGGAGAAGACTCAAGTTTGGTTTGGTAATATTTTTGCAGGCTAATAAACAAGTTAAAAAGTTTATGTTTTGATTGATATTCTTTAGTTTACATAATAATTTGGCAAGAAATGAACTTCACTGAATATATTAATGTATTCTATACTTTCTCCCATACCAGGAAAATGAATTTATGTTACTATCTCCTTAGATATTGTAGAGGAGAAAAATTGGAGATTCACAAGCTGAGATACAAGTTAGGAAACTATGATAAAGCAACACAAAAAATATAATGCTTTGGGTATTTGACATAATTTAGTAACACAAAGTAAATGTTATAAAAAATATTCTTTTTTTTTCTCTGATATGAATCCAAGTATAAATCTCCAGTGATGGAAATATAACTTACAAAACCATAGTCCTATGTTATTTCTCTCTTGTTGCTCTGCCATGTCCAGCAGAGGGCCCTGGTGGTTGTTTTTGGTCTCAACCTCATATCCACACTGTAGTCAGCTGGAAGGAAAAAGAAAAATGTGGTGGTATGATCCTTTCTTTGACTGGTGAAACCTGACCATTGTAGACACAATTTCTATCCACTTATGAGGGTCAGAATCTAGACCTAAGTCTATATGTAGCTGGAAGAGAGGCTACATATATTCAGCTGCTGAGTATGGGTCCAACCAAACTTCCATTAATAGATGTGTTTAGAATCCATATTTGTAGATAAATGGCAATTTCTGCATAGTAATCATTGTTATATTCTAAATTTAAAAAACACATTAATTTGTAATTACCACTTAAACTAGGTTTTACTTAAGGGAGGTGGTCTGATAGTTTTCCCTAACACTTTGTTTTTATTTCCTAGTTTTATTATATGTTGTCAGTATATTTTTTCCCTTTTGAGAATTTATTCAGAATTTCCACATGACCTAATACGTAATAAATGTATAGGTCCTTTGTGTCCTATTGGGGTTTTCATAGAAAATGCATTACCTTTTCTACAAGACACTTTTTACCTATAGCTATTGTATCTGATTTTCAAAACTTCTGTATATTTTCTCTTGAATTGTTTTATGTATAAATTAAAAAATATATATTTATTTATTTATTTCACTAAGATAGTAATCATTAACCAAGAGGTAAGTTAATAATATTATCTGGAATTTGTACATAAAATTAATAAATAAATTTTAGTAAATATTGATGACTTTTTAGCAGATAAATTAATTCTGCTTCAAGAGCATAACATTTAAGCCTGCATATGCATATTTATATTCTTTGAAAACATATTTTCTTGTTATATAAGAGGAAAAAATCTATTATTTTAACTCTTCATTTTGCTTCATAAAATAGAAAGTAAATATTAAAAAAAATCATAAAAGAGAAACTAAATGTGTGTGTGTGTGTGTGTGTGTGTGTGTGTGTGTGTGTGTGTGTGTGTAGAGAGAGAGAGAGAGAGAAATTCAAAAAAAACTTTAGTTCAAGGGATTTACAAAGAGATAATTTATTCAAACATGCCAGTGAGTTTTTAAAAAGAAAATCTTTTCTGTTCTAATTAAAATAGCAAACTTCACAACTTGAGTTACTCAGCTCATTTGTTTCCTGACTTCTTTATTTCAAGTTAAATACTTCCAAGGTAGGTCATATAATTCAGTGACCTTTAAAGTAAAGTTGAAATATTTGATTTTACCGATTTTCTTTATCTCTTTTTCTTTCACCACGTGCAGCCTATAAATGTCAGTAGAATTAATTGCCTAATTAAAGGGAGTAAAAACATTGCCTTTTGAAAGGTTTCAAATTTGTATATCCTGCAGTGGAGATTTTGCTTGACTACCTGACCTATATAGTCTGCACTTATTAAAGAAGGAAAATAAGAAGTCTACTTTGTAACACATTTTTGACTTGATAATGAGTGCAACAAGACTGCTCTATAATTTTATATTATTTTATATTTAAGTGCTTAATATAAGCTGTTTTACTGTTTAACATTTTACCATAACTATTATATATACTCTTTAATAAGATCCATTATATGTTTGTTTTTTTTTTGTTTGTTTTTTTCGGGATACAATTTAATAATATGGCACAAAAGTAGGAATAAAGCAAGTACTAATCTTTGTTAGATTATAACTCAATGGCACACATTTCCCAACAAGAGGATTGGATGACTTTGATTTATAAGTTACACAAAGAAGCTGTATACCTAAACAACATACATAATTTCTTTTACCATATCACTTGAAGAAAAACAATATATATGTAGTTATATATGCTTCATATTAGTTTTACCTATTAGATTATCTTGTCTCTGAGAATCTTGGGTTTCAGGTATACATAGTATAGTCATGTCAACTTTATAAGGTCCTACTTTAAGCATTAGATAAAAAGACCTGGATATAATGGCAAGATTTCTAGGTTAAAAAGAGGTATTGTGTGACGTTACAGGAAGACAGAAGCAAGAGATATTTTGTGATCAACCTGTGAAGGAAGAATGAACCTGTGACCTAAAATTTAGTTCAGATATCTAAACTGATGATGTCATGCATGAATCAAGGGGATATCAAAAGTTTTATTTCTTATATGGTGTGGATTTCTGGAGAGAGTATGGCAGGCTTCCAGGCAGGTCTGAAAATGGCTTGTGAAAACCTGGAAAGATCACTAGCTTGCCTTTTATTGTAGTTACTGTTGCGGACAGGTCAAGGTTTCTTGTGAATTTGGTATAGGGTTTACATGGTTTGAATTTCCAACTGGTACCAAGGTAAAGAACAAGATTGTATTATTGGCTTGACAAGATGTGGGACAGAAGAGGGAGGAGGAGTGGTGGGACATGAAAATAGTCAACAATTAAATAAAAATGCATTCAGACACAATTACAACTTACCCCAAGGTTTGACTAAACTAAAGTGTACCATGATTCATTTCATTGCATTTGAACTTGTTAAAGTAAGCCATTATGATGTTCTGTGAGACTTTTAAGGAAGTAAAAGTTTTGATTGAATCCCTTGGTCATGGGCTGTGATGGTTAATTGCATGTATCAAGTTGATTTGGTCATGAAGTGCTTAGGTATTTGCTTAAACATTATTCTGAGTGTTTCTAAGAGGGTGTTTGTGGATGAGATTAACATTTAAATTGGTAGATTGAGTAAGCAGACTATCCTGCTTATTGTGGGTAGGCCTCATCCAACTAGTTTCAGGTCGGAATAAAACAAAAACACTGATTTTTCCCAAATAAGGAGAATATTTTCAGCTTGATAGTCTACAAACTTGGACATTGACTTTTTTTCTTGCTTTCTAACGCAAACTGAAGCATCAGCTCTTCCTGGGGCTCGAGCCTGCTGACTTTCAGACTGAAACTACACCATTGGTTCTTCTGATTCTTGAGTTTTTGAACTTAGACTAGAACTAAACTTTTGGCTCTGCTGGAGTTCTATCTTGCTGACTTACCAAACTCCATAATCACCACTTATAATCATCTCTTTATATATATTATATATATAAATCTCTTTATTTATTTATATATATATATATATATATATATATATATATATATACACACATACATCCTACTGGTTCTACTTCCCTGGAGAGCCCTGACAAATACATGAGTCCAGCATTGTGTATTTTGTCTTGATCATTATCAATGATGTTTAGAGCTCCAAAAAGGGTAAGGAGTGCCTTAATAAGAACACTTAGTGTGGCTTTGTTGTATGAAGAGGAATGTGAGAACTTGATTTATATTATGGGCATTTGTTTTGTTGGGGTTTTTTGTTTGTTTGTTTTAATTTATTGAATTTATTAATTTATTTTTTTTGGCTGCACTACACAGCTTGCAGAATCTCAGATCCCCAACCAGGGTTTGAACCCGGGCTGTGTCAGTGAAAGTCCGGAATGCTAACAACTAGGCTACCAGGGAAATCCCTATCATGGGCATTTGTGGTTCACAAAATTCCCAGAAGTTCTTTTCCCCAAAGGGGGAAACCTTGGATATCAAAATTTTATTGTTGCTATCTGCCTGGCCAGATGACCAGATCATTGTCAGTGAACTAAGATTCTGTAAAAATATGCAGATGAAGCCAATAATTAGCTAAGACATTCAAAATTAAGATGACTGTGAAATCTGACTAGCTCAAATTCAATATCTATCAGGGACATTGGTTTGTATTTTTCTGAGTATTTTTGTCCAGCTTTGCTATCAGGGTGATGTTGGCCTTGTACAATAAGTTTAGAAGTGTTTCATCCTCTGTAATTTTTTAGAAGAGTTTGAGAATGACTGGCATTAATTTTTATTTAAATCCTTGGTAGAATTTACCTGTAAAGCCACCTGGTCCTGGGCTTTTCTTGGAAGGTTTTTGAATACTGATTCAAAATTTTTACTAGTTATAAGTCTGTTAAGATTTTTTACTTCTTTATGATTCAGCCTTGGTAGTTTGTATGTTTTTGAGAATTTATTCATCTCGTCTAGGTTATCTACTTTGTTGGTATATAATTATTCATAGTAGTCTCTTATAAACCTTTCATTTTAATTCATTTAATATTTGTAGTATTTCCTTTTTCATTGCTGATATTGAGTCATCTCTTTTTTTTTAGTTAATTTTGCTAAATGTTTATCAATTTTCTTAATCTTTTATAAAATCTAACTTATTTCATTCAATTATTAATTGTTTCCCTACTCTCTGTTTTATTTATTTCTGTTATAATGTTTATTTTCTTACCATTGCTAACTTTGGGCTTATTTCATTCTTCTTTTTCTACTTCCTTTAGGTGTACAGTTATTTTTTTGAGTTTTTTTTGCTTTTTAATGTTGGCATTTATTACTACAAACTTCACTGTTAGTACTGTTTTTGCTGCATCTCACAAGTTTTGGTAAGTTGTAATTTTGTGTGTCTCAAGATATTTTCTAATTTCCCTTTTGATTTCTTCCTTGACCTATTGGTTTTTCAAGACAGTATTGTTAATTTTTCATATATTTGTGAATTTTTCAGAAAAATATACTTGGTATGATTTAAATTATCCTAAATTTGTTAAGGTTTATTTTGTGATGTAACATTTGATTTATCCTGAAAGATGTTCCAATTATGCTTGACAAGACTGTGTATAGGCATACCTTAAAGATATTGTGGGTTTGGTTTCAAACCATGACAATAAAGCAAATATCACAATAAAGCAAGTCACACAAGTTTTTCTGGTTCCCCACTGCATATAAAATTTCTGTTTCTACTATACTGTAGTGTAAGTGTGCAATAGCATTATGTCTAAAAAATGTACATACCTTAATTTAAAAAAATACTTCATTGCTAAAAATTGCTAACAGTCACCTGAGCCTTCAGTGAGTCATAGTCTGTTTGCTGGTGGAAGATCTTGCCTTGATGTTGACGGCTCCTGACTGAGCAAGGTGGTTGTTGCTGAAGGTTGAGGTGGCTGTGGTGATTTCATGAAATAAGACAACAATAAAATTTACTACATCAATTGACTCTTTCATGAACAATTTCTTTGTAGCAACCAGTGCTGGTTGATATATTTTATCCACAGTAGAATATTTTTTTCAAAATTGGAGTCAATCCTCTCAAATCCTGCAACTGCTTTATCAGCTAAGTTTATGTCATATTTTACATCCTTTGTTGTCATTTCAACAATCTTCACAGCATATTCACCAGTGATAGATTCCATCTCAATAAACCACTTTCTATGCTCATCCAGAAGGAACTCTTCATCCATCAAAATTTTACTATGAGATTGAAGCAGTTCAATCACATCTTCAGGCTCTACTTCTAATTCTAGTTCTCTTACTATTTCACCACATCTGCAGTAAATTCCTCCACTGAAGTCTTGAACCCCTGTAAGTCATCCATGAGGGTTGGAACAAACTTCTCCCAAACTCCTTCTAATATTGAAATTTTGACTTCTTCCTATGAATCATGTTCCAAATGGCATCCAGAATGGTGAATCCTTTCCAGAGGTTTCCAGTGTACTTTGTCAGATCCATCAGAGGAATCACAATCTAGGGTAGCTTATAACCTTATGAAATGTATTTCTTAATTCATAAGACTTGAAAGTCAAAACTACTTCTTGATCCATGGACTGCAGAATGGATGTTGTGTTAGCAAGTATGAAAACAACATTAGTCTCATTGTACATCTCCATCAGAGCTCTTAGGTGCCCAGGTATATTGTCAATGAGCAGTAACATTTTGAAAGAAATTTGTTTTCTGAGTAATAGGTCTCACCAATGGGCTTAAAGTGTTCAGTAAACCATGTTGTAAATGGATGTGCTGCCATTTAGGCTTTTTATTTTTCCATTTAGAAAGCAGAGGCTGAGTAGATTTAGCACAGGATTTTTGAAAGAGTAGATGAGCTTTGGCTTCAACTTAAAGTTACCAGCTGCATTAGCTCCTAACAAGAGAGTCAGCTTATGCTATTGTGGCTTTGAAACCAGGCATTGACTTTTCATTTCTAGCTATGGTAGCCCTAGGTGGCATCTTCTTCTAATATAAGACTATTTTATCTACATTGCAAATCTCTTATTGAGGGTAGCCATCTTCATTAACATCTTAGCTAAAATGTTCTGGATAACTTGCTGCAGCTTCTATATCAGCACTTGCTGCTTTACCTTGTACTTTTATGTTACAGAGATGGCTTCTTTCCTTAACCCCCATGAACCAACCTCTGCTGACTCCAAACTTTTCTTCGGCAGCATCATCACCTCTCTTAGCCTTCATGGAATTGAAGAGAGTTTGGGTCTTGCTCTAGATTAGGTGTCGGCTTAAAGGAATGTTGTGGCTGGTTTGATCTTCCATCCAGACCACTAAAACTTTTTCCATTTCAACAATAAGGCTGTCTTGCTTTCTTATCATTTGTGTTTTCACTGGAGTAACACTTTTAATTTCCTTCAAGGACTTCTCTTTACATTCACAACTTGGCTAACTATTTGGCACAAGAGGCCTAGCTTTTGCCCTATATTGGTTTTCCACATGCCTTTCTCATTAAACTTAATCATTTCTAGCTTTTGATTTAAAGGGAGAGGCATGTGACTCTTCCTTTCACGTGAACACTTATAAGTTTATTAATTTGCCTAGTTTCAATATTCTTGAATCTCATGGAATAGGGGGCCAGAGGAGAGTGAAAGAGATGGGGGAATAACCAGTCAGTGGAGCAGTCAAAACACACACAACATTTAAGTTTGCCTGTCTCATATGGGTGTGGTTCGTGGTATCTCAAAACAATTACAATAGTAACAACAAAGATCCCTAATCACAGATCACCATAACAAATATAGTTATAATGAAACAGTTTGAAATATTGTAAGAATAACCAAAATGTGATAGAGAAATACAAGGTGAACAAAAGCTTTCGGAAAAATGGTGCTAATAGACTTGCTCAATGCACAGGGCTTCAATCTGTAAAACATGCAATATATGTGAACCACAGTAAAACAAAACACAATAAAATGATGTATGCCTGTATGCTTATGCTATTGAGTGGAATGTTCTATACATGGCTGTTAGGTTCATTTGGTCTATAGCTTATTCAAATTCTGTCTTTCCTTACTGATCTTCTGTCTGTCTATCCATTATTGAAGGTGGGATATTGAAACCCCCTGCTAATATTATGTGCTGTTTATTTCTCCATTTAGTTCTGTCAATGTTTGCTTCATATATTTGAGTGTTGTAATGTTAGCACATATATATTTATAATTGTTATATCTTCCTGAGGTATTGACACTTTTATCATTTATATAATGTTGTCTCTTTTGACTGTTTTTGACATAAAGTCTATTTTGTCTAATATAAGTATGATCTCTTTTATTCTATTTTGGTTACCAATTTCACAGAATATCATTTTCTTTTATTCTTTCACATTCACCATATGTGTGTTCTTAAATATAATGTGAGTCTCATAGATAAAATCTAGTCAGATCTTTTAATCCAATTAGCCTCTCTATATCTTTTGATTGAGAAATTTAGTCCATTTACATTTAAAGCAATTAAAAGTGATTTATACACAACCATTACAGTGTTACAGTATTCTGTATTTGTTTATATAGTTACTTTTACCAGTGAGCTCTATAATTTCATATGCTTTAGGATAGTTGTTTGGGATCTTTTGTTTCAATTTGAAGATTCCCCTTAATATTTCTTGTACACAAATCATGGTGATGAATTCTCTCAGCTTCTGTTTATCAAGTAAAGTCTTTATATTTCCTTTGCTTTGAAAACTAGTTTTACCAAATATCCTTAATTTTACCAAGTATCCTCAGTTGGCAGTTTTTTCTTTCGATATATTATACTTGTTAATTAATATGAAGCCTAAGAAAAAAGACAATATGAAGACTTTGATATAATGACTGACTTCTAAATGCTCAAATTCTTCTTTTATTAAAAGTGATGGTTATGTAACCGTGAAGATTAATGTCATGAAGTAGTAAAACATTTAGAGAACTGAAATTAAGAAATATGGTTGTTAGAATAAATAGAAAACAACCATCATTTTATGAATACAAAATGTACATTAAAAAGGAGGTGTGAGATATTCTACTTGTCAAACTAGTACTCATAAAAGGTGAATTAAGTAAATTGACAAAAAAAAGGTTCTTAAACATAAAGTATTTCCTGGTTAAACAATTAGTTTGCATATATACTTTGTATGTAATTAGAAATCAGATTTGATAAGAAGTGAAAAATATTCTTCTGGAAATATCAGTGAAAATGATTATCTTCTTCTTGGCTTCTCCATTCATTTCCCCCTGTCTCTGAAAATGATCAACTAAACTTTGGCCCCTCCATGAAGCTTTTCCCATGTCTTCTGGAGATGCTGAGGTACACTGTACACTTTGAGATACTTGTAAGTGAAGACACAGTAGAATGGCATCATGTTCAGTGTTCTCTACAGAAGAGTTTAATAAGTGTTTGCTAGTGGTATTTTTAAAAGGAAGACAAAATGAACAAATAAGTATATAAAACTCAACTTTTAAATTGATATTACCTAAACAGGGATGGGCATTCAAGATGGCGGAGGAGTAAATTGTGGAGATCACCTTCCTCCCCACAAATACATTAGAAATACATCTACATGTGGAACAACTCCTACAGAACACCTACTGAAGACTGGCAGAAGACCTCAGACTTCCCACAAGGGGAGACAATCCCCATGTTCCTGGGTAGGGCAAAAGAAAAAAAAAAAAGAGAGAGAGAGACAAAAGAACAGGGACGGGACCTGCAACTCTGAGAGGGAGCTGTGAAGGAGGTAAAGTTTCCACACACTAGGAAACCCCTTCACTGGTGGGAGATGGGGGGTAGGTGGGGGAGAAGCTTCAGAGCCATGGAGGAGAGCGCAGCAACAGTGGTGCGGAGGGCAAAGCGGAGAGATTCCTGCACAGAGGAACGGTGCCAACCAGCACTCACCAGCCTGAGAGGCTTGTCTGTTCACCCGCTGGGGTGGGCGGGGACTGGTAGCTGAGGCTCGGGCTTTGGAGGTCGGATCCCAGGGAGATGACTGGGGTTGACTGTATGAACACAGCTTGAAGGGGGCTAGTGCGCCACGACTAGCCGGCAGAGAGTCCGGGAAAAAGTCTGGAACTGCCTAAGAAGCAAGAGACCATTGTTTCAGGGTGTGCGAGGAGAGGGGATTCCTTCACTGTCTGCCCACAGAAGGCAGAGCACCACATAAACAAGTTCCAGAGACGGGCGTGAGCCACAGCTATCAGCTCAGACACCAGAGACAGGCATGAAACGTTAAAGTGCTGCTGCAGTCACCAAGAATCTTGTGTGAAAACACAGGTGACTATCCACACCCTACTTGGAAGCTTGTGCAGCATGCCACAGCCAGGGACCTGTGATCCAGGGCCAACTGGAAGAACACACGGCGCGCCTAAGGCTGTTGCAACATCAGGCCAGCATCTCTTGTGGCAAGCTCACCCCCCATTCCAATTATAACTACTATATCACCCCCCACCCCCCCACCCCCGGCATGAGAGAGCAAGAGAGCCCTAATCAGCCACTGCTTTAACCCCATCCTGTCTGGGCGGGAAAAGAAGCATGGCAGCAACCGACACACACAGGTGGGGCCAAGACAAAAGCTGAACCCCAGGAACTGTGTGAACAAGGAAGAGAAAGGGAAATCTCTCCCAATAGCCTCAGGAGCAGTGGATTAAATCTCCACAATCAACATGATGTACCCTGCATCTGTGGAATACCTGAATAGACAATGAATCAACCTAAAATTGAGGCAGTGGACTTTGGGAGCAATTGTAGACTTGGGGTTTGCTGTCTGCAATTGGATTGTTCCTGATTTTTATGTTTATTTTAGTATAGATTTTAGCACTTGCTATCATTGATGGTTTGGTTTATTGGTTTGGTTGCTCTCTTCCTTTCTTTTTATTACTTTTTAAATTTTTATTTTAAAAATTTATTATTTTATTTTCTATTTTAATTATATTATATTATTTATTCAATTATTTATTTATGTTCTTTCTTTTCTTCTCCCTTCTCTTCTGAGCTGTGTGGCTGACAGGGGCTTAGTGCTCCAGCCTGGTGTCAGGCCTCAGACTCTGAGGTGGAAGAGCCGAGTTCAGGACATTGGACCACCAGAGACCTCCCAGCCTCATATAATATCAATCGGTGATAGCTCTTCCAGAGATCCTCATCTCAATGCTAAGACCCAACTCCACGCAATGGCCAGCGATATCCAGTGCTGGAGGCCCCATGCCAAACAGCTAGCAAGACAGGAATAAAACCACAACCATTGGCAGCTCTCTGCTAAAATCATACGTAGTACACAGTCATCCCAGAACACATCTGTGAGCACTGCAATACATAAGGCAAATACTAACAGCCATAAAAGGGTAAATCGGCAGTAATACAATCATAGTAGGGGATTTCAACACCCCACTTTCACTAATGGACAGATCATCCAAACTGAAAATAAAAAAGGAAACACAAGCTTTAAATGATACATTAAACAAGATGGACTTAATTGATATTTATAGGACATTCCATCCAAAAACAACAGAAGACACATTCTTCTCAAGCACTCATGGAACATTCTCTAGGATATATTATATCTGGGGTCACAAATCAAGCCTTGGTAAATTTAAGAAAATTGAAATTGTATCAAGTATCTTTTCTGACAACAACACTATGAGACTAGATATCAATTACAGGAAAAAATCTGTAAGAAATACAAACACATGGAGGCTAAACAACACACTACTTAATAACTGAGAGATCACTGAAGAAATCAAAGAGAAAATCAAAAACTACCCGGAAACAAACGGCAATGAAAACACAGTGACCCAAAACCTATGGAATGCAGAAAAAGCCATTCTAAGAGGGAAGTTTATAGTTTACTAGTTTACAAGCCTACCTTAAGAATCAAGAAACATCTCAAATAAACAACCTAACCTTACACCTAAAGCAAATAGAGAAAGAAGAAGAACCAAAAAAAAAAAAAAAACACCCACAAAGTTAGCAGAAGGAAAGAAATCATAAAAATCTGATCAGAAATAAATGAAAAAGAAATGAAGGAAACAATAGCAAAGATCAATAAAACTAAAAGCTGGTTCTTTGAGAAGATAAACAAAACTGATAAACGACTAGCCAGACCCATCAAGAAAATAAGGGAGAAAACTCAAATCAATGGAAGTAGAAATGAAAAAGGAGATGTAACAACTGACACTGCAGAAATACAAAGGATCATGAGAGATTACTACAAGCAACTCTATGCCAATAAAATGGAAAACCTGGAAGAAATGGACTAATTCTTAGAAATGCACAACCTTCCGAGACTGAACCAGGAAGAAATAGAAAATATGAACAGACCAATCACAAGCACTGAAATTGAAACTGTGATTAATAATCTTACAACAAACAAAAGCCCAGGACCAGATGTCTTCACAGGCAAATTCTGTCAAACATGTACAGAAGAGATAACATCTATCTTTCTCAAATGCTTCCAAAATAGAGCAGAGGGAGGACCACTCCCAAACTCATTCTACAAGGCCACCATCACCCTGATACCAAAACCAGACAAGGATGTCACAAAGAAAGAGAACTACAGGTCAATATCACTGATCAACATAGATGCAAAAATCCTCAACAAAATACTAGAAAACAGAATCCAACAGCACATTAAAAGGATCATACACCATGATCAAATGGGGTTTATCCAAGAAATGCAAGGATTCTTCAATATACGCAAATCAATCAATGTGATACACCATATTAACAAATTGAAGGAGAAAAACCATATGATCATCTCAATAGGTGCAGAGAAAGCTTTTGACAAAATTCAACACACATTTATGATGAAAACCCTCCACAAAGTAGGCATAGAGAGAACTTTCTTCAACATAATAAAGGCCGTATATGACAAACCCACAGCGAACATCATCCTCAATGGTGAAAAATTGAAACCATTTCCATTAAGATCAGGAACAAGAAAAGGTTGCCCACTCTCACCACTATTATTGAACATAGTTATGGAAGTTTTAGCCACAGCAATCAGAGAAGGAAAAGAAATAAAAGGAATCCAAATTGGAAAAGAAGAAGTAAAACTGTCACTGTTTGCAGATGACATGATACTATACATGGAGAATCCTAAAGATGCCACCACAAATCTACTACAGCTATCAGTGAATTAGGTAAAGTAGCAGGATACCAAATTAATGCACATAAATCTCTGACATTCCTATACACTATTGATGAAAAATCTGAAGGTGAAATTAGGAAAACACTCCCATTTACCATTGCAACAAAAAGAATAAAATATCTAGGAATAAACCTACCTAAGGAGACAAAGACCTGTATGCAGAAAATTATAAGACACTGATGAAAGAAATTAAAGATGATACAAATAGATAGAGAGATATACCATGTTCTTGGATTGGAAGAGTCAACATTGTGAAAATGACTCTATTACCCAAAGCAATCTACATATTTAATGCAAGCCCTATCAAACTACCACTGGCATTTTTCACAGAACTAGAACAAAAAATTTCACAATTTGTATGGAAACACGAAAGACCCCTAATAGACAAAGCAATCTTGAGAGTGAAATACGGATCTGGAGGAATCAGGCTCCCTGACTCTAGACTATACTACAAAGCTACAGTAATCAGGACAGTATGGTACTGGCACAAAGAGAGAAATATACATCAATGCAACAGGATAGAAAGCCCAGAGATACACCCACACACATATGGTCACCTTATCTTTGATAAAGGAGGCAAGAATATACAATGGAGAAAAGACAGCCTCTTCAATAAGTGGTGCTAGGAAAACTGGACAGCTACATGTAAAAGAATGAAATTAGAACACTTCCTAACACCATATAGAAAACTAAACTCACAGTGGATTAAAAAGCTAAATTTAAGTCCAGATACTATATAACTGTTAGAGGTAAACTTAGGAAGAACACTCTTTGACATAAATCATATCAAGATCCTTGTTGACCCACCCTCTAGAGAATTAAAATCAAAATGAAAATAAACAAATGGGACCTTATGAAACTTAAAAGATTTTGCACAGCAGAGGAAACCATAAGCAAGATGAAAAGACAACCCTCAGAATGGGAGAAAATATTTGCAGATGAAGCAACTTACAAAATATTAATCTCCAAAATTTACAAGCAGCTCATGCAGCTCAATATCAAAAAAACAAAAACAATCCAATCCAAAAATGGGCAGAAGACCCAAATAAACATTTCTCCAAAGAAGATATACAGATTACCAACAAACACATGAAAGGTGCTCAACATCACTAATTATCATAGAAATGCAAATCAAAACTACAATGAGTTATCATCTCACACTGATTAGAATTGCCATCATCAACAATCTACAACAGTAAATGTTGGAGAGGGTGTGGAGAAAAGCGAACCCTCTTGCACTGTTGGTGAGAGCGTAAATTGATACAGCCACTATGGAGAAGAGTATGAAGGTTCCTTAAAAACTGAAATAGAACTACCATATAACCCAGCAATCCCACTACTGGGCATATACCCTGAGAATATCGTAATTCAAAAAGAGTCATGTACCACAATGTTCATTGCAGCCCTATTTTCAATAGCCAGGACATGGAAGTAACCTAAGTGTCCATTGACAGATGAATGGATAAAGAAGATGTGGCACATATATACAATGGAATATTACTTAAACATAAAAAGAAACAAAATTGAGTTATTTCTAGTAAAGTGGATTGACCTGGAGTCTGTCATACAGAGTGAGGTAAGTCACAAAGAGAAAAAAAAATACCGTATGCTAACACATATGTATGGAATCAAAAAAAAAAAAAAAGGTTCCGATGAATCAAGGGGCAGGACAGGAATAAAGATGCAGGCATAGAGAATGGACTTGAGGACATGGGGATGGCGATGGGGAAGCTTGGACAAAGAGAGACAGTAGCATTGACATATATACACTACAAAATAGAAAACAGACAGCTAGTGGGAAGAAGCTGCATGACACAGGGAGATCAGCTTGGTGCTTTGCGACCACCTAGAGCCGTGGGATAGATAGTGTTGGAGGGAGATGCAAGAGGGTGGGGAAATGGGGATATATGTGTACATGTAGCTGATTCATTTTGTTATATAGCAGAAACTAACACAACATTGTAAAGCAATTGTACTCCAATAAAGATTTAAAATGTAAAAAAAATAAAAACAAACGAACAAAAAATAACCAAGTTACTGTTATGTGCCAGGGACAGTTCTAGATGCCAGACACACCAAATTGAACAAAATAGGAAAGGTCTGTTCTTTTTTTAATTTTTAAATATCTTTATTATTTTTGTTGATTTTAAAGCTATTATACTCCTAAGTTCAAACAAAACAAAAATTAAAAGTGAAAATCACTCCATTATTCTTCCCCAAGATATAATTACTACTATATAATGTATACCTTTAAGGTTAGATTTTTAAATGTTATAAATGAATTATAACTTACTACTTTGTAAAAGGTCTGTTCTTTTGAAGCTGGTATTTCAGTGGAAGAAGATAGATAATAAATATATAAACAAATAAAAATTGATATTACCTAGTTTATTAGAGACATTCAGCAGAATGATTATATAAATTTCTATTTCATATTTTGCTATATTAACTCTCCATAGTTTAAGACTTTGATAATTTATTCTATGGATAATATGATTCAATACATGTTCCCTTATTGTATGTTCAAAGTATATCCATTTATTAAAGTGTTTTGGATATCCAATTTATTTCCTAAAATTAAACTCTCTAAATGACTAGGCTTAGTTAAGCATTTTATCATGTAATGTAATCTAAAGACCAAAGTTTTCCAAAAATGTCAACCCAGATATCAGATTTTTATTATAAATCATGTTCTACAAGAATTATGTTATTAAATTTTATTGTATTAAAATAACTTTAGTTTAATTAAAATCATATACTTCTTAATTTTTATTATATTGTTGCATACTAAATAATATATGTATAAACAACATTATATTTAAAACTTTATTCATCCTTTTTCCTAATTGTTTGTGTTTTGTAACTGAATTTTTAAATTCATATGTATAACATATAAGTTTTCTATAGTATTTTCATTGTTTGGAAATATTCACCGTTGAGCTTAGGTTTCAATCTTTTATAATTTTAGGATGTACAGTTAGGTGTGAAGGTATAGTGTTATAGATATGGTTATGGATACATACATAGGTATAATTATAGCAGTATGATTTTACAAAAGTAATATTTTTAACATTTTATAAGCTGCACTTTGGTTATTAAACATATTAATTTTTCATGTTGATAAATATTCTTATCTGATTTCAATAATTAATTTCCTAATTGTATGATTTATCATAAAAATTTAGTTCATATTATTAGATATTTAGATTATATCAAATATCTCACTGCTATAAATAATACTGTACTGGACATCTTTACAGCTAATATGTTCATAATTTCTCATTATTTTCTTAGAAATATATTTGCTGTGTTAATTTATCTTTTTAAAATGCAAACATATTGCCTAATTGTACTCTAGATAATTTATCCTCATTTACACATCCACCAGTAGTATTTGAGAGATTTAGTACCCTAATAATTTGCCAATACTTCTTATTGAGTGTTTACTTTGATGTAATAAATAAATCTGTAGAAATAATATTTTCAAAGGTATTGCATAAAATTTGTGTTGATAAGTATTGAAAATAACAACATGGTATTGGTATATTCTGGACTTCATAACCCATGCAAACACTATTGTAGGCAAAAGGATTGATACTAATAACTCTTGTGAAATTCCTTGCTATTCTATTTTTGTTTTTTGTGTGTTTTGATTTTTTTCTTTTTGCGGTACGCGGGCCTCTCACTGTTGTGGCCTCTCCCATTGAAGAGCACAGGCTCTGGACGCGCAGGCTCAGTGGTCATGGCTCACGGGCCCAGCTGCTCTGAGGCACGTGTGATCCTCCCGGACCGGGGCACGAACCCATGTCCCCTGCATCGGCAGGCGGACTCTCAAGCACTGCACCACCAGGGAAGCCCCCTTGTTATTCTTAAGTGAAAAATAGATTGTATTACATTGTATCTTCTCTTTTGAGAGTACTGAAATACTGGTTAACTGCTCACCAAGGGGAGCATCTAAAGAAAAGCAATTTGTTTTTGGCATAGAGGTGAGGTAGAATATCAGTGAACTATAACTTTAGTACCAAGATAATCTTCTGCTACAAAGTGGAGTTTTGTCAATATGTAGCAATAAAAAAGTGTCTAAACTTCTCTCAAGCAGTTAAGAAACTCAGTGAGTGACATCTACATTATCCAAATAAAAATAACAAACCTGAACAATAATAACCATTATAAATATATTTAGCTGTCTTTTACAGTCTCCAGTAAACCTTTACAAAATTGTCTTATAGAATATTGTTAATATAGAAATTAAGCAAAACTGTAATTGCAAACAATGTGACTTATTTGATTCATCACAATGAAAATGGATAAATTGAAATCGTAGTTTGAAATGCTGTATGTTATTTGATTGAATATTAAAGGACCTACTACCAACTTGTGGTAAAAAGTGTTGATCTAGAGAAAATATTTTCAATATTTCTTTCAATATGTGATTGTGTTATGGTTAAATGAGTTGTGTAGTAATTAACAAAATTGTGCATATGTTAGTTTCTTAACTGCTGCACACCTTATTCTACTTATTTTAACAGTTGAAGCCCTTTCACAAGAGGGAAATAGATATTATTGTAGATGTGGCTCTAGGTAAAAAAAACATATGCCAGTTTCTCCTCTCTCTGACTTCTGTTTCTGTTATTACATCTCTTCTCTGACATTGATACTCCTGTTTTTCTCATATAAGGACTTCCCTGGTGGTCCAGTGCACTCCCAATGCAGGGGTTCCAGGGTCAATCCCTGGTCGGGGACCTAGATCCCACATGCATGTCGCAACTGGCACAGCCAAACTAAATATAATAACATAATAATAAAAAAAAAGAATTATTGAGATTACATTGGGCCAAACTGGATAATGCAGGATAATCTTAATCCTTAATCCTAAATCCTTAATCAGGTCTGCACTGTTCATTCCAGCATGTAATGAAACATATTTATTAACTATGGAAATTAGGATGTAGATACCTTTTGGGAGCAGTCATTCTGTCTACTATAATTTGCCTGAGGTTGAATCTACTATTTTTTTTTCCTACTAATCCCATCTTTCTTTTATTTCTCCTCTTTTCCTGCTTTCTTTAGATTTTTTTAAATTTATAAGTCCATTTGATCTCCCTTTCTAGTATATTCTAGCTCTTTGTTACTACTTCCATGATTGCTTTAAGGTTTATAGTATACATCTTTATGTTGTCACAAAACAAATATTTTACAACAGTATACTTCCATTTCTCCCTACAAATCTTTGTGATATTCTTGTCATACATGCTATAAACTTCAAAAAATATCAATTTTACTCTAAACTTTCAACTGAGCATAAGAAATTGAAGCTTTTTATAGTTATGTCCATGTAGTTGCCATCCATAGTACTCTTCATCCTTCACATAGATCCAGGTTTCTATCTGGTGATATTTTCCTCTATTTGAAGGACTGCCTTAAAATTTGTGTAGTACATATCTGTTGGTTATGAAATTTTTAAGATTTTATATGTTGCCTTTTTTTCATTTTCCTTTTGCAATATATGTTCACTGGGTAAATAAATGTAGGTTTACAGCTTTGTGTTGTTTTGGTATTTCAAAGATGTTGATCTAATTGGATGAAAGAATATTTTTGCTTTAGTTTGGTTCATTTTGGTTCCTTCAAAATACTTATTTTGAAAGTATTTTAAGACTTTTCTATTAATTTTAATATTTATATTATTTCTTGGTCAATTGAATGTATATTTTTCTTAACTATGGAATGTATTTCCCTGCATCTTTGAATGCCTGGTAATTTTTTTTTTTTTTGGTA
Source organism: Leucopleurus acutus (assembly GCF_964270905.1). NCBI lineage: Eukaryota > Metazoa > Chordata > Mammalia > Artiodactyla > Delphinidae > Leucopleurus > Leucopleurus acutus. Next base: position 20,081,214 of record NC_139147.1, on the reverse strand, counting down.
CGCGGGCCTCTCACTATTGTGGCCTCTCCCGTTGCGGAGCACAGGCTCTGGACGCGCAGGCCCAGCGGCCATGGCTCACGGGCCCAGGTGCTCCACGGCATGTGGGATTTTCCCGGACCGAGGCACAAACCCATGTCTCCTGCATCGGCAGGCGGACTGTCAACCACTGTGCCACCAGGGAAGCCCTGAATGCCTGGTAATTTTAATTGCATGCTAGATAATGTAAATCTACCTTGTTGGGTGCTGATTATTCGCATTCCTAAAAAATATTCTTTACCAGAGAATGGACTTGAGGATATGGGGAGGGGGAAGGGTAAGCTGTGACAAAGTGAGAGAGTGGCGTGGACATATATACACTACCAAACGTAAAATAGATAGCTACTGGGAAGCAGCCGCATAGCACAGGGAGATCAGCTCGGTGGTTTGTGACCACCTAGAGGGGTGGGATAAGGAGGGGGGTGGGGAGGGAGACGCAAGAGGGAATAGATATGGGAACATATGTATATGTATAACTGATTCACTTTGTTATAAAGCAGAAACTAACACACCATTGTAAAGCAATTATACTCCAATAAAGGTGTTAAAAAAATTCTTGAGGGCTTTTTTTTTTTTTCAGATGCAGTTAAGTTACTTGAAATCAGTTTGATCCTCTTGGGTCTTAATTTTAAGCTTTCTTAGTGCAATATTTAATCTTGGGCTAATTTTTCATGACTACCAAAGTCCTGTTTTGTATTCTATTCAATGTCCATGAATTATAAGATTTTCTACTTGCCCTGCAAGTGTTTTGGCACAGTTCCTTCTATTATTTAGATGTTAGATAGTTCTTTCTCTGGCTTCAGGTGGATTCCTCACTCATATGCGCTAATCTGTACTCAGATCTATAATTTGCAGATCTCCAAAGTTTCTCTCTGGGCAGCTCTTACTTCTCTGGCACTCTGGTACTCTGCCCTACAGACTTTATCTACCTTGGCTTCCCTGGATTGCTATCTCACTTTCCTCATAGGGTGACTATGGATACTTCCTGTGTTTCTATTCCTTATGCTGTAGCCTATAAACTCTCTGGTTAGTAAACTGGGAAAATTTTACTGCTCAATAGATTTTTTTTCCCAGCTCTTAAAGATCATTGGATTTCCTTGCCTGTTAATCATTGTTTTGTGAAGCATTGTTATGTATATTTAGATTAGTCTTTCAGTTGGGAATATGGTCCCTGTTATTCCACAAGAAGAACTTACTTTCACATTTTTTTCAAATTTTAAGTTTGAACAATTCAAAATGTATAGCCAATTTTCACAAACAACCTCCAACTATCTTTCATTTAGATTAATTAATTTTTAATGTTTTGCAATATTTTCTCCCTTTGAATAAGTATTTAAAATTTTTGTACCATTTGAAAGAAGCTGTAGACATCATGATTTATCACCCTTTAATACTTCAGCACATATCTCTTGAGAAGAAGGAAAATCACGTAGATCAAATAATGAAAGTATTCTGTTGTCCTAGTGATGTAAAAGCAAACCCCTCCTGATGTTTTTATTGATCAAACTAGAGGAAAATCAATGGTTGAGAATCAGAAGCGAAGCACTGAATTAATTTGTTCTAAGTTAGATGTTGATATCTAAGAGAGATACTCCAACTAGAGCACCATTTGATTAAGATTATGGAGGTGGTTGTGATAGAAGATGATAATGAAGCAAAGCCTAGACATGCAGGGCTTTATAAATTATTTGATCAAATCTATATGTTCAAGGAGGTATGTAGTTAAATATCAACAAGGCTTAAACAAGGCATTTTCATATTCATAAATATGCCTATTTACTTCTTTTTAGAGAATGGATTTAAAGTTCCAGAAGGGCAAGCCAAACAAGACACAGTTCATAAACTGTAACTGTAATCTAGGGGGATTATCACAGTGATTCAATACAGGTTACTTTTCATGGGTTAGAGAAATATATAAATACTTGATTAAACAATTACAAGAAATAAAGATCAATTTATGACTAATCAGATAGAGAGAGCAAAGGAAAGGAAGTCTCAAATACATTTGAAGAACTTCATTATTGCTGACTCCATTGACTGAGATAAAGAATATAGATTGGGTTTTCTTTTTTGAGGGTTAGGGATAATGAATGTAGGCTTTTGAGAAGGACAATTAATAATACACCTATATTAAGTATCTATTGCTTTGTAAGAAATTATCCCCAAAATGTGTGTCTTGAAAATGCAACAAACATATTTATCTCACACAATTTATTATAGTCAAGAATTTAAGGATGGTTTAACTGGACACTTCTGGCACTAAGTCTTTTGTGATGCTGCAGTCAAGACATCGCTGGGGCTGCAATGATCTGACTCATTGGCCGGGGCTGGAGGATCCACATCTGATGTAACTCACTCAAATGTTTGCAAGTTAATTCTGGTTAATGGCAGATACCTCAGTCACTCATTTGATCACTTCCCTCCAGGGCTGCTTGAAACTAACTAAAAAGTATTTCTGTAGATCTGTGTTTAGTAGGATAGTTTATATATCCTTGAGATGGATAAATAGTTATTTAATTATTCACCACCGTATCTGGATAACAGCAGGCTTTTCTAATGAGTACAGCCCCTGACCATAAAGCAGGGAACTAACCAAAACATATTAATCCTGTGGAGAAGGAGTAAGAGGGCAAAGAGTAAGAATTTATTCTAATACTTCTAAGATAATCACCTCTAAATAGAAGGATAAGGTTAAGAAGTTTCTCCCCTAAGAACGATTTTGGGCATGGTAATCTTTACATATCTTGGAATTATATAGATTTAGGGAAGGGTTAGAGAAACTGTTTCTTTAATTGGTATTATTTTTATTTTGTATTTTAGTATACCACTGGAAAAAAATTTGTTTTCGGTAATGTCAGTATCAAAAGACAGGCATTTGCTAGAGCAATCCTTTGAAGTGATTAAAATAAATACACTAGTTATGAGAGTGTTGAAATACAACTTCCTACATAGCATTGTGGGGAAAAATTAATTTGCTATTATGTTTAGATGATTAAAAATAATTTGATCTATTAAAAATGCTCAAGAAATAGGGAAATGTTATTCTATTTGGGGGCATCTACAGACAGCCTTAATGCACACAAGTATAGATTGCTATATTTGTTTCTAGTAGACTGTTCGTAATTTATATTTTTAGTTTATGTTTATGCTTTAATTATGCAATGTCGATATGTATTTTGAGATGATTCACTTGCAATTTATCCACATTTCTTTAGTGTGTGGGATTAAAAGCCATTAAAAACATATGACCAGTTTGATATAATACTTGCTTTTGTATTAGTTAGAACTCAGTTTTATAAATTTAAAATGATTTCCTACTTCATGTTTCCTTACAATCATCTGATTATAGATATTATGCATTAGACATTATGCAGGTTCTTTGAACCTGCATACCTCAATAAATAAACTAAATACCCTATGCCTTTTGTATGTTTTAATATTGTCTTGAATTCATTTTTTTCTCATTCAAATTTTAAATTAATTGTTATTTCTGCAGTAGCAGCACAGAGACAAAATGACTTCTAAGTTTAATTTGCAAAAAGATGTACTGTCTTGCCTAAAGAATAGTGATAAATGTTTGATACTCATTCATGTTGGTTCACATACTAATGCTCCCTGAACATCCACCAGTACATTTGAAAATTAATAACAATGTGCAGCAATGAATTGAGACAAGTGGTCCATGGTGTTTCTCTGAGATATATCACTTCCAACAAAGTCTACTGAAATCCTCTTTAAATTAAATGCTTGTTGCTTACAATAGGTTTCACGTGGCTTCCTCAGTAATCCTGAAGTTTCTAAAGTAAATAAAAATGGACTATGCTGTACACTTGAAACTAATATAATAAGTCAAACTATACTTCAAGATAAAAAACAGGAAAAAAATGTATTAGAATTCTAAAGGTAAATTTTCCCTTAAAATTTTATTTATTTAGCCACACAGTGTGGCTTGTGGGATCTTAGTTCCCCAACCAGGGATTGAACCCGGACCCTAGGTAGTAAGAGTGAGGAATCTTAACCACCAGACCACCAGGGAATTCCCACCCTTACAATTTTAATTAAACTGACTTACTGCAGGTATAGAATACCTTGTCTCACAAATACCTAGAAAAGTGCCTACTAATCCCAAAGAAGTTATTTATTAATAACAAATATTTCTCAAATAATGATTATATTTGTAAATTTTTTCTATGTAATTCTTTAAATGTTACACTTTAGAGAATTTTTTTATATGTCTACAAGAGTGCTCTAGTATTTTATTCCTAGTCGTTGTGCAATATTATTAAATAGTATTTAAATAGTTGTTTACATATTCAAATGTATGTATATATGAAATACTGGGAAATCATAAATATATGTAATCTTAGAGAAACATCACATTATGGCTTAGAAAAATAACTCACAGCTTCAATAACTGATAACACATATAGTTGAATATAATTTTCCAAACTATTATAATCAAGAGTATAATCAAGCTTTAGTATATCATGAGTAAACAACTTGAATTCTGTAAAATTGCATCTTTATGTACCGTGCAGTGTTATCTGCTTCATTATCATTATGAAGATTGACTTGTTAAGCTGTCAAAGATACGATATGGTAATGAACAGATAATTACAAATCAATTGCAATCAATCAACAGTTCCCATAACTTCCCAGACGTTTCCTCCTTAGATTATTAAGTTAGATGTTATAATGTTGTCACTTAATTAATTCATATCTGATGTGCCATTTTCCTAGCATAATTTTATGCCATGACGGGAATTTAAAGTGAATTTAATCAATCTGTTGCTATTTGAAATAAGAATCAATGCATTCAGTATTTTAATAAACTAAACATTACTTTTTTTTAATTGTTATTATAGTGGATTTACAATGTTGTGTTAGTTTCAGCAAAGTGAATCAGTTAAACATATACACATATACACTCTCTTTTAGATTATTTTCTCATATAGGTCATTATACAGTACTGAGTAGAATTCCCTGTGCTATACAGTAGGTCCTTATTAGTTATCTATTTTATATATTGTAGTGTGCATATGTCAATCCCAATCTCACAATTTATCTCTTTCCCCTCTTACCCCCCTGGTAACTATGTTTGTTTTCTACATCTGTAACTCTATATTTGGAATTTTAATAAATTCCTTAAATGATAATATGTAAAGAAAGAAATTGTTCACCTATATATACTGTATCACTATATTAAGGAACATACCTATGAAGAGATAATATTTTATATACAAAAATTATGTGTATGGCTATTAGCAAGATCTTTATATATTTAAGGTTCATCTATGACCTACAAAATGATAACACTTAACTTATTTGGTTATTTTGAAGGTAAAGGAGATAATGCATGTAAAATAATTTACATATAAATGAATTAGCTAACTGTTCTATGCAGGCGGACAAATTTTAGGAACTCTAGTGGCTAAGAAAAGAGTTTGACTCTAACCACAAGGCAAAGCATAAGAGCTAGCTGCTGACTACAGTTAAAGGCCACGTGGAAGATCAAGGTTGCAAAGTAATGATAAAGATCAGCCAAAGCCTGATAAACATTTTCAGAAATAAAGACTTTTTCTGTAGTTATAGTAAGATTTTTTTTTTTTTTTTTTGCTTCTCTGGATTTTGCTATTCAGAATTTGGTGAATTATTCACCCCATCATTCTTTGCTTTTTCTATTCCTTTAAAACATATTATTTTTGCTAGCTTATTTATGTGTATTTTTTAAGAATGTATATATATGTTTTAAAGGTTTTTTTTTTAATTTATTTTTGATTTATTTATTTTTGGCTGTGTCGGGTCTTAGTTGCAGCACATGGGATCTCTGTGGAGGCATGTGGGATCTTTTGTTGCAGTGTGCTGTCTCCTCGCTGCAGCGTGCGGGCTTCTTTCCTTTTGTGGCCTGGGGCTTCCAGAGCATGTGGCTCTGTAGTTTGCAGCACACAGGTTCTCTAGTTGAGGCATGCAAGCTCAGTAGTTTTGGCGTGCGGGCTTAGTTGTCCCGCAGCATGTGTGATCTTAGTTCCCTGACCAGGGATCGAACCTGCATCCCCTGCATTGGAAGACAGATTCTTTACCACAAGACTACCAGGGAAGTCCCAGAATGTGTATTTAGATTGAGTTAAATGCTTATTAGATAATTTACAAAATTTAAGGAATGTACTTTCTGATAGCTTTATATGAATACTTTGCTCAAATTGGAATGATGTCTAATAAATAGGTCAACCAAATGACTTCCCTTGAGACTAGAGCTAAAGGCCGATGACAGGTTTGATTAGATGATGGAGAAAATGAAGCACATGGAGCTGAGCCACATTAATGGTGGATGCGCTGTTTGATAATACTTGTTCCTAACTGCCCTTCTAGTTCTAAAACCATAAGTCTCACCCATTTTACCTCTCTCTGGAAAGCAATGAATAGATCTTTTAAATCAAATCCTTATTTTATTTTGTCACAAGCTGAAGCAATTGAAGGAATAAGAGGTTAAATTTAATTTTACGAGAGAAAAACAAGTGCCAAGGGAGGGACATCCTGTTTTTCGTTCATAAAATTCTTTGGTATAAAAAGTTATTGAAAATAAAATTTTCTATTTCTGTATTTGAGTATCTATCTATCTATATATATATATATATAGTATAATGCTACATTCAATGAAAAAATCAGACAATTTTTGGTAAAATATTTTAAATAATATTTAGAAAATAAATATATTTCTTTATAAATGTATTGTCCAATGTAATTCCCAGTAGCAAGTGAATCATTAGAATAAGGGAAAGACATTTCTCCCAGTGAATATCTGACATTAAGGAAGACTCATATTTGAAAATGAGAAAGAAAGTGGTTTGAGTAGTTTATGCAAAAGTAGGACAGTAATCTTGCACATTACTAATGCATCTTGCAATTTTAGCAGCCTTTCTTTCCCTCACAGGTGAAGATGAATTGGAATGATGCCTTAATCATTTCCACATTTGAAAGCCTTTATTTTCCTCCACGTTGGCTGGCAGCCTATGGCAGATCCATAAGGTCTGTGCCTGTCCAGATGCACAGAAAGTAATTGGCATGTCCATTTTATTCGTTTCTTTCTGGACTTCAACTGCTATATTCATCCATTTTCTAGTTGTGCTTTTAGTATTTGACACCAATGTCAGAAAGCGGTCATTTGCTCTTTAGTAAATAAGATAATGGTATATAAATGATGAAAAAAATAGACATCAAAATAGACAGATCAATATCAAAAGAGCTCTAATCCCCAGATAATTCTCATTCTTTCATAGATAAACCACTGCTAGATTACCAGAATTATTTTAAATAGTCAATTTTCAGAGAGTAAAACTTGTCAGTAAACATTAACCAAGTTAATTGTCTCAAGATTCATTATTAATTCTGCAGAAAACGTATGTCATGGTTGTTGGGCACACACATTGGGAAGAAGGGGAAGGCAAATTGCAGAAAGTTGAAAGGTCAAGTTGGTCTTTTCTGCAAAGCATGGGTTCAAATGTACTCCATGAAAGCTGGAGAGGTGTCAGGACCAGAACAGGTGTCTACATGGCTGGGTCCAAGTGTGTGCTGCAACTTGCCCTTATTGTCTCACAAAAGCAAATTTTAGGGAATTTCACAAGTCAGTTGTTAAATATACCCATTTTTATAAGGTGAAATTTATCAACTTAAAAGTTAAAAAATTATTAAAAACAAAGGTATGAAGCACCTGAGCTTTTCATCTCTACTCCATGTTCAGTAAGATTAATTTTATAGCTTAAAATTATTATCCATGGAGATAATATTTACACCATGGAAACAAGCAAAAATACAAATTGGTACTAACACATATCAGCTTGACCCTTGACCTTAGACTTAGAGCTTAGAACTTAGATGTGAGCTTCCAATGCTGAAAAAGATCTTGCAATCTAGAACAGTAGAATCTCTGTGGTAAAAGATAGCAATTAATGACTAAAGGAATTTTACCAATGGGACTTGGAAGTGGAATTAACCAATATAAATAAATATTTAAACATTAAAGCTTAGGAAATTAATACTCTTTGAGATAAAAAAAAAATTCCAAGGCATCTTACAAAGGCCTATAATGAATACATCTTCTTTCCTCATTGAGCTAGCATCAATCAGAGACAGGCTCATGACTGTAATATATTCATTCATTTAGAAATAAATAGATAAATACATAAATAAATAAGGCTGATTTATGCTCTGGTAATGAATACTTCTATTATATTAAGCAAATCTCTTATAGCTTCTGCCCTTCTGGACTGATTATACTCTTGGGGTGGAGATAAAATAAAACAAAATAACAAGCAAGTAAGTAAATAAATATGTCACAAACTGTAGAAAGAACAATGAATTAAAGAGTAGAGAGTGATATAAATGAGTATACTTAAGATGGGACTGTAAATTGAATTAAATAAAGCAATTATTGAAGGCCTTTGTTAGAAAATGATACAAATGGATATTCTAATCACCTCCTTCCCTTTACTAAAGCGTAATATGTCACCTGAATATTTTGTTCTAACTGGAAACTTCTCAAGTGGAGGCTTTATTTTTCCCACAAGTCCCTACCCTAAACACTTAACCACAGGTAACTCTGTCTCTGAACCACAAGAAAGAATTCCTCACAGACAGCCACTATCATTTCCAAATCATTCATTTTTCCTTCCCCAGATTCTTTGGAATTCTTGCCCTGAGATTTTACCATCAGGTGCCCTTCCTTTTGCTGCCATCTGCTGGCCACCCCATCTCTGCTTCTGATTTTCAGAACACTAGAATCAGATTCACTCTCTTCCTTTCTTCACCTACTCATGTTCCTGTTTTTGGCAATATCAACAGCTGCGAGTATTCAGCACACTGGCCTCTCATCTACTTGACCATCACTTCCATAACTCTCCATAAAACCCAATCATTCATACACTACATTACTTGAGGTTATTGGGCTGAATTGTGTACCCCAAAATTCATATGTTGAAGTTCTAAACCACAGTATATCAGAATGTGATTGTACATAGAGATAGGGCTTGTAAAGAGGTGATTAAGATAAAATGGGGTCATATGGGTGGGTGCTAATTCACTATGACTGGCGTTCTTTTTTTAAAAAAATTTCAGCAATTATTTTTTTTTAAATTTATTTTATATAAAAGTATAGAAGATTAACAATGTTATGTTAGTTTCAGGTGTACAGTAAAATGATTCAGATATACATATACATGTATTTATTCTTTTAAAAATTATTTTCCCTTTTAGGTTATTACAGAATATTAAGCAGAGTTCCCTTGTTGGTTACCTATTTTAAATGTAGCAGTGTGTACATGTCAATCACATACAATTAACTATGACTGGTGTTCTTTTAAGAAGAGGAACTTAGAAAAGAAGTTTGGGGACATTCAAAATGGTGAAAGAGGAAGACATGGAGATCACCTTCCTCCCCACAAATATATCAGAAATACATCTACATGTGGAACAACTCCTACAGAACACCTACTGAATGCTGGCAGAAGACCTCAGACTTCCCAAAAAGCAAGAAACTCCCCATGTACCTGGGGAGAAAAAAAGAAAAGAAAAAAGAAAAAACAGAGACAAAAGAATAGGGACAGGACCTGCACCTCTGAGAGGGAGCTGTGAAGGAGTAAATGTTTCCACACATTAGGAAGCCGCTTCACTGGTGGAGATGTGGGGATGGGTGTGAGGGAAGTTTCAGAGCCATGGAGGAGAGCACAGCAACGGGGTGCAGAGGGCAAAGCAGAGAGATTCCTACACAGAGGATCAGTGCCCACCAGCACTCACCAGCCTGAGAGGCTTGTCTGCTCATCTACTGGAGCAGGTGGGGGCTGGGAGCTGAGGCTCGGGTTTCAGATATCAGATCCCAGGGAGAGGACTGGGGTTGACTGCATGAACACAGCCTGAAGAAGGCTAGTGCACTACAGCTAGCAGAGAGAGAGTCCAGGAAAAAGCCTGGAACTGCCTAAGAGGCAAAAGACTATCGTTTTCGGGTGAACAAGGAGAGGGGATCCAGAGCACTGCCTAAACGAGGTGCAGAGATGGCGTGAGACACGGCTATCAGCGCAGACAACAGAGACGGGCATGAAATGATAAGTCTACTTCTGCAGCCACCAAGAAGCCCTGTGAAAGCACAGGTCACTGTCTACACTTCCCTTCCTGGGAGCCTGGGCAGCCTGCCACTGCCATGGTCCCGTGATCCAGGGACAAGTTCCCCTGGAGAAGACACAGCGTGCCTTAGCCTGGTGCAACTTCAAGCCAGCCACAGGCTCACCCCACATTCCATAGCCTTCCCTCCCCCCAGCCTGAGTGAGCCAGAGCTCCCTAATCAGCTGCTCCTTTAACTCCATCCTGTCTGGGTGGGGAACAGACACCCTCAGGAGACCTACATGCAGAGGCGGGGCCAAATCCAAAGCTGAACTGCAGGAGCTGTGCAAACAAAGAAGAGAAAGGGAAATTTCTCCCAGCAGCCTCAGGAGCAGCAGATTAAATCTCCACAATCAACTTGATGTACCCTGTGTGTCTGGAATACCTGAATAGACAATGAATCAGCCCAAAATTGAGGCAGTGGACTTTGGGAGCAACTGTTGACTAGGAGTTTGCTTTCTGCATCTAATTTGTTTCTGGTTTTATGTTTGTCTTAGTTGAGTATTTAGAGCTTATTATCACTGGTAGATTTGTTTATTGATTTGGTTGCTCTCTTCCTTTTTTATTTTTATTTTTTTAGTATATATATGTATTTTCTTTTTTTTTCTTTTTTTCTTTTTGTCAGTGTGTATGTATATGCTTCTTTGTGTGATTTTGTCTGTATAGTTTTGCTTTTACCATTGGTCTTAGAGTTCTGTCTGTCCAATTTTTTTTTTTTTTTTGGCAGTACACGGGCCTCTCACTGTTGTGGTCACTCCCGTTGCAGAGCACAGGCTCTGGATGTGCAGGCTCAGTGGCCATGGCTCATGGGTCCAGCCGCTCCACGGCATGTGGGATCTTCCTGGACCAGGTCACGAACCCGTGTCCCCTGCATCGGCAGGTGGACTCTTAACCACTGCACCAGCAGGGAAACCCTTTTTTTTTTAAGTATAATTTTTAGTGCTTGTTATCATTGGTGGATTTGTTTTTTGTTTGGTTCCTCTCTCCTTTCTTTCTTTTTCTTTTTTTTTATTACTTTTCTTCCTTTTTTAATTTTTAATAATAGTTTTTATTTTAATAACTTTTTATTTATTTTAATAACTACCACAAAGCAGAATAAAGAAAAAAGAATGAAAAGAATTGAGGATAGTCTCAGAGATCTCTGGACAATATTAGACACACCAACATTTGAATTATATGGGTCCCAGAAGAAAAGAAAAAGAAAGGGTCTGAGAAAATACTTGAAGAGATTATAGTTGAAAACTTCCCTAATATGGGAAGGAAATATTCAGTCAAGTCCAGGAAGTGCAGATGGTCCCATACAGGATAAATCCCAAGAGAAACATGTCAAGACACATATTAATCAAACTATCAAAAATTAAATACAAAGAACAAATATTAAAAGCAGCAAGGGAAAAACAACAAATAACATACAAGGGAATCCCCATAAGGTTAACAGCTGATGTTTCAGCAGAAACAATGTAAGCTAGAAGGGAGTGGCAGGACATATTTAAAGTGATGAAAGGGAAAAACCTACAACTTGCTCTACCCAGCAAGGATCCCATTCATATTCGATGGAGAAATTAAACCTTTACAGATAAGCAAAAGCTAAGAGAATAAGCACCACCAAACCAGCTTTACAACAAATGCTAAAGGAACTTCTCTAGGTAGGAAACACAAGAGAAGGAAAAGACCTATGATAACAAACCCAAAACTATTAAGAAAAAATTAATAGGAGCATGCATATCAATAACTACCTTAAACGTTAATGGATTAAATGCTCCAACCAAAAGACATAGACTGGTGGAATGGATACAAAAACAAGACCTGTATATATGCTGTCTACAAGAGACCCAATTCAGCCCTAGGGACACATATAGACTGAAAATGAGGGGATGGAAAAAGATATTCCATGAAAATGGAAATCAAAAGAAAGTTGGAGCAGCAATACTCATATCAAACAAAATAGATTTTAAAACAAAGACTATTCCAAGGGACAAAGAAGGACACTACATAATGATCAAGGGGTCATTACAAGAAGAATATTAAACAATTATAAATATTTATGCACCCAACATAAGAGCACCTAAATACATAAGGCAAATGCTAAAAGCCATAAAAGGGGAAATTGACAGTAACACAATAATATTAAGGGATTTTAACACCCCATTTGCACCAATGGACTGATCATCCAAAATGAAAATAAATAAGGAAACACAAGCTTTAAATGATACATTAAACAAGATGGACTTAATTGATATTTATAGAACATTCTATCTAAAAACAGAATACACTTTCTTTCAACTGTTCATGGAAATTTCTCCAAGATAGATCATATCTTGGGTCAAAAATTAAGCTTTGGTAAATTTAAGAAAATTTAAATCATATCAAGTATCTTTTCTGACCACAATGCTATGAGACTAGATATCAGTTACAGGACACTACTAAATCACCAAGAGATCACTGAAGAAATCAAAGAGGATCTGTTGTGATGTTCCCCCTTTCATTTCTGAAATTAGTAATTTGTGTCCTCTTTCTTTTTTTCTTAGTTGTCCTGGCTCCAGGCTCATCAATGTTATTGATCTTTTCAAAGAACCAGCTTTTGGTTTAATTTGTTGTCTCTATTAATTTCTTGTTTTCAATTTCATTGATTTCTGCTGTGATTTTTGTTAGTTCTTTACTTCTACTTTGAATTTAATTTGCTTTCCATTTTCTTGTTTCCTCGGGAGGAAACATAGATTATTGAATTTAGATCTTTCTTCTTTTCTATTATATACATTAAGTCCTATAAATATTTTAGACACTGATTTTGCTGCATCTAACAAATTTTGATAAGTTGTGCTTTCAGTTTCATTCAGTTCAAAATATCTAAAAGTTTCTTTTAAGATTTCTTTTTTGACCCATATGTTTTTCAAAAGTATGTTGTTTAATCATTATGTATTTTGGATTCTAGTTTAATTCCATAGTAATCTGAGAGTAGACAGAAGAGGAAGAAACACATGAGCACTCTCTCTTTTCATGCATGCACGGGGAAGAAATATCATGTGAGCACCTAACAAGAAGGTGGCTATGTGCAAACAAGGAAGAGAGCCCTTACCAGAAAGTTAATCTGCCTGGCACTTGATCTTGGACTTCTCAGCTTCCAGAAATAAATGTTGGTTGGTAAGCCACACAGTCTATGGTATTCTGTTATAGCAACCTGAACTGATTAATTCATACAAAATGAGATTTTGCATATGAATATGTTATTGAGATATTATTATCTATTGCATCTTAAAATGATATTTATATTTAATGGAATATAAGAGGTGGAATGCAGTACTCAGTATGGGTACTAGCTATACTTTTCTATCACTATCCACTTTTTATTTCAAGTGTTTACCAATATTTACTTATATTTTCACAGAGTAAGTCAAAGATTTTTTAAATGTTTTAATTTGTTCTCAGATCTTTAATTTTAGGTGAAAATGCCTTTAATGTTTTAAATAACACTTTCAAAAATTGAACAGCTATTATTTTCACATACTATAAAGGTATGAGTTAGGTTTTTATTGATGTACATTATTCTAATACAGGCAGTCATATATGGATTCATATCATTTTTATCTTAAACAGAATTTTAAAAATAAATGTGAAAGTGCATCTGTATAATGGTAAAAGGAAAATATATATGTGTACATACATATATACATTTACATATATATAAGTAATACATGTATATACTATATATATTTATATATAAACATATATATTTCAAAAGATTGTATAACCTTTCAAAATCATATACAGGTACAATAAAATAACTTCATTGTTATTTGACTAGATATTGTTAAATGTTAAATGACTAGAAATTCAAATGCTGAAACTTCTTTGAAGATGGTTATTATGATTTGTTAAAATGGACACTTTGCTCAATGATATTATGCCTGTTTTTGTAAGTATGTTTGTTTTATTAAATTCTATTAGTTACAGTAGCAATGTTTTTATAGTGATTCTATGGACCAATTTCTCTTCTAATTGTTGTATATATATTTACTCATTAATATTTACAATAAGCCCTATAGGGCATTTGCAATTACTCTAGCCATATTTATAGATGAAAAAACTGAAATGTAGATTACCTAAATAACAAACCACAGTGTTTGTGACTGGCAGATCTGGTATTTAAATCCTCATTCTCTGACTCTGCACTAGCCACTACTTTATACCCCTCTTTTTACTGATTCATGTAGTAAACAAACATTTATTGATTTTTATGTATCATTTAATGAATACAATAAAACTAATCTTGATGAGGCAAGTGGGAACTTTTTGAGCTCCAGAAAAAATTAAAATTGGAAAGTTTTATTAATGTTTCAAGGAAATCCTCAAGATTATTAAAGTGTAAAGGAAAATAATCTGAGACTGAATTTTCAAGACAATCAAATTATGCACTTGATAAGAAGCAAATTCTGAAATTTGATTTAAATCTAAAATGTCATTTTGAATAAAAGAGTTACTGGTTCATCTTCAGGTCACTGAAAAAGAAAATGTGACTTTGAGGAGAATATAACATAACAAAACTGAACTGCACAACTTAAATTTACCCTATACTAGATCATCTCTGTGTTTAACGTTCTCTCTAAATATATGTTTAATACCATAGTAAGCTGTAAGGCATTTTTCAAATATTTCGGATCTTCAGGATATCTTTTAACTAATCTAGGTCTCACAGAACTAAATAGTCCAACTTTTATTGAAAATTGCATGTTAGATTTCAAAAATGCCTAAATATCTCCCTGGGGCTACCTTAAGTGGTTAAAGAACTTGGCTCATTAGAGTATTTGTTTAAATATTTCAATTATGCTAAACACCTAAACACCAAAATGCAATCAATTTATAGAAGTTTTATTTAAAGATTCTCCTCTATCTTCCTTCTTATCTGTTTACCTAATCAGGGGAAGTATAAATATCATTTTTCTAGCAAAGAAACTATAATAATTTTGTAGATTTCTGGTGGTTAATTTGAGACAGAAGTAAAGAAGCAAGGAATTTACATTTAACAATAAAAATGCTATCATCCAATTCCTGGTTTAGCTTATTTTCTTCTCTAAAATTAATGATAGAAACATTTGTATAAGATGTATAAAATAGTACAACTAATTGTTTATTATTTAAAATGAAGTAAATTAGACTCTCAAAGACAAGAGCTAAAAGATGATTAGTTTTCAATGAATACAATTTTGTGTAGATTATGAAATTAGAGTTTCCAAGACTATACTGACTTGGAGAACATTCTGCTCAAACTAAGTTTACTTCTTGATTTAAAACACAAGTTTTAAACCAGAAACATTAATCAGGATCCATTAAGAACTCAAAATATTTTAAAATAATAATTCTATAAATAAATATATTTCCTTCTATTCTTTTTTTTTTCTTGGAGGATGGATAAATTTTAAGTAATATATTCAAAATATATATAATTTTGATACTTCACTAACTTCAAAAACTATTATAGCAAAATGATATCTTTGTGATAATTTTCATATGGCTTATTTTTGTGTATTCTATCTCTACTTCATATCATGAAAATGTCTGGTAATGTGAATATGGAGAGAAACTCAATGACATTCTGAGGAAGATGGACTTATCCTTGTCACAGTGAAGGTTTCACATATTCCCATATCTGTTGAACAACTGAAAAGCAGAGATTTTGTGCATCAAATGATGTTATCAAAAATTAAAAAGAACCTACTGAATGAAAGAAAATATACGCCTATCATATTTCTGATAAAATTTTTAATATCCAACATATATAAAGAATTCTTACAGTAAAACAATAAAAACAAGCAAACCAATTAAAAATGGGCAAAGGACTTTAATAGTCATTTCACTAAAGAATATATACAAATGGACAATAAGCACATAAGAAGATTCTAAACATTATTAGTCATTAAAATACAAATCAAATCAAAGTCACAATGAGATACCACTTCACACAAATGGCTACAATAAGAAAAAAAAAGAAAATAATAAGTTTTGGTAAAGATGTGAAGAAATTGGAAAACTCATATATTGCTGGTGGAAATGTAAAATCATGCATCCACTGTGGAAAACATTTTGATGGTTCCTCAAACTGTTAAATATAGAATTAGTGTATGACTTAGCAATTTACTCCTAAGGACGTACCCAAAAGAATTGAAAACAGGAACTCAGACAGATATTTGTATACCAACGTTCATTGCAGCATTATTCAATATAGCCAACTGGTGGAAACAACTCAAGTGTCCATCGACAGATGAATAATAAACAAAATTTGGCAATGACATATTATTAACTATAAAAAATAATGAAATTTTGATAAATACTACAACGTGTGAAAATTGAAATCACTATGCTAAGTAAAATAAACCAGATATAAAAAGACAAACATTGAATAATTCCACTTATATGAAATACCTGGAATGAGCAAATTCAAAAGAGAAATTATTACAGCTTACCAGGAGCTAGGAGAAGGGGAGAATGGTGGTTTACTGCTCAATGTGTACAAAGTTTCTGGGTAACAAAAAAGTCATGACTGTTGTACATTGTGAATGTAATTAATACCACTTCATTTTACACTTAAAATGGTTAAAAAGGCAAATTTTATGTGATGTATATTTTACCATAATAAAATGTTTAAAAATATGATACATACAGAATCCAAAAATTGACTACTATAAATAAGTCCAGAGTTTCCATGCCAAAATTATATCAAGTGTAAAATGTGTAAAAATAAGTCTGGTGTGAAGATATTTTAAAAGTAAAGCAAGAAAAAGTAGCATAAGTGATGTTTTTTATTTTATGTTTTCAAGAAAATATGAATTCATATTTTTCTCTGTGGTACCTGTATCTTTCTTAAGATAAGATATGTATGAAAGCAGGTTGCTCCACTGCACACGCAAACAGATTGATGAGATCAATTCACTAGGTGGCAAAAAATATCAGAATTTAAATGCAATGTTAAGAGCATCTAGTGTTTGACATCCTGAGTTTTCTATCACACTTGAGCATCTAGGAAGAACCTAAGTGAATATATGAGTATCTAGGTAAACAGGATGCAGGGATCTAATTTATTCACCTGGCTTCACAGCCCTTATACACCTATATGATTTACACCTATATGATTTATTTCCTCAAGATAAGGTAAATGTATATAATCTGAACCTTTTCTCTTGTAAATCTCTTTTGTACTGTTTAACTTGACTACATAAAATTTTTTGCACAAGAAAAAAAATGTTCCATAGAAAATGTATAGGTAAATTGTAAAATATATCTTTATAACATATTTTAAGCAATGGACTAATTTACTTAATCATATTTTAATGTATCATGTGTATATGGAGCATAAAGAGGATCAGCATTAAAAAATAAAAGCTAAATAAATGTGGGGATGTTTTATGGAGGAATAGTTATCTGATATTATTTAAAAAAAGAGTTAAGGTGATGAATTGTCCTAACTCCTTAACTTTTGTTCAGTTCTTTGTAATAAGTTAATGTGTAAAATATGTTAAAAAAGGATAAAAAGAAAATTGGATAAAATTAAGGTTAAATGGCTCTCACTAAACATTTTCTGCTTTAATTTAAAGTACAAGAAAATATTTTACACATAAATAATTATGATAACCATAATTAATGCCTATTAGTAGCATAAATCCTTTATTAGTAGTACTGAACCATTCTCTATTTCTTTCCAACTATCTTAGGGTCAGTTATTACATGTGTCGTGTAAAGTGACTCTTTATCACATACCCCACCTCTTTCTCCCCTTGATCTGCACAACCTAGCAATGACTATCAGTTAAAACTTTAACAGAGCACATGTTTCTTCTGTATGAGAGAAAACAGTAAGCATTATTTCAGAAAAACCTGCAGGAAGAATAAAGTAAGTCTATTGGAGAGATAGATACCACATCTCTAAAGATAAAGAAATAATATTTGCAGTTATCATTATTTATGTTTGCTAGGTGTTAAGCACTGCTTCAACACATAGCATGTTATTAATTTATTTAATTACATTTCTCTTAAAAAATTACAATGTAAGTACCCTCATAATCTTTTGTCATTTAACCTTCCTAAGTCCCAGTACATGGAGAAGCCTGGCAAATGGTCTCAAGACTGTCTATTCTTGCCTATGGAGAAAGTCCCACTAAAAATTCTGAAATAAATTTGGCATCTATTTTAATTTCACTTCCTTTATAATTAGATTATATAAGAATGATTATTTTGAGGCAACTTATTTTACACTTAGACGTTTCTGTTTTTTTTTCTAGCTTACTGTCTTGGCAGAAGTAGGATGGATAGAAGTGGGATGGTGAAGAAGACGTCTGGATCCTATTAAACCCGAGACAATGAAGAATACATATGCAGAGTAATTTAAAATAGACAAATATCCCAAGATCCTTCCTAAGAATACATTTTGTTAATCCTTCCAAATCACTATGACCTTGTCTCTTCTTATTATGTACAAAAAGATATTTTATGGCATTATGTTTTAATTTCATAGTATTTTTTTCTCTCTACCTTATATGAGTCATAAGCTGTGTACTGCTTTATGTAGGAAGATTACTCCTAAAGAGAAGATCAATTAATAAGTGAACCCTTTGTAGATGATTTTGGTTGAAAATATATTTCATATATCAATGTAAAATTGTTATTCTAGATTTTGAGTTCGAATATGCTACTTTCCTTTAAAATATGGAATATGTTTTAAAATAAGGAAAAGGATGAGGAAGCATAATATTGAGATGACATTATCAGTAGATTTTCACACAAATCTATAAATCACGTGTCAACTCTATGTAGTTAACACTTTCCAGTGCTCTCATTATGTCTGAATGATGAAGCCAAATTGCATATTTCTACTGATGCATTGCTCTTTTGAAAGGAATAAATTTGAAAGAAGATTTTGATTTGCAATGCATACAATTTTATGCAAATGTATAATTTAATTATATCATATAGAATGCTTGTCAGCTGGAACAAAAATAGTTCAATATCAAGCATAAAATAACATGTTACCTTGGAAAATTATTCAAATGAAAGTGATGTGTGAGAAACTTCATGCTTTGGTAATTTATCAGAACAACAGATATATTTAAACCATACATGAATATACTTTTCACACACATATAGCTTAGCTTGCTAAGTTTTAGCACATAAGCCAATTAATTTAAATAGTTTTCAAAGCTATCTTATATTGCTGGTATTAAATCAACTTTTCCCCAGAATAACCATTTTTTAAGCTTTGATTACACAGTGGAAAAAACTTGAGGTAAATAACAAGATAACTGAAGACAAAACATATCAAAAACATAAAAATAAAATCCACAGGTTACTAGCTCAATTTTTATTGATTTTTAATGTACAATATACCTTTTTTGATGATGATATTATGACATTACTCAGTAACAAATGTCTTCATATAGTGAATTCAGTGATAAATATCCAGGTATCTTCAAAATTTGCTGCAATATTTTTTTTCAAAATTTTATAATGAAGGCCTCTTTATTAGTAGTAGTACAGTATGTTGATAGTAGATCCTACCAGGAAATCTTAAACTTTACTTGATTACCAAGGTAATTGTTATGATTATACTCCTTTTTATGAATAAATTCACCCAAATTCATATTGGAGGAGCAAATTTTCATCATCCATTTATTCACTCATCATTCATTTGTCCAGCAAATATTAACTGGAGGTTCTCTGCATGTCAGCATTGTTCTACAAACTGTTTCTAGTGCTGAGGCAAACACACAATTGCCCCATGCCACTTACTTTTAGTAGGAATAGGCAAATATTAAATTAAATAAATATTTTAACTACAAAGAAGTTTACAAATTCTATAGAACTAAAGCAAGAATGGGGAATAAGTTTTCTAGAAGTCAGACAGTTTACTGAGATTACACAGGGTGATAAAAGAACGTCTGGTAAGAAAATAATTTATCAAGAATGAGGGGAGGTCTTCCCTGGTGGCACAGTGGTTGAGAGTTCGCCTGCAGAAGCAGGGGACACGGGTTCATGCCCTGGTCCGGGAAGATCCCACATGCTGCGGAGCGGCTGGGCCCGTGAGCCATGGCCGCTGGGCCTGCGCGTCCGGAGCCTGTGCTCTGCAACGGGAGAGGCCACAACAGTGAGAGGCCTGCATACTGCAAAAAATAAAAAATTTAAAAAAAAAAAGAATGAGGGGAAAATGATAGTGATGTAGTTCTCTAGGGGAAGAGCATTCAAAGCATATGAAAAAGAAAGTGCAGAGTCCCTGAGTTGGGAGCAACCTCTCTATTAAAAAATGCTTCAGAGGAGTGGGCAAGAGGGAGGCAGTAGTATATAAAGTAAAAGAAATAATATAGGGACCTAGACATTGTACGCCACTGTATAGATTTTGTTGTTTACTTTCAGTAAGAAGGTAAGAAGGGAAACTATTGGAGGGTTTTCAACGTGATGTGACTTCTGTTTTAACCAAATAATTCTGACTGCTATGTTGAGAATAGACTATAAGAGAACAAGGTGATCAGTTATTACATTCTCTTGGATGCTGTAAACATCATGCAGCTTCTCCACAGTAATAAAGCACTGTTTTCCCAGTTCCTGAGAACGTTGGCTGCTGATGACTTCCAGGTGGGTCATGCCAGAAATATCCCTTGGCTGTAGGAAGATGCATCACCTGAAGCTACACCTGGCACCTGAACTTTAATTCAGTACATCTCTGAAGGGTTATCCCAATCTAGAAATTCCTGGAGGATTGTTAGAGACCTCTTGCAACTGAATCACAGTTCAATTTTCTCCCTCTATCTGATCATCTTTCCAATTATTTTTCACAAGTGTTGTTCTCGAGAGTACTCCTTAATAACTGCCTAAGTCTCCATTGCAGAGTCTACTTTAAAGGTAACTCTGCCTAGTATAGATACTGTAACAATTCAGACATGTAATTATGGTGTGACTGATGACCTTTATGTTGTTAAATCCTGTGGTTAATACTTGTCCATCAGCAGAATTTGACACTGCTGGTTTATCTCTTTTCCTTGAGTCAATTTATTCACTTCATCTTCAAATACCAAATTCATCTCTTTTCCACTTAACGTATCTGTTCACACCAAACTAGTTTCTTGGTTGATTCACTTTACATTCTGGATTCTAAAAGTCACAGTGTCTCAGGGTTCCTCCTTCATCCATGTCTCCTGTGTGTCTGTTCTCACTGCGTATAAATTGATACAATTTCAAATTTCTTAGTTTTTTATAACAGATACCATATTTACTGTCTGTCATAATTCAGAAAATAGAATCTATGAAGAAAAATATAAGCTTGGAAGGTATTTTTCAACACAAGAATCCAGAGATCTTTGAGTTTTGATAAATATTGTTCGGTTGCTCAATATTTGCTGTGACAGAAAAACATCGCTTTTCAAGCAATATCAAAATAAATATATGGATTAATTTTTATATTCTACCTGTATATTTTTAAAGAAAGGACTTAAGTCTCATATATATGATTTCTTTTTCCTAATTGATTTGGCTGAGTGGCCTATTCTAATACTTTCTTAGGTTCACCTGGTGTTATGCCCACCACCATCTTTCGTTGGAATCAACATAAGATTTTAGTTCAAATTAGGGTCAAGAGATAATATAGATTTATATTTATAGGTTGCCCCCAAATTTATACCTACTGTATTTTTGTTAAGAATTACCAAAAATACATTATCTGTGTATATTTCTGTTAAGATTTTTACAGTCTCTTGGCCTTTTGTCATCCAAGAATGTTCATGCAAGGGGATGAGTTGCTTTTTTCACAACTGAGTTATTCTCCCCAAATACCATCTGAAAAGTTAGAAAATGGGTCATTCTTGATTTTAAGGTAATATTATTGGTAAAGATATAAAAAGCATTCAGTGGGCCATCTTCAGATGCATAGCTCACAGTTTTTAATTTCTTTTTGAAAATATATTTATTCTGGGAAGATGCCAAGAAAACAATCATAACAAAACCTATGACTTGGTAAACAGGTGCCAACACAAACATAGACATAGTTAGAAAATGTATGTTTCGATGTTCCCAGAAACTCCTTTATTATTTATACCCTCCCTTTATTCTGAACACTGTTCTGGAACAAATGGGTATACATATATATATATTTGTTAAGAATATTGCTGTATATCTTACAATAAAAATATTCCTTAAATTTTCTATAGGGTATGCAGATACATTAAAATGAAACATGTATAAACTTATACATTTTTAAATAGAATTGATCCATATTAACTAAGTGCATTCAATTTCCATTCCCTTGCATTCTTAGAGAAGTAGTCACAGAGGAAGAAGTATTTGTGTGTGTGTGTGTGTGTGTGTGTGTGTGTGTGTGTGTGTGTGGCAGTTTGCTGAACACTAGCTTCTTACATTACTAGTATTATGTCAGTCCTGGAGCTATTTTTCTGCATGGAAATTGGCTTCATATGCATTCATAATGGCGGCAGGAAGTGCAAGTGTGGCTGCTGAGATACTTGCCTCTTCACAGCAAAGAACATAATATAACCAAAGATGAGCCTTCTTGACAAAAGAAGTGCTTCATACTGAAGTTTTTAAGATGTAGATATAACTTCCGTGGGGCAATACTCTGTCTATCTAAACAGTAAAATTCCAAACTGACATAATGCAGAAATTCATTACAAGCCAAAATTTGAAAGAGGAAACATGCAGGTCCTCAGTGAGTTATATTTTGCTTTTGGTTAAAGATGAAAAGAACACCTGAATTTTCCCATAACTTTGGAAATTTGAATTCATATTAATGTCTTTGGAACAGCTGGGTATATTCTCAAATTAAGCAAAACTTTCTATTTGTATTCCTTTAAAAAATGACCTTTGGATTTTTCTAAATCTGTATTGTTTCTTAAGCTATTCAAACCCTGTATAGTAGTTTTTATGAATCCTGTTTAAACGAGGCTGTCTAATTTCTGAGCAACTTTTCTTGAATTTTCTATTCTTTTCAATCAGATATATTGTTTTCCACTGAAAAAATATATTTTATACATTATCACAAAGTTAAACTTCATTAAAAACTGACAAATAGATGGAGAGTAAAATAAAGTGGTTTTAGAAATATTTTAAGGAAGAAATTCTAGAATACCTATGTAATGAAAATATTATTGATTTGAAATTCACTACCTATCTATGTATCATATGTAATTATGCATCTATCTGTACTTTCATCCAACTATCAAAACATCAAGGGCTTCCCTGGTGGCGCAGTGGTTGAGTCCGCCTGCCGATGCAGGGGACACGGGTTTGTGCCCCGGTCCAGGAGGATCCCACATGCCACGGAGGGGCTGAGCCCATGAGCCATGGCTGCTGAGCCTGCGCATCCAGAGCCTGTGCTCCACAACGGGAGATGCCACAACAGTGAGAGGCTGGCATAGCACAAAAAAAAAAAAAAAGAAAAAAAAATCAAGAAGCATGGCTCATATATTATAATTAGTGAAAAAAGTAGAAAAAACAGTTAACGTATGCAAATTAATATTTCAAATATTTTAGAGTAAGACATTTCTTGAAAAGCATGCTGAAATATCCTTTGGATGAAGGCTCCTAAGTGTTAGAGCATATATATACTATGAAAGAAAAAAAATAATAAATGTGTACACGCAGTATGTTTCCTAGCTCTCAAAGGTGGACCTGATGAAATATAAAACGATTTTTATAGCATAGATATATTTTGAGTTACCATGTTACAGAATAAACTGAAGGAGGCCATCAAATTACAGAATAAAGGTGTGTTTGTGTGTAACATTTTTTGCAATATTGATGTACTACCCTTTAACACAGAAGACAATGTCATCATCTCTGATACATTATAAAAACAGAAAGATGAGATGAGAAGAAATATCAAAGATAAATGAAGAATCTTGTAGATTGGACTTGTATATTTTATAAAAATTTTACTCTGTGATTTGTACACTACCAAGTTTAACGTGGTTCAGAATTATGACCTTATCAAAATGTGACTTACCAAAAACACAAAAATCTAAACAGTGAAACAAAGACAGATATAAAAACACATGAGCCAATTCAAAATGAATTAACACAGGGGTTAAAAAACAAAACAAAACTATTTGTTACAAATAAACAAAAATTAATGACATCTTCTAGTTATAAAGAAATGCCTAAAGTCTCAAAGGAGTGACAGGTACAAATATAGTAGGTTGATCACCTGAGTGCTACACGAAAGATGAAACCAGTGGATCAAAGGTCATGAAAAAGAAAAAAGTTTGGAGCCTACTCTGATATTCAATCATTTGTTGTTGTTAGTAGCCTACAGCTAAACCTATAAACAAAGAAAAATGATGACTATATTCTTGTGCCTAGTTTTCAGATATTCAGATTGTCTTCACTTATTCATCCATTCATTGAATAAATATTGAGATCTCAACATTCATCCACTGTTGTAGACATCAGGATCCTAAAACCAAATAATACATTAGTGTCAGTCAAGAAGATTAATTTTTAGTGAAAGAGACTAAAACCCTAAAAGAAAGAGACTAAAAACACTAAAACCCTTGTGTTTTAGGTAAACATAGATAAATTAACACAAAAGGAATGCTGTGAAAAATACAAGAGAGTCATAGAAATTTTCATATGACAGGGGCTTTAATTGACTTTTGAAAAATAAATTAAAAGTATGGTGTGCATGGTTCATCAAGGATATAAAGGTTAAAATTTACCACATATAAGTGAACACCTAGAAGACATTCTTTATAACTCCATGTTAGGAGCTCATAGTGAAAGACAACAGTTAATTTTGCTTAAAATCTAAATAGTTTTGGGTATCCTTTCATATGATCTAGGCAGATGCCTTGTCCATGTGCCTCAAGGCATGGATGCTAACAAGTACTTACTCTAATTTTTGTATAATAAACTCATTTTTATTGTATAATATAGGATTACACATGAAACACACACAAAAAATAGACACAAACATACAAACACTGGAAACTTGATTATTGGCCATAAAAGTCTAATCTAAATATTACTCTTTTGTTATTAGCCTATTTTTATAACATTTTTAGATACAACAGAAAAAAAGTTTATTTGAAATTAACATAATAATTTTAATTAGTATAATAATAGTATAGTAGACAAAAAAGAGAAATAATGAGGAAGGAGTTAGAAAAAAATGTAAGAAGTTATTTAAAAATAGTTATTATTGAAACTAAAAGCAAAGTAAATTAAACATATGCAATTTAGAAATGCCATGTTTAAATGTGATTTTTTTTTTAATTTGTATTAACCATGGAAGGAGGATTAGAAGTACTATCAAAAAACATTAGCTAGGATTTCTAAAAATGACAAATGACTTATTTGGCAAAAAGTTAACTGTTCTGTCATAAAGATTACAAAACCTTGTCAAAAAGTGAAAGCAATTCATGAAAGAACTAGAGAATTCTGGAAAAAATAATTAAACACAACATTGCCATGTGAAAGTATTTCAAGATCAAATTAAAGAACCAACTTGTGTAGTATATTTAGTTAATGAGATCATAAAGGGCAGATTGCAGTGCCTGTGCTCTCCAAATTTATAGGTTAATCTGGCGTCAAGAATGTCTCTTAAAGGTCAGCAGCCAGTCTTTCACTGTTGGATGCATCAGGAGAAAAAGAATGAGCCCTGAAACTATTAGAGACCTTCCTCTCCCCAAATTCATATGGCCAACAATTGTTAGAGTTTAATGATATAAAAACATCTCCATTGACCTTGATATCAACCAAGGTCACAATTATATTGACTCATATTTTCCTTATCAAGATCTATTTTGGAATGGAGTGCTGAAAATAACTGTAGTTTGTTGTCAGTCACTGTTTTTTTGTCTCTTAGATTAGTAATAAAAGACTGTTAATCACATCATCTTACTTCTACTTTTGCTATCTGGGGAGCGACTAACCCTGGAGAAGTAGACATTTTGAGCAGGCTTAATTTCTGATGTCAGGACTTAGCTCTGGCCAAAGCTCAGGACTGCATCTACTAGAGTCACTTCCCTTTATGACCCATACTATAATCTTTAATCCAATAGTCATTCATTGCATGCAATATATGTGGATTTACTTGTTACATTTGAAATGTTTGGCAACTGATATAATTGAATTCCATAAGTGCTTGTTTATAAGAGGTCTTTAATTGTCACATATGAGCTTGTTGTATGTAATTCACACCCTCCTCTCTTAACAACAACGAAAAAAAGACAAAGAAAAAAGCAAAGTTCAATACCATCATTTGATCTTCAGGCTGATCGGAAAAGTTAGCTAGTATAATTAATGAGAGTTTTACAGGAAGGTTAGAATTATTAAGCCATAAATCAGTTTAAAAATACTTTTCAAATATACTGTTTAATTTTGAGCTTACATTCCTAGGAGAAGACTCCTAGTATCATCAGCTCTATATGTCCACTCCATAGTAACTCAGACATCCCCATAGGAGCTCATTGCTGGGTACACTGTGCCTCTGGAAATCTCAACCCCAATCTTGATTCTGCTATTTTCTTGGCTGATATGGCCAATAATGTAGAGGTTTAATACCTCATGACAAAGCTTATCATCAACAGGTTCAGTGGCCTTTACCAGGTTCAGTGGCCTTTACCAGCTCTTACCCTGTAAGAGCTTCAGCCCAGATATCCAGTTTACTGGAAACAATAGCAATGTTTAAGAGTGCCTTTGAACCTCATTGGAGGGACATTACAGTTAACCACGAACGTTTCAGTGAAATTCCAGTGAATTTATGTCTCCCAGTTAAAAAGACTTCACACACTCACCCCCCAAATTTCTAAGCTGATGGTAGATCTAAAACAAATTTCTTCAAGAGTGTCCAGAAGCAGAAGTCATCATGAAGGAAACAGCTCTCCCAAGAACCTTAGATATTAGAAGATTATTACACATGGACATTTTATGCCCCAAACTTCCTTGACTGCTACACTTTCTTTCTTATTTTTTTCTTCTTTTTTATTGAACTATAGTTAATTTACAATATTGTGTTAGTTTCAGGTGTACAGCAAAGTGATTCCATTAAGTTATACATATATATGTACATATCTATATTCTTTATTTTGATTTATTTCCATTATAGTTTATTACAAAATATTGAATATAATTCCCTGGGCTATACAGTAAACCATATATTTTATATATGGTAGTATGCATCTGTTATTCCTATATTCCCAATTTATCCCTCCGCCCCCTTCCCCATAACCATAAGTTTGTTTTCTATGCTTGTGAGTCTGTTTCTGTTTTGTAAATAACTTCATTTTTACTATTTTTTTAGATTCTACATTTAATTGATATCATATAATATTTGTCTTACTCTGTCTGACTTACTTTAAAAAGTTTCTTCTTAACCTTGTTTCTTTGTGCATCAGAAGTATAAACCTCATTATACTCAAGCCTACTGATAATGAAATTGCGTTTTCTTATAGACTTGGGACTGAGATGGATTATGTTCTCTTCAATGATTTCAGGTTGGGAAGAATCTTAGCTTAAAAGTATGTTCAAGATTTTCTAATAATTTTAATTTTCACCCTTGTTGTATCCCCCAGTTTCTTTTTATTCCTTCACTTTCTCCAGAGCCTTAAAATATTTTAAATAGCAACTCATTTAATAAATAATAGAAATTCAACAACAAAGAGGAATAGTCATGAGAAGCCCTCATGACAGCCATCACCAAAGAGTCAGGGAGTTCAGTTGACAAGAGTGGTATAGATTTGGAGGAATTAACAAAAATTGTCAAGTTCTGAGACTCATCTCTCCTTTGACTGAAGGAAGAAACTGTAAGATACCCTAAAAGACTGAAAAAAATCCACTTAGACTCATCATGACTTTGTCCCCTACAACTTTTTTTGCCCACCTCTGATATTTGCATGACCTTAACCGCTAAATATTTCCTTTTCAACCCTCTTAGTAAGACTTTATCATAGAAACAAAGAACTGTTCAATCTAAGAAAAAATTCCTTCCTCTTCTGAGCCCTGTATTTGACCAACTATAAATGCACAAACAGAATCTACCCCACCCTATTGATATAAATTGTCTGTGTCATTGAGGTGACCTTTTCAAATGGAAGGCACCATAGCACATGAAAAATACAGAGACCCTCTTCTTCATAATTTTCATTTTAATCTTATACTTGAAATATCATTCATTTGGACAAACATCTTCTGTTTGATTGTTGCTCTTTTACAACAAATTTTGAAGTCTAAGATCAGAACAGAAAAGCTTTTGGCTCTTCCCTGCCCACCTTCTTCTGGCTACTCAAGGGCTTTACTCTTTTATTTTAGAAACACATGTTTCAAATTCAACAGCTAAATTATTTTTTATTCAACCAGAACAATCAGGGCCCTTGAGAAACCACTGATCATAGCATAATCTAGAAATACTCTTCAGGGGCACAGTTCTTAATCATCTAACCATATTCTGAGTCTGTCTTGAGTCATAGTAGGAGAGGAAAAACACTGGGTGTTTTAAAGATTTGTCTACTGTGTTGAATCAATGCACTCACTAACTTAAACACGCAAGTGACATTTTCATTGCTCATTAGGAATAGGATAGTTTTTGTGGGATCTTAGAAAGGAAAAAAAAAAGCTATTTTTTTTCTCCTAAAGTATTATTTATTCTTGGACCCTTAAGAAAGAATTAAAGCTCACTGTGTTTCTTCAAAGCAGTAGATAAGAAAAGGAAGCACAATAAGGTTTTAAAAAGTGCTTAATTTTAAATCTTGTATAATTCCAAGTGACAATAAAACAAATTAATGTTATGCTGCTAGCTACTGCTGCTTCGGTTAAATGGTAGACATTTCTATTTGAGAAAGTGATCAGTGTTATAGAGGGCAGGAGGAAAGAAATAGGTCTGGCAATTCTGCAAAATGTCCTAAGAATGAGAAAGTAGCCAATTTTCAGAGGTGTCTAAGGACACACATTTTACCATTTACTATTTTGATTGGTTGAATCTATTGCTATTGATGAAAAAGGGAAGAAAAGCTAAAAATAAAATATGATTGATTACTTATATTAAACTTTAGAAGACATGATTCTGTTTTGAGCTAGATTCATATTATAATATCTCAGTAGCAATAAAGAGTCCTTTAAAATATAAGCAAATGTGATTGGCATATTTAAAAATGTTTTTAATAGTTAAAATATTTTATTAGTTCACTTTTATTTGATACTTCAAATTTAGAACATGTAGAATCAGAATAAGCAAAAATGGCAAAATTTGAATAGCAGAAATGGACTACTATTAACAGGATCACCTCAACATCTGCATGAAATGGAAATCTGTATCTTGCACATTACAAAACTCTGAAACACACAGTCCTATAATAGTATTTTTCCAAAACACTATTTTGTAGTCTCAGAATACTTTTAAATTAAACTGTTCTGGATGCTTAATGGTGAGAAATATATTTTTTTCTTTCTTTACTATTTTATTGAGATATAATTGATATATAACATTGTGTTAGAGTCTGCTATAATGATTTGATATATGTATATGTTTTAAAATGGTTAACACAATGAGAATATCTATTTCCTCACATAGTTACATTTTTTTTCTTGTGAGGAGAAATTTTAAGATCTACTCTCATATCAACTTTCAAATATGTAATTCAGTATTGTTAACTATAGTCACCATGGTGTACATTACCTCCTCAGAATTTATTCATCTCATAACTGGAAGTTTGCATATTTTGAGCACCTTCACTCATCCCCACTTCCCATCCCAGCCTCTGGCAACTACTAATCTGTTTTCTCTATCTATGAGTTCAATTTTTTTGTTTATTTTTTTTATTAGATTCCACATACCAGTGAGATTATATGGTATTTGTCTTTCTCTCTCTGATTTATTTCACTTAGCATTATGCCCTCAAGGTCTATCCATGTTGTAGCAGATGATAGGATTTCCTTCTTTTTATGGCTGAGTAATATTCCATTACACGTTTTCCTTATCAATACATCCATGAATGGACACAGGTTTTTTTTCGATTGGCTATTGTAAGTAATGTTGCAGTGAACAAAAGAATGCAGATATATCTTTGAGATAATGATTTTGTTTTGAATATATAACCAGAAGTGGAATTGCTGGATCATGTGGTACATCTATTTTTAATTTTTTGAGGAAACTCCATACAGTTTTCCATAATGGCATCAATTTAAATTCCCACCAGCAGTGCACAAATGTTCCCTTTTCTCCCCATCCTTGCCAACACTTTTATTTCTTGTTTTTCATTCATAACCCTTTGGTGAGAGGTGATAGCTCACTGTGGTTTTGATTACACTTCCCTGATGATTAGCAATGTTGAGCACCTTTTCATGTACCTGTTGGCCATGTGTATGTCTTCTCTGGAAAAATGTCTATTTGGTTCCTCTGCCCATTTTCAATTTTAAAGTTTAGTAACTAATAATGTCTAATAAATTTACATTTCTTTCCATTAATATAAATCAAAAACAACTGAGAGTAAACACAAAACTATCCAGGATACTAATAACAATAGCAATTCATATTTTTACTGAGCATTTCCTGTGAGGTAGGTGCTGCACTAAATGTCTGAACATGTGATTTCTCATTTAATTACCTTGATTAGAAGGGTCACACGCTCACTTGGTTTTCACAGCTGACAATGATGACATTATGATAACTTGTCATGAGCTTGTGTTTCCAAGCCTTTTGCCTGGCATTTCAACCTGCATGTCGTATTTGTCTAATGTCATCGTATTGGTCTATATCAATATATTCCAAATGCCCATCATCAAGATGTTAAAGGAAAACATAAACAGAACAAAACACTTTCATGTATATGCTGTATATTAAAGTGCACAATAATCAACATTTAGTCAAATATTATGCTCTTAAATCATATGTTTCTGAATTATTAAAATATCATGATTCATTTAAGCAAATGTCTATATACCTATACAGAGACAACCTGCAAAATTTAAGTTGCAGACAGGTGCTATATGTCGAAAGTGTGTGTATTTTTTAAATACTTAAGTACTATTGCTAAACAATGTAACAAATTCAGTAACCTGAGTCTTAGTGTCAGGTACTAGAAATTATATAAAAATTACTTTTAACTTTTAAAAAAGCAGCAATGGATTTACTAATATTTTGTTTTGAAAGAATATTATAAATTTTAAAAAACAATCTGTTAAAAAGAACACTATTGTAATGTTGTAACCACACCTCTTAGGGCCACATATTACTCACCATTTATAGCTACAAGAAGCATGAGAGCATTTGCACAATAGGCTCCAAGAGAATGGAGTGGTAAATTGCAGTATCACTGAAGCATGAATGTAGCCTAATTAACAAAACTGAAGCTGCTATATTCATGCCCTCATTTCACTAATCTTATTTCTTGCATGATACATGCTGCTGCATTCAGTGAAATGTTGTTTCTCACTGGCATACTGCAGTATTTCCTGTCCACCTGCTGCATCTTGACTGCCATCTCAGGATGCTGTAAGTGCAATTATCTTTTTGCTCAATAGCACTCTAATTAAAGTCTACTATATCACAGAACTGCTATTGAAAGCAATTAGAAATATCTCATCTCTGGAAGCACCTCTAAAAACATATTTCTTAACTCCTTGTAAGTCATACATATGGATTTAACTTACTTCAATAAAATCTCAGCTAAATTCTTATCATTTTTAATGTATATACACATTAACTTTTATTAAAGAGGGCTACATAAAGAAGAAAACAAACGAGGCTTAGATCTCTTCATCACAAGCAAAGCTATTCCTCTTTGAATGTTTCTACCAGTTTCTCTGTCATCTTCAGAATATCCATTGATCTTTTGTTACCCCCCCATTCAGTGAAATAACTATTTTGTGTAGCTGCAATACAGTAAATCATACAAATAATATTATCTGTTTGAAGTAGTGAATCACTTGATATACATCACTTGATAGAACATCTTAAACCCCGTATTTTAAACCTTGGTGCCATAAAATGTGTAATAACAGCAAAACATTTAATGTTTCTATGGCATAGTTTCCTCACTGAATTATGAGAGAGTGATTTGATGATCTTTGGGATTTGATTGATTTCTAAATTTATTTGCTCTATTTATCTTTACTTTATTTCAAATACAACTTTATAGGTAGGAACAAATTAAAAGCATAGTATGTCTATTTGTATTAATGCCATAAAGTCAAAACAAAGCATCATTAATCAGCTCTCAGTGGCATTGTCACTTGTTTTGGACACATGGTCACATTGTCCTGAACTTCAATAAAGTTAGAGAGTGATGGATCCTAAACAACTGTGTCAGGCTTGTAGAGTCAATGTGTCATGACGTCATAATGGCAAGGAAGTTCTCACTGTGAAATATCTTACTTACAACTTGTAATGATGAGCGAAATTTAATATATTCACAAAGACACACTCATATATGTTTATATGAATGTTTATTATATATGTGCACATTATATATATTCATTACACATATATATATATTCATTCTCTTTTTTAACAGATGTATTGAGGTATTATGGAGGTACAGTAAAATGAATACATTTAAATTATACAATTTGATAAATTTTGACATATGCATGTACCTGTGAAATTATCATCACAGTGAAAAAAATAAACATAACATTACCCTTAAAAGTTTTCCGTGGCTCTTAAAGTCCTCTCAAGTCCTTTTCAAGGTGGTGGTCCAATGCAATTTCCTTAAAAAGAGAACATGTAATACAGAAGGGTTATTGAAATACATTTCCACTGGAAGCCATAATTGTTTTTTTTCCTTCCTCTACCACCCACTCCAATGCTACAGCTAGTCTAGGCTGCTTGGATAATTAGATAGCAAGTAAGAGCTTAATTCCTAAGGGAAATGAGCCATTGATTTCCTTGCTCAGTTAAGGTTGTGGTAACTGCAATTGCCAATTCATTGTTATCACCTGATAGAGAAGTAACACTGAAACTCCTGTTTTCTTTGACAAGCTCTACTTCATATCATGAAGTCTAACTATTCATATTAACTTTTTTATTTTCCTGTGGTTTTGCTGTTGACTTGGCACCAAGTAGCTAGCTAGTGTCCTCAAGAGATTTTTCTCTGCAGAGTGCAGTTTAGATTTTATGGTTAATAATTCAGGGATTCAGCAATGGCAGTAGCCATCATGAAAAGGAAGCCATGCATCTGTGCTCCTACATCATGTTCATTCTTGACATGGAAACTGTAAATGGATGGATCATATAAACTCTATGTGGTCAAGAAGAGAGAGCAGCTGACATCCATCAGTTAGTTGTGAAATAAGTCATCTCAAATGATGTTCTCCTTTTTCAGGGGCATTGACGTAAGTTTCAAAGATTCACATACCTTGTTCCCATTAGTGCAATATGGTCCTTCTTCTCTAGACTGTTTTGTATCCAAAATTCTAGTTCTTCTTTCTACGCATCTTACTTATAAGCTAAGACATTCACCACTGTCCAGGAATCTGTACATATGTCTCCATCAGGCCACATACACAGCTATGCAAAATTAATTAGCAAGAACATGGCTTATAGTGTGGATTTTCCACCCCTGTTAGGGTTATCGTGGTTTGTTTTCTGCTCTAACATATTGAGACGAAATTTTCATGAACTACTCAGGAATGTTTACTTCCTCCATTAAATGCATACAAAAAACACACATATAAGCATAAGCACATATAAGCACATATAAGCATAAGCATAATCTGAGGAGGTGGCAGATCAAGTGATGTAGGTGGGACAGGAGTCTGACCCACCTCTTTATGTAGCTTGCTTACTGTGTCTTCTGGAGCTTTTGCAACTATCCAAACTATATTAATTCCATCATACGTTTGATTGCTAATATCCCTGTTGACCTAATTATTTTGTGGACCTGACAATACCCTGAGTTGTAATAACCAACTCCAGTCACTTAGGTACTTGTTAGACCACTGTTCATCTCCTGACTCGATTAAGTTTCAATAACGTGTCAAAAACTCCTATTTAAATGGCAAATAGTTGCCTATGTCAGAAGACATAACCTTGCATTTATGTCTGTAGAAGATTGTAAACTCTACAATGAATTGCTTTTGACTCTCTTTCTTTAAAGAAGTTAAACCCACTTTTTCATCCCTTTGATTGGGAAAGGCTTTGTGAATTGCTTTAACTAATAGAATGTGTTTTGGAATAATGCTGTTTTCTACCGGTAAGATTCTTCAGAAAATAGACTCTGAGTTGGAGTTCAGTGGGCATGATATTTATTAGGGGATTTTGTTGGTGTCCACACCTGTAGAAGGAAGGAAAAAGAAGCAAAACTAAGCAGAGGTAGAAGTTAACCTGTAAACAAATTCTGACAACAGCTTTAGCCAACCTGACAGGCAACTTTGGAACTAAAATGTCCTAAGAATTGTCCTGCATTGGTCTAAAATAGCCAAGTCTTTCTATATATCACTATCAAAATCATTTGTTACATGTGGCCAACCTTGAAAATGATGTGACTGTGAGCAAGGTGACTCTCTGCAACTACGACAGCTTTTGCAAACCTTACATCAGAATTCTTTCTCTCCATCAAATTCTTCATTGAAGGGGAATGTGGATGGTATATCAACATGCCCACTACACTGTGACTTTCAGGCTAGGCTTTGAAATCTTTTTATTTTTAATTCTCTCATATTAATCATGTTTTTATTTTCTGTATTTTATAATGCTTTGCTGTCTTGGGGCCATGTAGACCTGTGGAGGTACTCCGCCTCCCAGAGTTAGGTAATTCCTGAAGACAACAAACAGCTTGTCGGAGAGCATACCTTTGATATGCAAACCA
The DNA here is from genome assembly GCF_964270905.1 of Leucopleurus acutus. Classification (NCBI taxonomy): domain Eukaryota; kingdom Metazoa; phylum Chordata; class Mammalia; order Artiodactyla; family Delphinidae; genus Leucopleurus; species Leucopleurus acutus. The sequence continues at coordinate 20,046,242 of NC_139147.1, read as the reverse complement.
ACCAAATCTGAGTTCACACCTCCATCTGCCCCTGTAGTAGCGGGCACTATCCATCTACTGTCTACTCTAAATCCCCCTAGGGCCACTTACCCAACAACTAAGAGCTATGCCCACAACCCAGAGCCTACCAAAATTATTCAAACTATCCAATCCAGAACCTGCTTGTTGTGCCACACTCATTCCTTCCCACAAAAACACAATATGCTTTTTGCCCAGGCTTTTTCTCGGCTCCTTCTACCTCCTGACTGTCCCTGGAGCTTCCCCATGTTGCCCTTCCACTTGGGAGCTGTGAGTAACAAACTATCTTTTCAAAGGCAGTAGTCTTCTGAATAATCTCATACCTAAATAAAAGCAAAATCTCAGGTACATTTTAAAACAGCTCTCTTTTGAAAGCCATCAACCTTGTAAAGAAGCCTAAGTTAAATTACTGGATGATGAGAGATCACGTGGACTAAGAAAATCCACATGGAAGAGAATCAAGCTATCCAGTCAAGAGCTTCACTAATAGTCCATACATGTGAGTTAAATTTTCTTGGACATCCCAGGTCAGCCGAGTCCTTAAGTCCTGTGAGTGATCACAGACAACAACGTATCTACCTAGTCGACTCTCAGAAACATGAAAAAAGAAAGTTTTATGGTTTCAAGACCCTGTGTTTCAGTATGATTTGTTATATCAAAATACATATTAATCGGGCTTCCCTGGTGGCACAGCGGTTGAGAGTCCACCTGCCGATGCAGGGGACACGGGTTCGTGCCCCGGTCCGGGAAGATCCCACATGCCGTGGAGCAGCTGGGCCCATGAGCCATGGCCGCTGAGCCTGCACATCTGGAGCCTGTGCTCTGCAACGGGAGAGGACACAACAGTGAGAGGTCCGCGTACCGCAAAAAAAAAACAAACAAAACAAACACATTAATCACAGTAAGTAAATAATCATTTATTTATTTATAAAGAATTAATAAGAAAAGTAGTGGACTGTCCTAACAAAACCTGAAACATATGCTGCCAGGGAAACCACTAATAAGTAACAATGGGAAAGATGGTTAGAAGCCTATGCCAAAAGCTAAAGTGAAATAAACTAATTAGAGGTGGAGTGTGGAACAGGAGAAAAAAAATTGCTATTGGAGGTGAAAAAAAGAGACATATATTATATGAGGTAGTTACCTTCAGTAACACAGAAGAAAGAAAATATCCTAAATGAATGTGAATAAAGAGATCTCCCCCTCAAAAAAAGAGATCCCCAGCATGACACTAAAGTGCCAATTGTCTCGTTTCAGTTGCATATGTTAACTTATAGATAGAAATAAACTGAAGAAGAAATTGTTAATATTTCAAGCAGATTCTAGAAGGCAATTTTTTTAGCTCAGGACTTGCTTGGTTAGAAAATAAAACTTTATCATTCCCAGTTTCTCCAGTTGGAAAAGAGTTGATACATTAAGAAATGGCCTCAGGCAAAAATTTAATTTTATCCAACTGCTCTTAAATCCTACTTAAGGAGCAGAGGCAGGTCTTGGGCAAAAGGTCATAAGAAAGTACATGTAGGATTGCCTGGATATACTGTCTTTTTTCCCCCCTTGACAGATTATAGACTTGGTTCATAAATCCAATACATTAAGGGAACATAATTTTGCAAAGTGAAACGGGACATTAATTCGTGGAGAAAAAATAGAATCTCCCTCCTTACCTCCTGAGAGAATTTCTAAGAGTAAATTTCTGCCTCTCTACCTCTTGTTGTCTCCTTCCTTAGGTGAGGATTAAGTAACCACTGGGGAAACCCTGACACCTGTATGTAGAATATATATCTCTCACACCAGCAGTGGTTGCACTTATTATTATTATTTTACTGACTGTGTATCACTAAGAAAGGTTAAGGTTCTCTTTTCCTATAAGAGTTTCCTCTTGGCAATGAGGCTGGAAAGCAGGAGGACATACCACCTTCTCTACCTGTAACTGGGAAATAAGGCTGCTCTGAGATCCACACACTCTTCCATTCAATTTAGGTGGCAGGAAGTTCAAGCATATTGTCAAACCAGCTGATAATAGAGCTTATACTCATATGTTTATTATATATCTTCTGTGAGCTAATTACACAGCCTTCATATATTTACTCTGGGCCTGAAGTATGAATAGATGAGTGCCAGAATTTAGGCAGCGTACCGCACACTTCATTGCTTACCAAAAGCTTTGTATTATATATAATTTGCTTTCAAATAAGGGCAAGATGGTGACCTCACCATATTAATTGTGTATATGTTTTCAGTCATTTCATATGAATTTATTGCACAATTTATTTTTAACCTCGTTTCAGATTCTATGTGCTTTCAGGATTTAGTTCTGCTAGAGTCAGCAATCCCTTTCATTCAGAGGTATGTAAATGTTAATAATCCACGTCTCAAGGCTTGCAGAGTATATTTTTTCACTGAAATTTAATTTTTGATTGATAGGTAAAAAATATTATTTTCCTTCTGAATATGCCCTCATGTGATTTATTAGTCAAGACAAGAAAATGTTTTAAATGGATAGGAGGAAGAAGAGGAGAAGAAAGGCTGGGGAAGGGAATATGCTGATAAGAAGCACCATGCCAGTGCTTGGCAGTGAGGTCTTGATTGCAAACTCATGGCTGCTGAAGACATGCTGGAGAGGAAATGGCTCCAGGTACTCTGTTCCCCACTTATCCTACCATCTACCAGCTATTACTTTTTGGATCAATGGTAAAATCCCTTATGATTTTGCTCTTTCTTTCCAAAACTCTAAACCCTGTGTCTATGTGTTTTCTTTGAACTTAATTCAGAATATAACTGCTAGATACTCTTTAGTGTTTTTTTGTTTTTGTTTTTGTGATACGTGGGGCTCTCACTGTTGTGTCCTCTCCCGTTGCGGAGCACAGGATCTGGATAAGCAAGCTGAGCAGCCATGGCTCACGGGCCCAGCAGCTCTGTGGCATGTGGGATGTTCCTGGACCAGGGCACGAACCCGTGTCCCCTGCATCGACAGGCGGACTCTCAACCACTGTGCCACCAGAGAAGCCCACTCTTAGTGTTAATACTATGAGTTGAAACATTTAATTTTAACAAAGATGGTGTATCTCATCTGTTTTTATTATTTTTATTTGTTAAGTATAAAGACTAGATCTCTAAAAGAGATCTAATTCTAATTAACTAATATAATTTTGTCCAACCCTCAGTCAAACATTCACAGTACCCACATATGTGTTAAGAAAGAAGGCTGACTCATGAATAAATAAAGAACTAAATGGTTAAGCTACAGAGGGGATAACTGCTATCAATAAAATTTCATATAACTTTAATATTTGTGCTGAAGTAATATTCATAAGTCACTTAAAATAAATGTGCATGGCTGTTAAACATCAGTTAACATTTTTAAAAATCGGGAGTAATCAAATTCTTTGTTTTGTCATGAGTTAGACACCTTAAAATATTTTTAATTTAGGGGACAATACAGCTATGCAATAATTCAATGGGGAATTATAACATTGAATATTTAATAATGTACTCCTGGAAGGAATTCTCATGTTTCTTGGGAAATTATTGCACCTCAAGCTAAAAAGTTGGATTGAAATCTTATTATAAGTTAGGGATGATTTCTAAACCAAGGTTTCTAAAAAGTCACTTTTTATACAATATAATTTCTTTCTTACTAGTAAGTAGAAATGACTTTACCTTCAATTTTCCCAGAAAATGAATTTATTTCTTCCTCCCTTCCTCCCTCCCTCTTTCCTTCTTTCTTTCTTTCTTTTTTCTTCCTTCCTTCCTTCCTTCCTTCCTTCCTTCCTTCCTTCCTTCCTTCCTTTCTTTCTTTCCTTCCTTCCTTCCTTCCTTCTTTCTTTCTTTCTTTCTTTCTTTCTTTCTTTCTTTCTTTCCTTTCCTTTCTTTCTTTCTTCTTTCTTTGTTTCTTTCTTTCTTTCACTCAACTGTGAGACACCGTTTTTAGGCAACAGTGGCAGTGAGTGCAAATTTAGTTTATTTTTATTAGAATTTATTATTTCCTTGTGAGCAAGACACACACACACACACACATACATACGAGTTATATTTTTTCCCTTAAGCAGAGCATTTTAAATGTGTAAGTGCTAAGTAACAGCAGAAGCTCATTTAAAGATGATTACAAAAAATTCCAACGACCCCACAGCATCACAGATATAGAGCAGATTTCAAATTATGATCTTGAGTACATTAACAGGGGAGAAATTATGCTTTGTTTCCTTAATTTATTGTAGTTCATTGATTCAAAATGCCAGACATTAAATAGTAAATATTAAGATATCACTTGTAAGTAATTTAAAGTAGTCTAAATTTAATTAAATGAGAATACTATTCAATGCACATAATTATTCTATTCGTAGTGAGATTTAAATGATAATGCTTATTATAAAAATAACAAGTTAGATAAGTGTTTTTCAGCTAAATTATTTGTTTTAATTTTAAATAGGTTTATAAACTTTAAAATGAGGGTAGTAGTTGTAAATCCCCATTTCAATCTCTCTGTGTTATTTTTTCTAGTTTTTGAAAATAAGGGAAACGTTCCCATATCTGTCAAAATAATCTCTAAACAAATTATTTAAATTATACTCACGGGTATAAGTCTTATCTAAAAGCTTGTTTAAAACACTGTATTATTCAATTTAACTCTCTAAATCTTGTAAAGAAGATATTTAAAGGGAAAGCACACAACAGATTTTTAAAGTAGAAATTATGAATGTTGATAAATATAATATTCATATATTAATTAATATTAAAATTTTAAAATCCATAAATTGTAAATTATTTTATCTTACAAAAGATAAAGGTCTATTAACTTGTGTTGATTCACTGTTTTAATCCTAATGCCACTTCTAGGTGAGAACAGCACAAGCATAGTAAGGGGCACAGAGAAAAACGTAAAGATCAGACAGCTTTAGATTGCTTTAATTCACAAACAATAAAAATGGGTCACCTGGATACAATATCTAGATATCCCAGTACAATATTCTTTACAGACTGTAATGTCAATTATTCTGCCAACCTCTCATATTCCCATTCTGACATCCTAACCCCCAGTACCTCAGAATGTTACTATGTTTGGAGAAAGGGCCTTTAAAGAGGTCATTAAGGTAAAATGCGGTCATTAGGGTGGGCCTTAATCCAATATCATTGGTGTCCTTATAAGAAGAGGAAATTAAGACACTGACATCTACTGAGGGAAGAATTTATGAAGACACAGGGAGAAGATGGTTATCTGCAATGCAAGGAGACAGACCTCAGCAGAAACCAACCCTGTGGATACCGTGACATTGGCTTTCTAGTCTCTCTAACTGTGAGAAAATAAATTTGTCATCGAAGCCACCCAATCTGTGGTACTTTGTTAGGGCAGCCCTAGCAAATTAGTATACTGGTGCATAGAGGAAACTAGATAATATAAACATCCAACTACAGTGTTATCTACATGGATCCCAGGCTAAGTTAGAAGGGGAAAATACCAGAATTTGCTATATCCAGAAACTATCAGGCATATAATGTGATTTAAACCCAGCCCTACGTTAAGTCCAATTCTTTTACTAAGGAAATATACGGTATATACATATGCATACACTCACATACCGATAATGTTTCTATTTGTAATGAAATATATATATATATAATATATATAACCTATATATTTGAAATATATGTATTTCATATGTATATATATATATATATATACCTTTTTTAGTTTTTCATGTACATATTGAAACACATACACACATACAAAACACTGCATTTCTCTCTTCCTCCATATTATTTTTATTTTTTCATAGGACCTTAATGACCTCTACACATTTCCTCTGAATTCATTGGCTTTATATGTTCTCGGACTACTAACCAACCTTAATGCTTTCTCCTCCTCCATCACAATATATACCATTATAAGCAATTATGCCCTTAATGTTTTGCTGTTTTTTTTTTATATCAGGGTTTTGAAGTTTCTAGATATTTCTGATTTTGCACAAAATGTTATGTGTGCATTTTCCTTTTACTCTCTCTTTTAATTCATTTTCATAAGGCTAAATATTTCAAAACTCTTAATAATATAATTTTCTCTCAGCTCTTTATTTTAACCAAACATTGTTGAATAACATTTATAAGAATAAACACAACACCGTTTTTTTTTTTTTTTTTTTTTTTTTTGCAGTACGCGGGCCTCTCACTGCTGTGGCCTCTCCCGTTGCAGAGCACAGGCTCCAGACATGCAGGCTCAGCGGCCATGGCTCACGGGCCCAGCTGCTCCGCGGCATGTGGGATCCTCCCAGACCAGGGCACGAACCTGCATCCCCTGCAACGGCAGGCGAACTCTCAACCACTGCGTCACCAGGGAAGCCCCCCCCTTTTTATTGAAGTAGAGTTGATGTACACTATTATATGTTACAGGTGTACAACACAGTGATTCACAATTTTAAAGGTTATACTCCATTTATAGTTACTATAAAATATTGGCTATATTCCGTCTTGTACAATATATCCTTGCAGCTTATTTTATCATAATAGCTAATACCTCTTAATCCCTTACCCCTATGTACCCAATATTTTTTAATTAAAAGTATTAAAAATATAAAGTAACAAATTATTTTATTCAGACCTTTAAGCTCACAGATCCCTTCCATATTAAAATGCTGTTAGTGAATCTGTGAGATAAATCTGAGAAAATGCTCAAAACAAGGTAACACGGTACAGGAGAAATTTGGAGAAATATTGAGGGGAAAAGGATGAGTCACTGAGGCAGAGCAGGGTGATGGTGACTGTAGAAGTATACAGTGCTAAAATGTCCTTGGATAAACAGGCATTTAGGAAATATTTATGCCTAAGTTTTGAATATTTTGGTGCATAAATATCACTCAATTACCAAGGAAATAAATAGATAAGTAAATAAGTAGTCATTAGGTATACACAGATCTCTAGCATTGCTTTTGATATACAGAAGACATACGTGAAATTGCTCAGGGATGTTCAAGTAATGTGTCCAATGATAAAATATTTGTTACTGTTTTTGAGTCCTAAATTAATTTTAGTCTCAACTATTATGTGGAAACTTATTCTGTAAAAATATCTCTTACAGTCATAAACAATGAGTAAACAAAACAAGATTCATTATTTTTAAACTGAACCTTAGTTCAACATTATGGTCCCTCAAAGCAAATATTTATATGATTTCAAAATTTTATTTTAAAATAAACATAAAATAAAATAAAAACAAACTCATTTTACACCTGAAACTCATATAATAAAAAGAAGTAAACTGAAAAAAATGTGGTTACAAAAACAACTTTCTTCTGCTAGTAAACATCAAATAATAATAAACACTATTCAAACTTAGCTTGATATAAATTCTGTTTATAACTGTAGTCAAATAATTTAATATTTATCTAAATACTTAATCTTTATTTACAAATTCCAGTGATATAAAGTATAATTTGGCCTGAGAATATTTGCAATAGACTGGAATATATTCACACTTCTAGCTTGAAAAGTAAAACAACTATTCTGTTGACACTAATTAATAAAATAGTTGTCTTGTGAGACTGACAATTTGAAGTTACATTTGAAAAAGTTATCATTACTAGTGTAAGCAAATTTTCCAGAGAATTTACACATATTGAGAAGAAACTTTATAACATTTTTTTTAAAGCAGAATAATTATTTGGACCTTTCAAAGTGAAAATAATTATTTTTTTCTTTAAAATGATGCTGTCAACTTGCCAGATGTCTGTTCTGTACTCTAAGCATGTAAAAATGACTCTTAAATTTGCATCACCTACTGCTACATTTTTGCTCCACTCCATACAACTCATCTCAGTCTGTAAGAAGTTTTAGTTATGTGCAAATATTCGTAATTCATGTTTGGAATAATTGTTCAAGTTCATGGCCTTACACTCTACTAGGAGACATATGTATTATGTCACTCGATAAACACACAAACCAAATGGCAGGGGCAATTATCTTTCTTAAACCCCTTGTGAAGACCGATTCCATTCAGACCTTAAATCTATACTTTGGCCAAATGCTTTCCATTAAAACCAACTGGGAGTATTGCACAAACAAGAACATTACTATGCTACGTTCGTTGTCTCTTATCCTGCCAACTTTATTCTTCCACAAACATAAGTCTATTAGTCCAACTAATGAAGAGCTTCTACAGAAAAAATAAGTATAATTTATTTATCATGGTCACACATTAAGGTTCCCCCCCAACCCCCCATTTGGACATATGATTTTTTCTTTTTTTTGTGTGTGTGTGTGTGTTACGCGGGCCTCTCACTGTTGTGACCTCTCCCGTTGCAGAGCACAGGCTCCGGACACGCAGGCTCAGCGGCCATGGCTCATGGGCCCAGCCGCTCTGTGGCATGTGGGATCTTCCTGGACCAGGGCACAAACCCGTGTCCCCTGCATTGACAGGTGGACTCTAAACCACTGCACCACCAGGGAAGCCCTGATTTATTTTTTAAAGACATATACTTTAAAGATTCACTACCTGGACATTAAAAATAATGTATAATAATTGAATATTTTCCTTTCACATTTCAATAGAATCAGAGTGAGAAAGAACATCTTGACAAAAGCTACTGATCATAGTATCAATTCCATGCCTTGCTGCATGGCATGTTGGTCTGTCATGAAATTATTTCAACTGCAGCTAACTGTTTAAATGACCCTAACTCTTCTTCCATTTATATGAACTCATTTATATCTAAAAATTCCAATGTGGATGAAAAATAGCAATTTAACTGGATTATCTTTCATTCTTTGAAATACTCTACTGTTGTCATAAAAAAGACAATTATGTTTAAGCCATTTTTATTATCTTCTTAGTAAGTAGTGACAAATGAAAAGCACTCACAGGAAAAACTGAAATGCTGAAATGAATTGAAAAATAAGCCAAGGTATTTTTTAAAAATGTTAACACACAGAGAAATAAATCCCTTTTCTAAAAGAAGGACAGTGAATAAGTTGCAAGATCTTTTTTGTAGTGTAATGAAAATAAAAACAAAAATAAACAAATGGGACCTAATGAAACTTAAAAACGTTTTCACAGCAAAGGAAACCATAAACAAAACAAAAAGACAACCCTCCGAATGGGAGAAAATCTTTGCAAATGAAGCAACAAAGGATTAGTCTCCAAAATATACAAACAGCTCATGCAGCTCAATATCAAAAAAACAAACAACCCAATCCAAAAATGAACAGAAGACCTAAATAGACATTTCTCCAAAGAAGGCATACAGATAGACAAGAGGCACATGAAAAGATGCTCAACATCACTAGTTATTAGAGAAATACAAATCAAAACTACAATGAGATATCACCTCACACCAGTCAGAATGGCCATCATCAAAAATCTACAAACAATAAGTGCTGGAGAAGGTGTGGAGAAAAGGGAACCCTCCTGCACTCTTGTTGAGAATGTAAATTGATACAACCACTATGGAGAACAGTATGGAGGTTCCTTAAAAAAACTAAAAATAGAACTACCATTTGACCCAAACTCACTGCTGGGCATATACCCAGAAAAAAAACATAAATCAAAAAAAACACATAAACCCCAAAGTTCATTGCAGCACTATTTACAATAATGAGGACATAGAAGCAACCTAAATGTTCATCAACGGTGGAATGGATAAAGAAGATGTAGTACTTATATACAGTGGAACATTAGCCATAAAAAGGAATGAAATTGGGTCATTTGTGGGACATGGATGGACCTAGAGACTGTCATACAGAGTGAAGTAAGTCAGAAATGGAAAAACAAATATTGCATATTAACACATATATGTGAAATGTAAAAAAAAATGATAAAGATGATCTTATTTGCAAAACAGAAATAGAGACACAGACGTAGAGATCAAATATATGGATACCAAAGGGGAATGGGGGTGGGATGAATTGGGAAATGGGGATTGACATATATACCCTATTGATACTGTGTACAAATTAGATAACTAATGAGAACCTGCTATACAGCACATAGAACTCTACTCAATGCTCTGTGGTGACCTATATGGAAAGGAAATCCAGAAAAGAGGAGATCTATGTATACGTATAGCTGATTCACTTTGTTGTACAGTAGAAACTAACACAGCATTGTAAAGCAACTATACTCCAATACAAATTTTAAAAAATAGCATTACACTTCATTCCTTCAGAATTCAGGAACTGTTTTCACTATGGGCATACTTGTGGCTTAACACTTCTTGAATTTTATTTTCAGTAAGATTATCTCATTGAATTCTGGCAGAATATAACAGTATAAAGGGGCATTAAGATCATAGGTCCTCTCTGTAATGAAGTGATGGATTATCTTATTTCTTTTTACTTCTTTCTTCAGTATATCACTTTGAGTAAATGTTGAAAACTGTAATAAATTGACATCATATTTCCAAACCCTCTCCCCTATACTGAGGGTCGTTTGGACATGAGCTTGCCAGTAGTTTCCAATAAGATGCTATTGTCTAGATAATACTTAAAATAAAATTTGTCAAGGAGCTTTTTTGGAGGTGGGCTTAATGCTAATTATATGCAGAAATACACAGCTGCTTTGAAGTACACTTTTAAAAAATTTAAGAATTGCATTTTAAGCCCTCTATGTATTCTAATTAAGTGTATGTTTTAGTTTAATGTTAAATATTTGAACATGAGCAGAAAAATTTATAATTCTCTATTTTACATGATTTTATTTAATCTCATGGACAGAATGCATTGCAGTTCTAAAATTCCAAATATCCTGCTCAAACCCAAGACTGTTTTACTTTGACAACTTAAAATAATGTACAAAATATAAAAAAATGTAATTCAAGTTATATTGCTAGAATTAATATACAATATGAGAAAATGTAGTATGTACAATGTAGAAAAAGGTTACCATGGCAACCATATGTTCCATGAAGTCAAAGAATCATTTCTGCTGTAATACTACATGAAATCTAGACCTTAATTAGAAGTTTTCCAAGAAGTCATAACCTGTGCATCTTCTTATTCTTCAGTTCATTTCATATTCTAATGACTACATATATAAAAATAGTGCTATCTCTTCTGAGTTTATAGCATGTATTACAGTATTTATTCTTTAAGAAAGAAGTCAAAGGTATGAATAAGTAAACATACTGAAACAATATGTCAAAGAAAAATAATTTCTTCAGAGGAGAAATACTTTTATTTGAGAAAATTTTCCCTTTCTTGAACATTTTTTTCTAGTGTAGCCATAGAAAATAGTTTAAAAAATTTGGTCTTATGTAAGGTGCTTCGTGTTGTATGACATACAACCAATGGTATAATCCACATTTTTAAATTTTAAAGGAGCTAAGGTATATAGCTCTAAAGCCAGTAAAATAAACTTATTTCATAAAAGTTTTGTAATCTCTATTATAGACATAACTGGAGATTGTTAACTATTTCTGAAAACAAATTATTAAGGTTCTTATTATAGTATATAAAATGATGTTTTTCTTTCTAAATTATAAATCAATAGGACCGTTTGTCTTAATTAGTGGAATAATCTGGAGACTTTCATATGTCTCCATAAGATACTTCATTTGAAATCTCAATTACATTTCTTATTTTTGTAGAGCAACCTTTTTGGAAGATACAATTGATTTAGATTTTTGTTCCTTATCCTAATTAATGCAATGTAATTGTTTTCAGTAATTTCTTTGGATACTAAAATTCTATGCATAAAACTTTAGATGCAGAATCAGTTTCTCTTACTACTTTTGATCACAGTGGTGACTGTAATAGACTGTAAGCCTCTGTAATTCTAATTTGGCAATAATATTTTCAACATATAGATATTTTCATGTGTATTTTACTAAAAATTGTATTTCACAGTATGTTTATACTTGTCTTTTAATAGTTTTTTATGTTTTTAATAAAAATTATATGTATTTAAGTTGTACAACATAATTTGATATACATAGTGAAATGATTACCACAGTCAAACTCATAACCATATCCTATCCTCACACAGTTACTTTTGCGTGTGTGTGATGAGAGCACCTGAAATCTGCTCTCTTAGCAGATTTACATTATTCAATAGAGAATGGTAAACTATAGTCATCATGCCTTGTATTCAATCTCTAGACTTAGTCTTTGTAGACAACTGCAACTTTGTATCCTTTGACTAACATCCCCCCATTGTTTCCACCTCCCTGCCCCCATTGTTCTACTCTTTGCTTCTATGTATTCTACTTTTTTCAGATTCTAGGTATGAGTGAGAGGATACAATATGTTTTCTTTCTGTATTTGGCTTATTTCACTTGGCATAATGAACCTCTAGGTTCATCCATTTGTTGCAAATAACAGGATCATCTTTTTAAGGCTAAATAGTAATAGTCCATTATATCTATCTATTGATATCTATCTAGCACCTATTTAGCTAGCTAGCTAGCTACCTAACTAGATATATACCTCTTTTAATATTTCTTAATATTTTAGGCATTTTAGTTAAAGGTAATAAAGGGTCTAATATTAGTATGTACTTACCTATTCTGGGCCACATTCAGAACAACCTAATACCAAAAAAAAATAATTTTTAGTCTTTAGAATTTAGGATATATATATAGATATATATATCCTTTAGGACATATGTTGCAATATATATCTTACCTTTAGCTTGATGAAATTATGTCTATAAACCTGGAAACAGCTGCAGAAAGATGTGAAGTCTTCTCGGTCTCACTTCATCATAGATTAAGGAGAAAAGCTCTAAATAACATATCCATTACAAAAAATTGAACAAAATTACAAATTTACTTAAAGAAAGAAATATTTAATTTAAATGTTACATATTTGGCATTTTCTGCTGTTCTCTCTGTCCCTCATTGTCTTTTCATAGTCATGCCTGCCCCAGTACATTAATGAGCAGGTCAAGTAGGCTATTCATTTAGAAAATTTCATCTCTTTAGACACACTTACTACTTTTGATTTGGTCTTATAACATAAGAAAATCTAATCAATTAATTAATTAATCTAATTAATTATAATTAGCATGTAAGCTTTAATTTTATATGCATTTGATACAGGAAAACTTTACTAAATCAATTTTTTGGGGGAGGGCTATATATTTCTATTTCTAACTTGCAGATGATTATTGTTTGGGAGATCCATCTAGCACAGAAAAATTTGCAATACGTAAAATACGTATTATGTACAAAATGTTCTTAGTATCTGCCTAATTTTCTACTTAAAACCTTCACTTCACCCAGATGGAACTAGTCACTATTTTCTAAACACAGTTTTAAATATATATATATATATACACACAATGCCCTTCAAAAGGTAATTTACTTATATAAATACATATTCTGAAAATGTTGCTTTCTTATAGCAAGATTGATGTCACATCACCTATTTTTTCATCAGTGTCTACATGTTATCTAAACGGAAAAGGAGCTCAGTATATGGATGAGAAATGGAACATGCAACTTTCCTAGGGGAGTCATGACAGACAATTTGAAAAATTTATTATTAGTTCTTCAGTTCAAAATATGTTGTTGTTACCAATTTATATATTTTCTGCCAAGCGCTTGGAATCTACAAATATTAAGGAAGAAAATTGGAATCACATAATTTTAGGTTTAGAACTCTTAAATTCAATCTGTGTTTTCTGTATTAACAGCTGAGATCCTGAAAAGATCAACGAGTAAATCCTGGTTAAAAAACGTAACTGAAGCTAAAATAACAACTAGAGCTCTGGTATCTAATGCTTCAGTTAAGGTCATTTAAAATTTTTCCACATTGTCTTCCAGAGATGACAAAATCATATACATATTTAACACTGCTATGATATATGACATAGTCCTATAACTATAAATGTAAAAGACAATTAAAAACACACAGTTTAAGGTAAATCTAGTTAGGCAAGCACTTTCCTAATACTTACAAATATTTTTAGATTATTAATTTCTGGATAATCATGGCTAATAATAACATTACAATAAAGATTCCCAAGAGATTTTATGGATCAGAAATTAATACCATACAGAATCTACAGTCAAATTGTGTGAAAAAAAGTATTTTTAGAGCTCTTATGGTTTCCTAATAAAAGAACCAGCATCAAATACTTCTGAAACAAGACAGTTATAGGATAATATGGTTTATAACAGAGGTTTTCAAAAGTTTCAGCCCAATAAACCCTGTTTCATAATAAAAGGTAATATAAAAAGCAACACCACCATTCCTCCCCGCAACTATAACACACACACACAGAAATTGAACAGGCAAATGAAAATGCTGGTGTAGTTGAAACAGGGTTTGTGGTCTGTATCCTTCACTCACAATATGCTCATTACCCTCTATCCAGTATGGGTAGCACTCACAGAAAACCAAGGGGAATTGCTTGAAACCCATTAGTTTATTAGGAGATTGATTGAGCAAATTATGAGGAAGTAGTGATAAAATATTTTATAAGTAAAACATTTTTTAAGGCAGTAACAGAATTGCTATAAGATTTCTGGAAAACACCTTAAAACTTTTAGCTACTCTGCTTTTTTTATTTGCATGAAACAATTCTATACTATAATGCAGACATTTTAATGTAACATTGATATTTTCTGATTCTAATGAGATATGTCATTCAAACAAGTTTAAGGAATAAAAAAACAGAGGGAAAAGCAAAATGTTGATATCTCTTTGATGAAAAGAGATATAAAACTGGCAAATGTTAGTATCATATATAATAGAAATCCAATAATTGAAAAACTCTTAAAAGCTCAATGGACAAAAATAGATTCTATGATCATAACAGCAATTCAAGATATATAGGAAAGGTAAAACTCAATGGCATGTCATAGATTCTGCCTAAATTATCCTAATCCAAGAAAGCAATCATAATGTTAACGGCTAAATATATTCAATAACTTTGCTTATATAAACTTTAAAAGAATTTAAAATATCTTTACAAAATAATAATTGAAAAATAATTTGATTATTTAATAAGACTAAAGTAAACAATGTTATATTTAATTGGAGCTAAAGTTAATCACCTCTGTGGATAATTAAAATACTACTGCAAAAATATATTTTAAAAAAGGTTTTGCTTTAACTATTACGTATTTTTGTATCCTAATGAAGTTACACTTGCTTTACCTGCAAATTAAAAAGCAAGCATTTACTAAAATGGTGAATACACAGTATTCCAGGAATTGATATCTTTCATCCTTTATGTTACAAGAAAACATAAATTATGCTTAATGTTTTCTAAACATATTTTCATTCACAATTTGAATTTTTAAGACTAAAGACATATATTTACATAGAAAAAAGGATCATATGAATAAACTATACATTAAACCTTTACAGGAACATAATCAATATGGATCAAGACAAATGCACATTTTAGAAAACATGATCAGGACTTTTAATAGAGGACATGTAATTGTAGAAATTTAAGACATACATTTTCTATGCAGTATTAATTTCTTTAAAATCTTCTAATGTCTGGTTTAAATGTGGACTTTAGAAACGATTGCCTTATTTTGTGATTCCAGTCAAAGCTGCTGACAGTTCCTAAGTGAGATTATCTATTCTATTTTTGACACAAGATAGGAATTTATATTTTATTAGATCCAGGTTTCATTAAAACTAACTTTACTGCTTCTTAAGTTCACTAAAAAACTACTCCTTTGTCTCAATTAACATACAAAAAGTGAGATGTGGAGTTTAAATTACTTGTTCAAGGACACATACAACTTAGAGGAAGGGAGAATTAGAATTCTCTTTGCTTAATTTTTAAAATTGTTGCTGTCTAAAACTATTTATAATTTAGTAACTTCTTCAAAAAGAAATTGTTACTTTGATAAATAACTTCTTTGGAGAATCTTGAATGCTCTGACAAATTTTTCACTGCTTTTTATTACCCATACAGGTTTAAGCAATACTAATTATGTTTTATTATAACAATTATTACACACAAAAAGGAGAGATTTTTAAAAATTACAACAAAATCGTTAAAACTTTGTTTAAATTTTTTTTTTCTGTATTTTGGTGACTTCTAAATTAGTGTAGTCAATCCTATATTCTTTATTTTTGCTTCAAATATTTTTTCCATCTGATAAATACAAATTTCCTCAGATGCAGATTGAAAGAAAATTATAATATTTTCCCAAATTTTAACAAAATGATAGTTTCATTTATTAAATGGATTTAATGTTCTCATTGGCCTCAAAACAGCATCTCTACCATAGAGTAAATATCAATGTGTTTGAGGATCATTATTTTACTTTAATCTTTTATGCTTTTTCCATGAAAATTTAAACTTAAATTTTAAAAATACATATGATGCTACAAGATAACAACAATTATAATGCCAAGGTTAAAAAGCACACACACACACACACATTTAATTAATATCTTGAGTCAAAAATAAAACTGAAGCTGACTCATGGTTTCAGCTTTCCATAAGAAACAATTTCTGCATGCAGTTCACCATTGTTTTGTTTTTCTACACTGTTTTTCAACTCTAAACTGGAAATGAAGTAGAACCAACTGCTTAACTTATGCAGTTTTAGCTGTACATACATCAGAGGAAGGTTGTTAGGATGTAATATAATTATCACTGTGCTGGCATTCCTATAATTTTCATCATCATCATTGTTAACACAGTAGCTCCAAAATTCTGAAATTTCTTGAAATAGATTGTGGCTAAAATAACATATGGCATGCACTATTTGTCCTAGATGAATTTAGACATTTATACTCAATATTTAGGGAAATGACTCCTTTTTAAAAACACTTCCCAGAAATGTTCATTGCAATGGGAGAAAATAGTCTACTTTTAACATTAAAAGAAGAAAAATTCTTGTTTGAAGAGTGGAAACACCCCCAAATTAAAACCAAAACTTTAACTATTTTTAAAATTTCTTGGGAGTCCATAATTATATCTAAATAAAATATTCTAAAATTTTAATGAGTTCAAAATCTCAAAGGAATGCAAATATTTTATTTCTCCATAAATTCTATTTTAATTATGGTTTTCAGTTTTTTAAGGGTACTTACCTATGTGAGTGTGTGTGTATGAATTCATTGAAATTATGAATTTCTGGTTTTGATATTTAATTTTGATTTTCCCAGTTTTCCCTTATCTCTTTTCCTCTAAAGATTAAAATCTTGGACTTCTTCAAAACTCAACTCTCTGAGGGGCATCCTTTTTGACTCCTATCACAAGAAGATGTAATTTGGTTGTGAAAGGATAGAAATTTCAAATATGGAGAAGAGAGAAAGTGTTCAATTTTAAAAGGTTCATTCAATCTGGGTTAATGAAAGACTACAGAAATGGTGGTGGTGGGATGAATTGGGAAATTGGGATTAACATATATACACTAATATTTATAAAATAGATAACTAATACAAACCTGCTGTATAAAAAATAAATAAATAAAATTACGTTTTTAAAAAGTGAATATATTTCTAGTTTTGTGGTACAATATATGTTATAAATAGTAAACACACAAAAAAGAAAAAGGAAAAAAGAAAAGAAAGAGAGATTACCAAAATGGTAAAAATCACATAGGTTAGGTTTGGGATTGAAGAGCGGGTGCTGAAGCAACTCAGGATGTTAACAGATGAGAAGTGAAGGGAAAAGAGGGATGAGTAAGAATCAGAATGTGTGTGCCTTTCAAGGTTTTGGAGAAATGTAAGAAAGAACTAGATTTCTTTTCAAATTAGTGCAAGAGAGATAATCTTTCCAGCAGATGTGAGCAATTGATTTAGGGATATCTAAATATATATATTTTGTGAGAAAATGGACTTGATACATCAATTTATTACCTCTTCAATACATAAAAGATTCAAACTGCAAACTAATAACATTTCTTTGAAGATATAAACAAGTTCATACTTTCACAGAGACTTTCTTGCTGTGAGCACTGCTGCTCTATGGTAGATTGGGGTCAAGGAAAGAAAAAAATAATCCATCCAATCTGACTGGAGGACAGTTTTTATTCAATTTAAAATAGACTCATGGAGGAGCTTCAAGATGGCGGAAGAGGAAGACACAGAGATCACCTTCCACTCCACAAATACATCAGAAATACATCTACATGTGGAACAGCTCCTACAGAACACCTACTGAAGGCTGGCAGATGACCACAGACGGCTCAAAAGGCAAGAAACTCCCCACGTAGCTGGGTAGGGCAAAAGAAAAAAAGAAAGAGACAAAAGAATAGGGATGAGACCTGTACCAGTGGGAGGGAGCTGTGAAGGAGGAAAGCTTTCCACACACTAGAAGCCCCTTCATGGGCAGAGACTGCAAGTGGTGGAGGGGTGAAACTTTGGAGCCGCAGAGGAGAGTGTAGCAACAGGGGTGCGGAGGGCAAAGCGGAGAGATTCTCGCACAGATGATTGGTGCTGACCAGCACTCAGCAGCCCGAGAGGCTTGTCTGCTCACCCTCCGGGGCTAGCAGGGGCTGGGAGCTGACGCTCGGGCTTCGGAGGTGAGATCCCAGGGAGAGGACCGGGGTTGGTGTTGTGAACACAGCCTGAAGAGGGCTAGTGTGCCACGGCTACAAAGGAGGGAGTCCGAGGAAAAGTCTGGAGCTGCCAAGGAGGCAAGATACTTTTTCTTGCCTCTTTGTTTCATGGTGCATGAGGAGAGGGGATTAACAGCGCCACTTAAAGGAGCTACAGAGAAGGGCATGAGCCACGGTTATCAGCACAGATGCCAGAGAGGGGCATGGGACGCTAAGGCTGCTGATGCCACCACCAAGGAGCCTGTGAATAAGCACAGGTCACTGTCCACACCTCCCCTCCCAGGAGCCTGTGCAGCCCACCAGTGCCAGGGTCCCGTGATCCAGGGACAACTTCCCCAGGAGAACGCACAGCATGCCTCAGGCTGGTGCAATGTCACTCTGGCCTCTGCCACTGCAGGCTCGCCCTGCAATCCATACGACTCCCTCCCCCTGGCCTGAGTGAGCCAGAGCCCCCAAATAAGATGGTCCTTTAACCCCATCCTGTCTGAGCGA
This sequence comes from Leucopleurus acutus, assembly GCF_964270905.1. Classification (NCBI taxonomy): domain Eukaryota; kingdom Metazoa; phylum Chordata; class Mammalia; order Artiodactyla; family Delphinidae; genus Leucopleurus; species Leucopleurus acutus. Next base: position 20,027,265 of record NC_139147.1, on the reverse strand, counting down.
AGAAGAGATGCCCTCAGGTGACCTACACACAGAGGCAGGTCCAAATCCAAAGATGAAACCCGGGAGCTGTGGGAACAAAGAAGAGAAATGGAAATTTCTCCCAGCAGTCTCAGGAGCAGAGGATTAAATCTCTACAATCAACTTGATGAACTCTGCATCTGTGGAATACCTGAATAGACAACAAGTCATCCCAAATTGAGGAGGTGGACTTTGGGAGCAAAATATATATATATATATTCCTTTATCTCTTTTTGAGAGTGTATGTGTATGCTTCTGTGTGTGATTTTGTCTGTATAGCTTTGCTCTTACCATTTGTCCTAGGGTTATGCCTGTTTTTGGGTGTTTTTGTTTTGTTTTGTTTTTGTTTTCCTTTTAAAATTTGTTTTCTTAATAATTATTTTAATAAGTTTATTTTACTTTATTTACTTTATTTTATCTTTGTTCTTTCTTTACTTCTTTATTCTCTCTCTTTTATTATAAACTGTGTGGATGAAAGGCTCTTGGTTCTCCAGCCAGGTGTCAAGGCTGTGTCTCTGATGTAGGAAAGCCAAATTCAGGACACTGGTCCACAAGAGATCTCCCAGCTCCACCTAATATCAAATGGTGAAAATCTCCCATAGATCTCCATCTCAACGCCAAGATTCAGCTTCACTGAACAACCAGCAAGCTACAGTGCTAAACACCTTATGCCAAACAATTAGCAAGACAGGAACACAAACCCATCCATTAGCAGAGAGGCTGCCTAAAATCATAATAAGGCCACAGACACCCCAAAACACACCATCAGACATGGACGTGCCAACAAGAAAGACAAGATACAGCCTCAACCACCAGAACACAGTCACGACTCCCCTCCACCAGGAAGCATACACAATCCACTGAACCAACCTTAACCACTGGGGACAGACATCAAAAACAACAGGAACTACAAACCTGCAGCCTACAAAAAGGAGACCCCAAACATGGTAAGATAAGCAAAATGAGAAGACAGAAAAACACACAGCAAATGAAGAAGCAAGGTAAAAACCCACCAGACCTAAAAAATGAAGAGGAAATAGGCAGTCTACCTGAAAAATAATTCAGAATAATGAGAGTAAAGATGATGGAAAATCGTGAAAATAGAATAGAGAAAATACAAGAAACGTTTAACAAGGACCTACAAGAACTAAAGAGCAAACAGTGATGAACAACACAATAAATGAAATTAAAAATTCTCTAGAAGGGATCAATAGCAGAATAAGTGAGGCAGAAGAACGGATAAGTGACCTAGAAGATAAAACAGTGGAAATAAATACTGCAGAGAAGAATAAAGGAAAAACAATGAAAAGAATTGAGGTCAGTCTCAGAGACCTCTTGGACAACATTAAATGCAACAACATTCGAATTATAGGTGTTCCAGAAGAAGATGAGAAAAAGGGACTGAGAAACTATTTGAAGAGATTATAGTTGAAAACTTCCCTAATATGGGAAAAGAAATAGTTAATCAAGTCCAGGAAGCACAGAGAGTCCCATACAGGACAAATCCAAGGAGAAACATGCCAAGAAACATAATAATCAAACTATCAAAAATTAATTACAAAAAAAAATATGAAAAGAAGCAAGGAAAAATCAACAAATGACACAAAAGGGAATCCCCATACGGTTAACAGCTGATCTTCCAACAGAAACTCTGCAAGCCAGAAGGGAGTGGCAAGACATATTTAAAGTGATGAAGGAGAAAAACCTACAGTCAAGATTACTCTACCCAGCAAGGATCTCATTCAGATTTGATGGAGAAATTCAAAGCTTTACAGACAAGCAAAAGCTAAGAGAATTCAGCATCACCAACCAGCTTTAAAAAAATGTTAAAGGAATTTCTCTAGGCAGGAAACACAGAGAAGGAAAAGACCAACAATAATAAACCCAAAACAATTAAGAAAATGGTAATAGGAACATACATATCAATAATTACCTTAAATGTAAATGGATTAATGCTCCAACCAAAAGACATAGACTGGCTGAATGGATACAAAAACAAGACCCATATATATGCTGTCTACAAGAGACCCACTTCAGACCTAGGAACACATACAGACTGAAAGTGTGGGGATAGAAAAAGATATTCCATGTAAATGGAAAAAAAAAAGAAAGCTGGAGTAATAATTTTCATATCAGACAAAATTGACTTTAAAATAAAGACTATTACAAGAGACAAAGAAGGACACTACATAATGATCAAGGGATCAATCCAAGAAGAAGATATAAAATTGTAAATATTTATGCACCCAACATAGTAGCACCTCAATACATAAGGCAAATACTAACAGCCATAAAAGGGGAAATCGACAGAAACACAATCAGAGTAGGGGACTTTAACACCCCACTTTCATCAATGGACAGATGATCCAAAATGACAATAAATAAGGAAACACAAGCTTTAAATGATACATTAAACAAGATGGACTTAATTGGTACTTATAGGACATTCCACCCAAAAACAACAGAATACACGTTCTTCTCAAGTGTTCATGGTACATTCTCCAGGATAGATCATATCTTGGGTCACAAATCAAACCTTGGTAAATTTAAGGAAATTGAAATCATATCAAGTGTCTTTTCCGACCATAGCGCTATGAGGCTAGATATCAATTACAGGAAAAAATCTGTAAAAAATACAAACACATGGAGGCTAAACAATACAGTACTTAATAATCAAGAGATCACTGATGAAATCAAAGAGGAAATCAAAAAATACCTAGAAACAAATGACAATGAAAACATGATGACCCAAAACCTATGGGATGCAGCAAAAGCAGTTCTAAGAGGAAAGTTTATAGAAATACAATCCTATCTTAAGAAACAAGAAACATCTCAAATAAACAAACTAACCCTACACATAAAGCAATTAGAGAAAGAAGAACAAAAATACCCCAAAGTTAGCAGAAGGAAAGAAATCATAAAGATCAGAACAGAAATAAATGAAAAAGAAAGGAAGGAAACAATAGTATAGATCAATAAAACTAAAAGCTTGTTTTTTGAGAAGATAAAGAAAACTGGTAAACCATTAGCCAGACTCATCAAGGAAACAAGGGAGAAGACTCAAATCAACACACTTAGAAATGAAAAAGAATTAACAACTGAAAATGCAGAAATGCAAAGGATCATGAGAGATTACTACCAGCAACTATATGGCAATAAAATGGACAACCTGGAAGAAATGGACAAATTCTTGAAATATACAACCTTCCAAGACTGAACCAGGAAGAAATAAATATGAACAGACCACACAAGCACTGAAATTGAAACTGTGATTAAAAAACTTCCAACAAACAAAAGTCCAGGACCAGAGGGCTTCACAGGCAAATTCTATCAAACATTTAGAGAAGAGCTAACACCTATCCTTCTCAAACTTCCAAAATACAGCAGAGAGGAATACTCCCAAACTCATTCTATGAGGTCACCATCACTCTGATACCAAAACAAGACAAAGATGTCAAAAAGAAAGAAAACTACAGCCCAATATCACTAAAGAACATAAATGCAAAAATCCTAGCAAACAGGATCCAACAGCACAATAAAAGGATCATATACCATGATCAAGTGGGGTTTATCCCTGGAATGCAAAGATTCTTCAATATACGCAAATGAATCCATGTGATACACCATATTAACAATTTGAAGGAGAAAAACCATATGATCATCTCAATAGATGAAGAGAAAGCTTTTGACAAAATTCAACACCCATTTATGATTAAAACCCTCCAGAAAGCAGGTATAGCAGGAACTTTCGTCAATATAATAAAGGCCATATATGACAAAACCACAGCCAACATCGTCCTCAATGGTGAAAAACTGAAACCATTTCCACTAAGATAAGGAACAAGACACAGTTACCCACTCTCACCACTCTTATTCAACATAGTTTTGGAAGTTTTGGCCACAGCATTCAGAGAAGAAAAAGAAATAAAAGGAATCCAAATTGGAAAAGAAGAAGTAAAGCTGTCAGTATTTGTAGATGACATGATACTATACATAGAGAATCCTAAAGATCCTACCAAAAAACTACTAGAGCTAATCAATGAATTTGGTATAGTAGCAGGGTACAAATTAATACACAGGAATCTCTTGCATTCCTATACACTAATGATGAAAAGTCTGAAAATGAAATTAATAAAACACTCCGATTTACCACTGCAACAAAAAGAATAAATTATCTAAGAATAAACCTACCTAAGGAGACAAAAGACCTGTATGCAGAAAATTATAAGACACTGATGAAAGAAATTAAAGATGATACAAATAGATGGTGAGATATTCCATGTTCTTTGATTGGAAGAACTAACACTGTGAAAATGACTCTACTACCCAAAGCAATCTACAGATTCAATGCAATCCCTATCAAACTACCACTGGCATTTTTCACAGAACTAGAACAAAAAATTTCACAATTTGTGTGGAAACACAAAAGACCCCGAATAGCCAAAGCAGTCTTGAGGAAGAAAAATGGAGCTGGAGGAATCTGGCTCCATGACTTCAGATTATAGTACAAAACTACAGTAATCAAGACACTATTGTTCTGGCACAAAAACAGAAATACAGTTCAATGGGACAGGATAGAAAGCCCAGGGTTAAACCCATGCACATATGGTCACCTTATCTTTGATAAAGTAAGCAAGCATATACAGTGGAGAAAAAACAGCCTCTTCAATAAGTGGTGCTGGGAAGACTGGATAGGTACATGTAAAAGTATGAAATTATAACAGTCCCTAACACTATACACAAAAATAAACTCAAAATGGATTAAAGACCTAAATATAAGGACAGCCACTATCAAACTCTTAGAGGAAAACATAGGCAGAACACTCTATGACATACAACACAGCAATATCTTTTTGACCTACCTCCTAGAGAAATGGAAATTAAAAAAAAAACACAATTGGGACCTAATGAAACTTTAAAGCTTTTGAACAACAAAGGAAATCATAAACAAGGCGAAAAGACAACCCTCAGAATGGGAGAAAATATTTGCAAATGAAGCAACTGAGAAAGGATTAACCTCCAAAATTTACAAGCAGCACATGCAGCTCAATATCAAAAAAACAAACAACCCAATCCATAAATGGGCAGAACATCTAAACAGATATTTCACCAAAGAAGATATACAGATTGCCAATAAACACATGAAAGAATGCTCAACATTGTTAATCTTTAGAGAAATGCAAATCAAAACTACAATGAGATATCATCTCACACCGGTCGGTATGACCATCATCAAAAATATCTACAAACAATAAATGCTGGAGAGGGTGTGGAGAAAAGGGAACACTCTTGCACTGTTCGTGGGAATGTAAATTGATACAGCCACTATGGAGAACAGTATGAAGGTTCCTTAAAAAAATAAAAATAGAAATACCATACCACCCAGAAATCCCACTACTAGGCATATACCCTGAGAAAACCATAATTCAAAAAAGAGTAATGTACCAAAATGTTCACTGCAGCTCTATTTACAATAGCCAGGACATGGAAGCAACCTGAGTGTCCATCAACAGATGAATGGATAAAGAAGATGTGGCACATATATACAATGGAATATTACTCAGCCATAAAAGGAAATGGAATTGAGTTATTTGTAGTGAGGTGGATGGACCTAGAGTCTGTTATACAGAGTGAAATAAGTCAGAAAGTGAAAAACAAATACCGTATGCTAACACATATATATGGAACCATATGCTAACACATATATATGGAATCTACAAAAAAAAAATACAGGTCATGAAGAACCTAGGGGTAAGATGGGAATAAAGACACAAACATACTATAGAATGGACTTGAGGATATGGGGAGGGGGAAGTGTAAGCTGTGACAAAGTGAGAGAGTGGAATGGACATGTATACACTGTCAAACGTAAAATAGATAGCTAGTGGGAAGTAGCCACATAACGCAGGACGATCAGTTCGGTGCTTTGTGACCACCTAGAGGGCTGGGATAGGGAGGGCTATGCAAGAGGAAAGAGATATGGGAGCATATGTATATGTATAACTGAGTCACTTTTTTATAAAGCAGAAACTAATACACCCTTGTAAAACAATTATACTCCAATACAGATATAAAAAAATAAATAAAATAAAATAGACTCATTATTTTCTTAAATTTACAAATAGTGAAATCCCCCCCTTTTTGGCATATAATTGCATGAGTTTTAACATGTAGATTTTTATAACCACAAGCACAGACAGTTTACAGAACATTTCCAGCACCCAAAAAATTCCTCATGCTCTCTTGTGTATTCAGAGCCTCCACCAACTCTTATCCCTTGGAAACTGCTGATTTGATTTCTCTTCCTATATTTTGCCTTTTCCCTAATGTACAACATGTCAAAGACACCAAAAGCTTGTTTCTGTTACTATGTCCTATAATTATTTTTTATTTCAGTATAAATAGAATAAACAAAGAAATTAGTGTCTGGAGGACGGTATTAGTAATGAGAGAGAGAAGGGAGGGGAGCCAATCCAATCCTCAGAGAGATTTGAAAAAATTACAGTATATTTCAGGGAGAAAATGTCAAACTAACACAGATATAGGTAATGTAAGCCCTTCAACTTTGGCTTTTCCTGTTTTAGTTGATGTGCTAGGATACCATACACACACACACACACACACACACACACACACACACACACACCCCTATCCATGTAAATTCTAGAATTAGTTTAAAACTTTCTACCAAAAATATGTTTGCTAGGATTCTGATTGGAGTTGTGTTAAAGATATATATTGCACTGTGAAAAAGTCATTTTAACAATATTGAGCATTCTTATCCATGAATATTCCTCCACTTATTTATGTACTTAATTTTTTTCTGAAATATTCTGTTGCTTTCAGTGTGCCATTTAGAGTGCCAGTGTTTTGTTCTCTTCAGTGCATATATCTTATGTCAAATTTATCATTATGTCTGTTATAACGATGCTGTTATAAATGTAATTTTTCAATTCCTGATTGTTCATTGCTAGTATGTAGGTATACAATTTATTTTGTCCTTCTTTTAGTTGTAACATATATAGACCCCTATATTTAAAGTGTTTTTCTTGCAGACAATTTATACCTGAATCATTTAATTTTTAACTACTTTGACAATATCTTCCTTTTCATTGATGTGTTCCTTTATTTTGCTGAAAAGCCAATATTTGTTCTAATAATTGAAATGTTGACACACAATTTTTTAAGTTTGAGGCTGTCTTGGAATTGTGATTATTGGTAATTTGCCAAAAATTCATTACATATGATAGCTTGATGGGACAGACTTATATACAGGCAAATTATTGAGGGAACTTTTGTGGTCTTGATTTTCTTAGAGACATTTTGCAGAAAACATTTTGATTTTATAAAATTTGCATTAACATAAAGGCAGAATCCTGATAAAGACTCAATTTTAGATTAAGCAGCAGACTTATTAGAAATATATTTGATATCATTTTAATAAAGTTAGTAAGCTGTGATGAAAATAAAATTTCTTAAAAATGTTTCATCAGTGCATTCTTTTGAGGAGGTTTATATTTGCTGTCTATATAGTAGGTATGAATGAAATGAATGAAATAAAAATCATTATAGTACCCCCTGGAAATTTTTCTTTAGTGAACCTGAAAGTTTTTTTTAATATTAAATTATTTTTCCCTGTTTGAAGAAGTGCTTACTGAGTTCTTAACCTTGAGCCAGTTTTCTGGCCTATTAATTCAGCCTATGTGCTGGAACTTCTGTTCACTGTCAACCTCATGCTATGCAGTGGGCTCCTTGGTTTGCAGTAGTGAGTTTGGAAAATACATCATTATTAACCTTAAGTGAAAGTGAGTAGTATCCTTGTTGCAAGCTTGGTATTAAGTAGTTTATATCAGAAATTACATCTCTATATTTAAATATCAAATATAAATTAATCATCAGTGAAATATGGACAAGAATAGTACCTACATATAAGATTGTGGTGAGAACTAAATGAGTTAATATATATAAAGTGTTTGACATAGTAATAGAGGCTGTTTATTATTAAAAGTGTTCTTTATTATTAATATTATTACTATTATCATTCTCTTAGTGAGATGTATGAAAAAAGGTTGAATAATTACAAAGCACTTATAACTGGCCCTGTGCTAGATATTTTTAGTATTTTACACCCAATCTCAATGAACATGTACAGTAGGTATTATTTTCAATCCACAGAGTAGGGAATGACATCAGAATCTTTTTCTGTGTAAACAAATGGTAGCAATGGCAGGTACTACTCTTCTAACATTGCCCACCCTACACTATAGAGCCTCAGTATTAATAACTAGGTGTTCTTTCTTCAGCTCAGATAGCTATGTATAGTAGAACTGTGAGACAGTGGTGTACTGGTGAAGGTTTAACAATCAACTCTACCCACAAAAAGGATGGATATATGTAAGAACAGAATTTGTTAAAAGTACATTATAAATTATGTATAGCATATACTTTACAAATGATAGTAAAATAAATAATACTCTTTATTGTATGTTCCATATAGCTAATTGAACCTCACTGAACTCCTTAAATGCCATGGGTTTTAATTGGCCCATAAGATATTTCTTTCCTGGACCAATATTTTTAAGAAAGCCCAAGTACTAAACAGTTAACTTTAGCTTGTGCAATATATTACTTAAAAAAAAAAAAACAAAACTCTAACCCAATTTAAACTCGATTTTTAAGCAGACTTTGTAACAAGCTGATGATGTATTAAACCTTAGTCATTTGTGAAATTATCTTTCCCTGTCTTTTCTGTACATATCTAAAAATATTATTCACATATTTATTTCTTTAAACTGACACTGTCATTCTCATATGTGATAAATTTTCACATTAGAATACAGTTGCTACAAAATGACAATAATCCAAATATACAATATTTCTAAGCCCTGATCTTTTTAATCCTTAGTTTTGTCTTTGCTCTAGGTGGGAAAAGACTTTGTATATAAACAGAACATCACGTTCTTTATGCGCTTCAGCTTGTGAATTTTGCTTGAGGTTATGTGCTTTAGATGCCATCAATTGTTTTTATTTTTATGTTTGCAGTAAAACAAGCTTTTAGCTATATTTAGCGGTACTCTCTAACACATCTCCTGTGAAGACAATATCTCCTCCTTCTATTCCCTGCAAGGATCAAATGAACTGAAACCTACCTAAATTAGCAAGCAACACAGAACTCATGTTTGTCTATATCTACCATATAAGGCTTTCTTTTTAGAATAGGTCTTTCAGGCTTCTGTATATCTTTTTCTTTTTGTAACGGTATCTAGTTACAGTTTGGCTAGGAAAATTAAAGATTACAGAGTTTGTAATTTTTGGTAAAATCTCACTCCCTTTCTCCTCTTTGCTAATTCCAAATGATTAAATTTTCTTGTAAAGTACTGTTGCGTATATTTTCTCTCTCAATCTCTGTTTTCAGGGAAACCATGTTTATGATACAGAGGTTTACTGGCTAATTTGCAAACTTTCTACATGACAAGGAAAGACATTTTAGAACTCCCCAGATGATGATACCAATAATCTTGTGTAACGTTAATACTAGAAAGTAACTAGTCCTCACCTTCCAAACTACAATACATTGATTTTTTCCCAGTATTTTCTTATTTTATTCTAAAAGGAAGTTGCACTAATACATGTAAACTATATATATACATATACATATCTATACCTATCTGTTCACAGTTGGGAAGTATATGTATGTATATGTTCCCAAGTGATATTGACTATGTAATATTTGATCTTAATCAACTAACTCTTTTTTTTTATATTGGGGTTATAGTTGTTTTACAATGTTGTGTTAGTTTCTATTGTACAGTGAATTGGAGTTCCCTGTGCTATACAGCAGGTTTTTATTAGTTATCTATTTTATACATATTAGTGGATATATGTCAATCCCAATACATCAATGTTTTCTGATATCACTGTGTGTCCATGGAGGAGAGTCTCACACATATTAACTTTTCACACTACTTTTTTCTTTACACCTATGTAGAATTCCATGTTAACATCTCATTACTACTAGTCTGACAGGGCAACCTTTAATGATGGGTTTGTTTGCTACCCCACAAGGATTCTTGGGTCTGTCTTGTCCTGTCACTGCTTTGTTATTGATTCACTGTAGTTCTGTCGCCACACTAGATTCTGCTGCCATATTACATACATATATGAAGATAGAGACCCATTCCGTAAGCAAGGCTTTCTGTGACTTAAATCTCGTAACACTTTGTGTAACTGAAATCTCACTTCAAATTCTAAAAACAGAATGGTTCTGTAACCTGAACTCTTCACTAAATGTTGTTTTATTGTTGTTGTTACTGTTGTGGCCCTAATCAGAAGAAATCGCTTTTCTTGAAGGCTTCTTCTCTTTTCTATTACATGTGTCTACTTTTTATTTTATTAATAGATATCTCTACATAGTGAGATTAGGGATGATTATAATTATACTTAGCTCCTTTATATATTTTTCCCATAATTACCACATTTTCTACAATGCAGATGCACTGAATGTTGTTGAAAACAGTTATTAAATGACCTGGGAAAAACCATACAAAAACAATTTAGCTTTCTCTATTTATTAAAATCATAAAGCAATTATTAAAATTCCTTTGCTAGTGTTAACATCAAATAGTTGCAAGTTTTAAAACAGCTTTTGCTAAATCTGTCATTGTATTTTAACATTTTTAAATAAAATATAAAGCACAAGAGCATCAAAATGAACCATAGGAATTTTAATTTTTAGTATCATCAAATTTGCTGGTGTTAAATTGGAAAGCCCATTTGAATGCTGACTCTTTAAGAGTTAGTGAGAGATATACTAATTAGGAATTTTCAGTTCCTGACCCATTAATGCTATTCTTTATAAATATATTGGGAAATATTCATTTAATAGTTCAGCAGTTTTATTGTCCTTGCTATCTTATTTCCCATTTCATGTTAAGAGCTCTAATTTCTTCCTTGATTAAACTTTTGTTGTGACAATAATGAAAACCTATATTAATTATGAGAAATCTTTATCCATAGGATTTGATATCCTTTTTATTTCTATTTTATTGTCCTACTAATACCTACCATCATGTTTTTCTTTTTTTTAACATTTTATTGGAGTATAATTGCTTTACAATGGTGTGTTAGTTTCTGCTTTATAACAAAGTGAATCAGCTATACATATACATATATCCCCATATCTCCTCTCTCTTGCATATCCCTCCCACCCCTCTAGGTGGTCCCAAAGCACTGAGCTGATCTCCCTATGCTATGCGGCTGCTCCCCACTAGCTATCTATTTTACATTTGGTAGTGTATATAAGTCCATGTCACTCTCTCACTTCATCCCAGCTTGCCCTTCCCCCTTTCTGTGTCCTCAAGTCCATTCTGTACGTCTGCGTCTTTATTCCTGTCCTGCCTCTACGTTCTTCAGAAACATTTTTTTTTATTCCATATATGTGTGTTAGCATATGTTTTTTTTTTCTCTTTCTGACTTACTTCACTCTGTATGACAGTCTCTAAGTCTATCCACCTCACTACAAATTACTCAATTTCATTTCTTACTATGGCTGAGTAATAGTCCATTGTATATATGTTCCACATCTTCTTTATCCATTCATATGTCAGTGGAAACTTAGGTTCCTTCCATGTCCTGGCTATTGTAAATTGTGCTGCAATGAACATTGTGGTACATGACTCTTTTTGAATTGTTGTTTTCTCAGGGTATATGCCCAGTAGTGGGATCGCTGGGTTGTATGGTAGTTCTATTTTTAGTTTTTTAAGGAACATCCATACTGCTCTCCATAGTGGCTGTATCAATTTACATTCCCAACAATGTGCAAGAGGGTTCCCTTTTCTCCACACCCTCTTCAGCATTTATTGTTGGTAGATTTTTTAATGGTGGCCATTCTGACTGGTGTGAGGTGATACCTCATTGTAGTTTTGATTTGCATTTCTCTAATGATTAATGATGTTGAGCATTCTTTCATGTGTTTATTGGCAATCTGTGTATCTTCTTTGGAGAAATGTCTACCTAGGTCTTCTGCCCATTTTTGGACTGGGTTGTTTGTTTTTTTGATATTGAGCTGCTTGTAAATTTGGGAGATTAATCTTTTGTCAGTGCCTTCATTTGCAAATATTTTCTCCTATACTGAGGGTTGTCTTTTCATCTTCCTTATGGTTTCCTTTGTTGTGCAAAAACTTTTAAGTTTCAATAGGTCCCATTTGTTTATTTTTGTTCTTATTTCTATTTCTCTAGGAGGTGGGTGAAAAAGGATCTTGCTGTGATTTATGTCATAGAGTGTTCTGCCTATGTTTTCCTCTAAGAATTTTATAGTTTCTGGCCTTACACTTAGGTCTTTAATCCTTTTTGAAATTATTTTTGTGTATAATGTTAGTTCTAAGTTCATTCTTTCATGTGTAGCTGTCCATTTTTCCCAGCACCATTTATTGAAGAGACTGTCTTTTCTCCATTGTATATTCTTGACTCCTTTATCAAAGATAAGGTGACCTCTGTGTCTGGTTTTATCTCTGGGCTTTCTATCCTGTTCCATTGATCTATATTTGTTTTTGTGCCAATACCATACTGTCTTGATTACTGTACCTTTGTAGTAGAGTCTGAAGTATGGGAACATGATTCCTGGGGCTCCGTTCTTTTTTCCCAAGATTGCTTTGGCTATTCGGGGTCTTTTGTGTTTTCATACAAATTGTGAATTTTTTTGTTCTACTTCTCTGAAAAATGCCATTCTTGTTTGATAAGGATGGCAGTAAATCTGTAGATTGCTTTGGGTAGTAGAGTCATTTTCACAATGTTGATTTTTCCAATCCAAAAACATGGTATATCTCTCCATCTGTTTGTATCATCTTTAATTTCTTTCATCAGTGTCTTATAGTTTTCTGCATACAGAACTTTTGTCTCCTTAGATGGGTTTATTCTTAGGTATTTTATTCTTCTTGTTGCAATGGTAAATGGGAGTGTTTCCTTAATTTATCTTTCAGATTTTTCATCATTATGTATAGAAATGCATTTCTGTGCATTAATTTTGTATCCTGCTACTTTACCAGATTAATTGATTACCTCTAGCAGTTTTCTGGTAGCATCTTTAGGATTCTCTATGAATAGTATCATGCCATCTGCAAAGAGTGACAGCTTTTCTTCTTTTCTGATTTGGATTATTTTTATTTCTTTTATTTTTATTCTTTTTATTTCTTTTATTTTCTTTATTTCCAAACTTTTGTTTGTATCCATTCAGCCAGTCTATGTCTTTTGGTTGGAGCATTTAATCCATTTACATTTAAGGTAATTATCAATATGTATGTTCCTATTACCATTTTCTTAATTGTTTTGGGTTTGTTATTGTAAGTCTTTTCTTTCTCTTGTGTTTCCTGCATAGAGAAGTTCCTTTAGCATTTGTTGTAAAGCTGGTTTGGTTGTTCTGAATTTTATTTGCTTTTTCTTGTCTGTAAAGTTTTTAATTTCTCCGTCAAATCTGAATGAGATCCTTGCTGGATAGAGTAATCTTGGTTGTAGGTTTTTCCCTTTCCTCACTTTAAATATGTCCTGCCACTCCCTTCTGGCTTGCAGGGTTTCTGCTGAAAGATCAGCTGTTAATCTTATGGGGATTCCCTTGTATGTAATTTGTTGTTTTTTCCCTTGCTGTTTTTAATATTTTTTCATTTATTTTTTGATAGTTTGATTAATACGTGTCTTGGTGTGTTCCTCCTTGGATTTATCCTGGATGAGACTCTCTGCACTTCCTTGACTTAATTGACTATTTCCTTTCCCGTATTGGGGAAGTTTCTAATTATAACCTCTTCAAATATTGTCTCAGAGCCTTTCTTTTTCTCTTCTTCTTCTAGGACCCCTATTTGAATGTTGGTGTGTTTAATGTTGTCCCAGGGGGTCTCTGAGACTGTCCTCATTTCTTTTCCTTCTTTTTTTCTTTATTCTGCTCTGCAGTATTTAATCCACTATTTTTATCTTCGAGGTCACTTATCCATTCTTCTGCCTCAGTTATTCTGCTATTGTTTAGTTCTAGAGAACTTTTAATTTCATTTATTGTGTTGTCCATCATTGTTTGTTTGTTCTTTAGTTCTTCTAGGTCCTTTTTTAAACGTTTCTTATATTTTCTCCATTCAATTTCCAAGATTTTGGATCATCTTTACTATCATTACTCTTAATTCTTTTTTAGGTAGACTGCTTATTTCCTCTTCATTTTTTTAGCCTGGTGGGTTTGTACCTTGCTCCTTCATCTGCTGTCTGTTTCTCTGTCTTCTCATTTTGCTTCACTTACTGTGTTTGGGGTCTCCTTTTTGCAGGCTACTGGTTCATTGTTCAGGTTGTTTTTGGTGTCTGCCCCTAGTGGCTAAGGTTGTTTCTGTGGGTTTTGTAGGCTTCCTGGTGGAGGGGACTGGTGCCTGTGTTCTGGTGGATGAGGCTGGATCTTGTTTTACTGGTAAGCAGGACCACATGTGGTGGTATGTTTTAGGTTGTCTGTGACCTTATTATGATTTTAGGCAGCCTCTCTTCTAATGGGTGGGGTTGTGTTCCTGTCTTGCTGGTTGTTTGGCATAGGGTGTCCAGCACTGTAGCTCGCTGGTTGTTTAATGAATATGTGTGTTAGCGTTGAGATGGAGATGTGTGGAACAGCTTTTGCCATTTGATATTATGTGGAGCTGGGAGGTCCTTTGTGGACCAATGTCCAGAGCTTGGCTTTCCCACCTCAGAGGCACAGGCCCAAAACCTGGCCGGAGCACCAAGACCCTGGAAGTCATACAGCTCTGAAGAAAAGGAAGGAAGGAAGAAAGAAAGAAAGAAAGAAAGAAAGAAAATAAATAAAATAAAGTTATTAAAAATAAAAAAATGTTATTAAAAGTGGAAAAAATTAAATAGTAATAAAAAAAGGAAAGAAAGAAAGAAGAGAGAAAACAAACCAAAAAACAAATCCACCAGTGATAACAAGTGCTAAAAACTATGCTAAAAACAAATAAATAAATGGACAGACAGAACCCTAGGAAATGGTAAAAGCAAAGCTATACAGACAAAATCACATAAAGTCCACCACCTCCGTTTTGGGATGATTCGTTGTGTATTCAGGTATTCCACAGATGCAGGGTACATCAAGTTGACTGTGGAGATTTAATCTGCTGCTCCTGAGGCTGCTGGGAGAGATTTCCCTTTCTCTTCTTTGTTCACGCAGCTCCCGGGGTTCAGCTTTGGATTTGGCCCCGCCTCTGCCTGTAGGTCACCTGAGAGCGTCTGTTCTTCGCTCAGACAGGACGGGGTTAAAGTAGCAACTGATTAGGGGGCTCTGGCTCACTCAGGCTAGGGCGGGGGTGGCAGTGAGGGAGGGGTACTGAATGCAGGGCGAGCCTGTGGCGTCAGAGGCTGGCGTAATGTTGCAACAGCCTGAGGCACGCCATGTGTTCTCCTGGGGAAGTTGTCCCTGGATCACGGGACCCTGGCAGTCATGGGATGGACAGGCTCCCGGGAGGGGAGGTGTGGATAGTGACCTGTGCTCACACACAGTCTTCTTGGTGGTGGCAGTAGCAGCCTTAGCGTTTCATGCCCTTCTCTGGGGTCCGTGCTGTGTCCGTCTCTGGAGCTTGTTTAGGCGGTGCTCTGAGTTCCCTCTCCTCGCGCACCCCGAAACAATGGTCTGTTGCCTCTTCAGCAGCTCCAGACTTTTTCCTGGACTCCCTCCCGGCTAGCCATGGCACACTAACCCTTTCAGGCTGTGTTCAAGCAGCCAACCCCAGTCCTCTCCCTGGGATCCGACCTCCGAAGCCCGAGCCTCAGCTTCCCGACCCTGCCCACCCTAGCGGGTGAACAGACGAGCCTCTGGGGCTTGTGAGTGCTGGTCGTCATTGATCCTCTGTGTGGGAATCTCTCTGCTTTGCCATCCGCACCCTTGTTGCCGCATTCTCCTCCGTGGCTCCGAAGCTTCCCCCCTCCGCCACCCACAGTCTCTGCCCGCGAAGGGCCTTCCTAGTGTGTGGAAATGTTTTCTCCTTCACAGCTCCCTCCCAGAGCTGCAGGTCCTTTCCCTATTCTTTTGTCTCCTTTCTTTCCTTTTATCTTTTGCCCTACCCAGGTACTTGGGGAGTTTCTTGCCTTTTGGGAAATCTGAAGTCTTCTGCCAGTGTTCGGTAGGTGTTCTGTAGGCACTCTTCCACATGTAGATGTATTTCTGATGTATTTGTGGGGAGGAAGGTGATCTCCACGTCTTACTCTTCCGCCATCTTGAAGGTCTCTCCTACCATCATGTTATTTCCATATCTTAAATGTTAAATGTTATTTTCTTTTTCTGAAATGAGAATTAACATCTTTTAGCTTTATTTTAATTTGTTTAATGAGGTTATTTTATTAATTTTCAATAATAATTTTCAATCAATAATTCATTGATTCATATGTCTATATGGTGATATACAGAATGAGAGATTCAAATCACATGTTTGTAGAGAATAAGAATGTTTGAGCTGATTATGATTCATCCCAGATTCAAATTGTTTTGTTGGCCTCCCATATCTCATGTGCTAGGTAGCAACATTTCTACCATGGGCCTAAATGCTTTGGTAGGTCTTCCTGGTGTCATGCTGCATAAATATTCTTCGATCACTCTTTATACTGCAGACCCAGTGGCCTTTTATCCATGTTTTAACATGCCACACACCCTCTAGACTCAAGTACTACTCATGGTTAAACTTTGTCTAGTTAATTTCTATTAATTCAGAAACTCACAGTTCAGAAATCTCTACCTTAGGAAACATGAGGGCAGGTAGGTAGGCAAAAGCTTTGCCATAATAACTTAGTACTGAAATATTAAAACCATTATATAATTTAATCCTATTAAAGCAGCATCATATTAATGACAACAAAAATGGCTAACATTTTTAGAGCACCGTTTTATGTGCTTTAAGTGGATTATCTCACTGATTTTCAAAAAGACCCATGAGGTATCTACAGACATCATAATATTTAAAGAAATAAAAATAAAGAAAGTGAGGCTTAGAGAGAGTAATTTTCCCAAAGTCACTTAATTACCAAGTGGTGACGTGAAGAGGCAAATTCAAATAGTTGAACAAAAGGGTCCATATCTCACTATCTTGTAGTTTTATAAACTGGATTTTACTGCAACTTAAAAAAATAAGAAAGTGTTTCAATGTGTATCATGACATACTTTAAACTAATCAAAATATTGACACTAAAATGTCATTCTTTGAACTATTATAAAACTGGTGACACCAAAATGAAGTGTAAATATTCTTTAGATCACCTCATACTTCTAAATGTAATTTCTGATTTTGATTAGCTTTCATAGTGCAGATTTATTATCATCTTTGTGTGCTGGAGTAGTAAAAATCATCACCTTACATCTGAGAAAAGCATTCAATTAGAATACCAACATGTGCAGTTTTCCGTTTAATATTTCTTGTTTAATGATGGAACAAATTGCATTCTTCTTTAGCCCTCAACTATTTGTTTCTGTGTTTGTTTAGTCTCTAAATTAAAAGTTAATTAAAAATGGTTTAAATTGTTTTACCTAGGGAACATTTGGTAATTTATATTTGTTTTTTGTTAGTATTCAAAATATACAATAATAAAGTGTTATGGTGTAGCACATGATGTTCATTAGTCATCAAGTGGTTGTTGATGACCTCTTATGCTTCAGATGCTATGAAAAAAATTCAGTGTGGTTGGAACTTAATTATAAATGAAGAGAACATGCAAAGTTGTTGGATAGATGGAGAGAATCAAGATGTGCATAGTCAAACATGCCACATGGTTTGTTTTTATAGTCAATGTCTGAAAAATACATAACACATAGATTCAAAGGTAAGTATTAGATAGGTAATGGATGATAGAGTCACAAAGACAGGTATAGCTATATATATTGTTTAAAGCTATAGTGTATAGTTTATTATATACATGTATGTGGATACCAGTTCCATTACTCTTTTATGTCTAATAGAATATTAGGTATATCTTCACTTAGCCTGTATTTTTTATGTTTTCCCATTACAGTGATAGTTCAATGGGACACTTCACATATATCAATGTATGTTTTTATATGTGACAGAAATAACCAATGATCTGTAGTGCCTCTCTGTGAACTACAGTTAGAATAATATATCAATCTCGAGTTAAAAATGACACATTCCTCCCACAATGGAATACCATGTTGTTGAGAATGTGGCACATCCAATTCAAAGTAACCAAGACAACTATTGTTTCCTAGGCCATCATCCTTAAGGACCCCACTTTTTACACTATTAAATTCTGACAAAATTTTGATAAAAACAAAAATACAGAAGCTCTTTATTCAGAATAACTTGTATATGAGCATCACTGGTGTCTAAGATACTAGCAATGCTAACAACACTAAGGTGAACATTGATGAAATTGCCTATCAGAGAGAAAGAGTGGTGACTTTACCTGGACATGGTAAAAAAAAAAAAAAAAAAAGCTTCTTTCCAAGGATGTTGTTGTATGAACATCTAATGGTTAGACAGCTTTCAATGATCCAGCCAAGGAAAAGCAACTGTTTAGATCTTCCATCTGTACTAAGAGCATAAAATAATCCATACCATGAAAATCATTTACTTTGCTGACTTGATATATGAATTCGAATGTGGAAGCAATGGGCAAATTATTTTAGGAGAAGTAAGACAAATTGATAGAGAAAATGGAAGTGTGCAAATATATGATTTTACATTGACTTTGTCCATTATGGATATATCTCTGCCCATACTTTCACAGACTTGCCAGAAAATTATGGAATTCCCTTGCTCCTCTGGAAAGGGATGCCTTCTCACACTAAGAAAAACCCTTCTAGTTAAATTAACTTCCATCATCCATCAGAATTTGCCTATTTCAGTGTATCATAGGTGTCCTAGAAAACTGTACATTCAATGACTAGCCTGGTTTCTAGATTAGCATTCTCCCAGATTCACAACCAAAAGATTTTCCCAGATTCAAAAGTTAAAAGAGGGCTTCCCTGGTGGCGCAGTGGTTGAGAGTCCACCTGCCGATGCAGGGGACACGGGTTCGTGCCCCAGTCTGGGAGGATCCCACATGACACGGAGCGGCTGCGCCCGTGAGCCATGGCCGCTGAGCCTGCGCGTCCGGAGCCTGTGCTCCGCAACGGGAGAGGCCACAACAGTGAGAGGCCCGCTTACCGCAAAAAAAAAAAAAAAAAGTTAAAAGACTTCAGAAACTAATTCATTTGGGAAAATATAATGACAAGAAACACACAGAATGGCACATAACCCTCTTATCTTGGTAACCATGGTGGTATAACCCTCTTTTTTCTTCTCTTCTCTCCACTGTTAAACTACTGGCTTCATCATGCTCTAGCTTCCTCTGCCTTAACCCAACCTTCAACTTCTCCCTTATAAATTCATACTTTTTACTGGGTCCACACTGGAGCATATTCAATTTACTCTTCTAATAATTTTAATTTTTCAAATTGTGTATTTGTTCTTTGTAGGTCCCTGTACTAATATTTTACAAGTTGAACATTTAACAAACAAAAATCTTCAAAATGCAACTACTATTATCCTCAATGTGCAGATTCTAAAACCAGTATTTAGAAAGGTTGAGATCATTCAACAATTAATTGTTGGGACCAAAAATTTCAGTCATTTCTATTTGACTCCAGTGTCTATTTAACCGGCACATAGCACAGACTCCTTACTTTAATAGACATGGATATCTGCGGCTTCCTTCAAGGCACCTTTCACCAAGGGGCTTGGAAGAGGCTTCTTTTTTTTCTTTCACAAGCCTCAGAGGTGATGTTGGATTTGACACACTCCTTGCTCCACAATGTTAGTTCAAACCCATACTTTCTAATCTCGCTGCAAACAGTTCTTCATGTTATGAGTATTATTTCAAATGTTCTCCATTATTCCTATTCTACTCTTTTTCACCGAGATAATAGACTCTATCAGACATGAACTTTTTTGTATTCCCTCAGTTTTATTGCATTGCACTCATAGTCCCCAATTCATACATTTGTTTCATTTCACCTTGAAGATGAAGGGAGACAGTATAAAATCTCCTCTACCAGTATATGGATTCTTACTTAAAATATCTGTGCTTATGTCTTCAGAGATAACCTTTTGGAATAAACCCTTCAAAGGATAGTGAGGTAGATGTATTTGCTCCTTACCCCACTGGCACACCTTTTGAGTTTATTCCAGTGTAGGGGCTCTAGCTATAATACATGCCCTGGGAAGGTAAGTGAAGATTCCCATATCTCCACTAACAACAAATGAGCCCAAAGACAATTCATGCAATTATGAATAAATTTCATGTGTTCATAAAATTTTGTACTTATACTTTCAGAATAGCAGAAACATCATGCATGCTTTGCATGAAATTTTCCTCTGGAGTGATCCTATTTTGTATACTTAGATTACATTTCTTTAAACTAGTACTTACACTTCGACTCCAAAACCAATGTCTGTTTGGGTGTTTAGTGAGGTTTATATAGAGAACAAACCTA
The DNA here is from genome assembly GCF_964270905.1 of Leucopleurus acutus. Classification (NCBI taxonomy): domain Eukaryota; kingdom Metazoa; phylum Chordata; class Mammalia; order Artiodactyla; family Delphinidae; genus Leucopleurus; species Leucopleurus acutus. The sequence continues at coordinate 20,006,762 of NC_139147.1, read as the reverse complement.
GGACAGGAATTCCATCAGCTGTATTAAGTGCATTCATATTTGTCTTTTGAACGTCATGAGTATACTCTAAGCTTCTCCTCTTAAAAAGTCGGGATACTTTAAATAATTAAGCAAATGTGAACCTATTTACCTGCACTTCAGCCTTCTCATTGCTTTTCTGATCATGGAAACTCTCCAGAGAAATAAAGAACCCATCTTTAGGTTACCAACTATTTTTTCTATTTGCTAATACTATATTTGTGTCCATTTTATTTTTTCTGTCCCCATTCAATAAATGTAAGCAAACTCTTGATTTGTTTGAATGTATGAAACTATTAAGAAATAGAATATATAAGCCAAGGAGAAAATATTCATGAAACATACATTTTCTGACAAAATGTTGGAATCCAGTATATATAAAGGTCTCTTACAACTGAAAAAAAGATAAGTACCATTGATGGATAAAGAGTTAGAAAGATGGATATGTAGTATAACTTTAATGGTGATTCTACATGGTAGATATATGAGTATTTATTATAAAATTATTTTGCCTTTTCTGTATGTTTGAAATTTTTCATATTTGAATGCTGAATAAATGAATTATTAGAAAAATGACATAAAAGACACACAATATTGTTTATTAGAATAACCAGGCATAAAATTTGCATTTTACTACCTGTAACCATAATAACAAAAAATATATAAGAAAATAACAATGATTAAAAAATTTTCCTCAGAAGATTTCAGACAAATAAGTGAATTGGGCTGTCTATTTACTTACTTAAGAAGTTGGGACAATACTGTTTCACATCTTACAGAAAAACCAAGTTTGTCTACAGTTCAAATCTTTACTTTTTTTTTTCTCTCAGTAACCATTAAATCTCAGCATACAAGTATAATTGCTTGTAATCAGCATCCATACTAGTACACAACAAAGAGAATGATTTCAATTTTAAAATATTAACCTTTATATATTTCACAATTTTTATATTACTAAGCTCATTCTTCACATTTCAGTTAACATATTGTTTGTTTCATAGTTAGACTTTCTTGAAGTAAAAAGCAATGTATTACTTTAAATTCTGATATAAACTCCTGTGATGGGTGATTAATCCTGAAGGTTTTCCTGTTGTTGCAGCTAAGCCATTTAACAAAAAAATTAAACTCCATACCTCATCTATTGATGATGCCATACCTTATAATTTGATACAGTTCAGAATTAATTGTGTTTGCTAGAAACAAAGCTGAAACACACACACACACTTTTTTTTTTTTTTTTTTTTTTTTTTTTTTGCGGTATGCGGGCCTCTCACTGTTGTGGCCTCTCCCATTGCGGAGCACAGGCTCCAGACGCACAGGCTCAGCGGCCATAGCTCACGGGCCCAGCCGCTCCGCGGCATGTGGGATCTTCCCAGACCGGCGCACAAACCCGTGTCCCCTGCAACGGCAGGCGGACTCTCAACCACTGTGCCACCAGGGAAGCCCCCCACACACATTTTTAACGCAACTTGGAATTCTCTAAGAGACCCAAGCACAAATCTTTGTATGCAAAATATTGAAAAAATGCTTCTATCAGCTTTTTGACCCAACATTTCAAGTAATTACTGTGGTTTTGACCTTCCTTAGTTTTTTAAGCAAATATTACTCACGTTTTGGCAATTTAATTGTTCCATTCATTAACACATCTCTGAAAATAACATGCTGTGGTCAGCATTTTACCACAATCTATGGTAATAAAACTGTACTTGAAATGCATGGGAATCATACTGCTAAGTTAAACTGGTACAATTTATTTTATTTTCATTTTCTGGCAATGTCATAGTCATCATCTGGCTTATGACTACCATTGCATTCAGAAAATATATATACGTTCTTGACAGAAAAGACCAAGGAAAGTAGTTTTTCATCTGTAAATTAAGATAAAAATAAATAATATAAATATTTAATTCCTATTTTAATTAATAATGGTAAAGAAGAAATAAACATGCCTTGATTTAAGTTGAATGATTATGAAAAGAAGTTATAAAAATGTCCATAGTTTCTCATCTTTTAATACATTTATATAGTTGGCAAACTAAATAAAAAAGATCCTGAACATGCGTTTTACTTGCATACCTCATGAAACTCACCATGTGAGTTCCTCTATATCCAACATGATCTATACCTTGTTGAGTGAAAGGACTCTACTGATAAGTGCTTGGGTATTGCCACAATAACATATTGCCATAATAATTTCTAAATGTATAATGTCAGTTTTTTAGCTATTGCATTACATCCTGATAAAAAAGCACATTTAGAGTAGCACTGGTCTAAATCACTGTGGAGGTAAATCTGCCCATGGTACAGCACTTAAAGGAGGCTAGAAGTACCTCTTTACCCTGCAAACCCAAGACAATGAAAAATAATTTGGGAAGAGTGTATGAGTATAAGAATATATATTAAAACTTTGTTAAAAAATAAAACCTGCAATTTTACATACTAGACATGCTTCACTGAGCATAACATTGGAGGCAGTAGAATTATCATCCCTCTAAGAGCCGTGCTACTAATTTAGGGATTGCAATAAGTGAGGGACCCTTTATAGTAGTAAACAAATTCAGTAAAGCTATCTGGTCCTCATTTCCAAGAGAGCTGTATCATGCAATGAATGAAGAAAAGAGAACTGTAGTGTGAGGTTTGCAAATACATTGATAACATACTTAATATTTCTCTTTTCTGACATTTGGTCATAACAGTGAACCTTTGGTGTTGAGTAAATATATAGGGTTCCTGGACAATTAAAATGTGGGAGCCCAAGAGAGAGAGAGGAGAGGGAGAAGAGAGAAGAGAGAAGAGAAGAATGTTGCTTCAGTTAATATGAACAGATAGGAGCTCCAACAAATAATTTTGGGGAAAATGTTTATGTATTTTGATTTTAGATTTGATATTCTATTTGGTCTTATATGTTACTGAGTGACCTTTACATTACTTACTATTATAGATTGTAAGTAATAATTTCTTGCATAAAACATAGGTTTTAAATACATTGACAGTTCAATGGCATTGGTTTCCATTTGCAGGTAGGATAAACACTTGACCTCATGAGAGTGAACAGGGCACAGATAGGAACCGATGCTTGTAAAGTAAAAAAACAGCACCATATAGAAAAGCAAAAGGCAGGAAGTAAGTATATTTGAATATTCTCATTGCAAGCAGTGAAAAACATCTCCTTAATGATAATCATATCACAAATAGTACCTGAGTCATATCAGTAATCAAAACATGCCATCATTTAAATTTATCTGAGTCACTAATAATACATCAGATTTCAGTTATATATCATTTCATATATTTAGTCTTTGACTATAATCTGTGTCAAATTGAATATTAATATGTCAAAACACTCATAATCTTGTAAGAGATGCTTGAAATAATATAAACTCTTTAAATGAATAATTTTGTTACTCAAAATTCCAGGCTTTTTAAAATCATATTTTAACATTTTGAATATAAAGAATTTAGTTAATGTTTGTGTTTGGATGTTTGAATGATTTAATGTGTTTAAAGTTTTAATAGTTATATCAGACATAGCTATATTATGAAAAATAATGAGAAGCCTCATAAGGTACAATTTGGGCAGTAATGCTTCACTTTTAGATTAATTTGTGTAATTGTACAAGAATGAATAAACATTTCTGTAATGCAACAGCATAGGCCTAGAAAAGGTGTAACATTAAACAGTAAAGAAAGCACTTTGCTTTTCTTGCTCCATTTATTCTTTGGACTTATTGCCTACTTTTAAATTCCTTTCCACTGTATTCAGATCACCCTCTGCAAAAAGTTGTGTTGCTCATTATCCAAAGCCCAGAACTATGTGCCATGGGCACTACTGCCTACTGCTCCCCAAATTGCTGTCCTTCTAGTCTGATATGGCAACCACTGTTTTGCCATGCTGCTGAAACTAGTGGCACTAAGTGGTATTGTTCTTGGAGCCCTAGCTGACCACTGTCACAGTCTTTGCAAACACTAGCTCTAGGTATGGCAGGACTGGAGGCTTCTTAACTAGCACTGATGAAAACCAGCATATATTTACCAACTACACTTAGTTCCTTGAAACTGCAATGTGCAGAGGTCATCCTGCTTCTTGTACCTAAGAAGAGGTAATGCCACTTTCCCTGATGTATGTTTTTCTATGATCTTGTTCTCAAAGCAATCTTACATTTCAATATTAAGTTTTTTAAACAATCTTTTAAATTGTCTGTTTGTTTAATGGAAGCCCTTAACCTTAATTCCACCACCATGTCTAACATAAGTCCACCAAGGCTGATCTTGGGAACAATCTTAGTGACACATTGCTTATTTAAACATGCCCTTTCCCTCTGGTGATCAAGCTAATGTTATTGAAAAAGTTGATATCCTTATTCTCTTTTTCTTAAGATGAGCTATTGCTCAGCAAACTTTCCCTTAAAGACTTAGACATCTAATAAACTCCCTCATGAATTCTACAGCTACCCTCTAAAAAAATATAGATATCAGTGGGTATAAATAAATAAAGTAAAAATTTTAGGAAGTATTGAGACTCAGATAAAATGATTGACCATGAAATAACAAATAATAAATATCTCTATTGTACTCAGTTTATCTTCTTCAGCCCATCACTAATTGTCTTTAAGCCAACAATATTTACTTTGGCTAAACCAGGCCTGGGATTTTTGCCAGGTAGTTTTAACAGAGTAAAACAGAAAAAGCAGTTGAATATTGCCAAAAGATTGCTTGAAATATGCATTACAGAATCCAAAACATCAAATATATAAAATGAATTCAGAATTGTATTGATAGATAAGGAGTAAACAATTCATGGTTTAATAAACCAGATAGAAGAACAGGTTTCAGCAAGAAAGAAGGAGGGATAAGAGGATGTGTTTGGGTCTTTATTGTGAAAACTGCACCGTTTCAAATTATACCAAGGTTCTGTATGCACACACAGGAGTTGACTAATGTGACTAGGAGATCCATAGGGGAAGAAGAGGCCAAGTATTACAAAACCTATCATATTTGATGACTGTAATGATCTCACAAGTTCAAATAAATAGAAAGGCTCACAGACGCCACAGAGCATACTCATGTATGACTTGTAACAAAAACAAAGAATATGATAGAACAACATCTTCTTCATCCATTCATCTGTCAATGGACATTTAGGTTGCTTCCATGTCTTGGCTATTGTAAATAATGCTGCAATGAACATTGGAGTGCAGGAATCCTTTTGAATTATGGTTTTCTCTGTATATATACACAGGAGTGGGATTGCAGGATCATATGGTCGCTCTATTTTTAGTTTTTAAGGAGCCTTCATACTGTTCTCCACAGTGGCTTTACCAATTTACATTCCCACCAACAGTGTAGGAGGGTTCCTATTTCTCCACATTCTCTCCAGCCTCTATTATTTGTAGACTTTTTGATGATGGCCATTCTCACTGGTGGGGGGTGATACTACATTGTAGTTTTGATTTGCATTTCTCTAATAATTAAGGATGTTGAACATTTATTCATGTGCTTTTTGGCCATCTATGGTATATTTATACAATGGAATATTACCCAGCCATAAAAAAGAATGAAATAATGCTATTTGCAGCAACATGAATGGACCTAGAGATTATCATACTAAGTGAAGTAAGCCAGTCAGAGAAAGACAAATATCATGTGATATCACTTGATATCATGTGGAATCTAAAAAAAATGATACAAATGAACTTATATATAAAACAAAAACAGTCCCACAGACATAGAAAATAAACTTACAGTTAACAAAGGAGAAGGATGGGGGAGGGATAAATTAGGAGTTTGGAATTAACATATACACCCTATTATATATAAAATAGATAACAACCAAGAACCTACTGTATAGCACAGGGAACTATACTCAATATTTTTAATAACCTATAAGGGAAAAGAATCTGAAAAAAATATATATGTATATATAACTGAATCACTGTGTTGAACACCTGAAACTAAATCAACTATACTTTAATAAAAAATAATTTAAATAAAATAAAATAAAAAATAATATGATAGAGCAAGAGAAAAGGAGTGCAGGAAAGCATCAGAATTCTGAGGGACGTTCAGGATCAAATCACCCCAGAGTCTTTTCATTCATTCAAGGACATTAACTGTCAAGATGAGTGTGATGAATCTTAGTTTCAGCAGTTTTCTGATGAAAACTTCCAGCTGAGTTGTCTATAGCTCTCTGGTCTGTCAGGTGAAAACCACTCATAAATATACTGAGCCTGGATGCCACAAGGGGAGTCTTGACTTTTAAACAGCATATCAAGTCCATTCTCTACTCCTGTGTCTTTATTCCTGGGAAGGGGGAAGGGTAAGCTGGGATGAAGTGAGAGAGTGGCATGGACATATATATACTACCAAACGTAAAATAGATAGCTAGTGGGAAGCAGCCTCATAGCACAGGGAGATCAGCTCAGTGTTTTGTGACCACCTAGAGGGGTGGGATAGGGCGGGTCAGAGGGAGATGCAAGAAGGAGGAAATATGGGGGTATATGTATATGTATAGCTGATTCACTTTGTTATAAAGCAGAAAGTAACACACCATTGTAAAGCAATTATACTCCAAAACAGATATTAAAAAATTACAAACACACACAAAAAATAAAATAAAATAAAAACAGCACATCAAAAAACATTAAGTTGTGTTAGTTAATCCAATTATATTTATTTTAGCCAAGAGCTAAAGCCAGATTCTCAGGCCTCCTGAGAAATGGAAAGATATCTCCCAGTACAGCTATAAAATAACTCTGGCCTACAGAATGACCCCCCCATCCCCGTGCATGGTGACCTGGTTAAAGTTACTTGTATTATGACAAAGAATTGGTAAAGTTACATCAGCTGCTAAATTCTATGAGGAAGTGCCTAGGATTTGGTGATAAAAACAATGAGGATACTTTAGGATTAACAGAGTAGACTCAAGTGCCAGTACTTCTTATACAGTCATGTAGTCATATGTAGATTCACAAAAGGCCAGGATAAGTGAGGACGAAGTTCGTTTAGACTTCCGTCCTCAAAGTTTATTATCAACCCCCCTGCCCCTATCATTTGTCTTAGTCCATGCAGGCTGCTATAACAGAAATACCATAGGCTGGATAGGCTATGAACAATGGAAATTTATTGCTTACAGTTCTGGAGGCTGGTGTCAAGCAGATTAGGTATTTGGTGTGAGACCCCCTTCTAGATCATAAATGGTGTTTCTTGCTGTGTCCTCACATGGTAGAAGGGATGAGGGATCCCCGTGTTTTTTTCTTGTTTTTTTCTTTTTTTTTTTTTAATAAAAGCACTAATCCCAATCATGAGGATTCAACCTTCATTACCTGGTCTCTTCAGAAAGGTTCCTCCTCTTAATATCATCATCTTGGGTATTAGGATTTCAACATAGGAATCTTGGGAGGTAAATTTGGGACACAAATATTCAGTCTATAGCATCATCCATTCAGGGATTAAATGTCATTTCTTAACAATTATTTTAAAAACCTCATAGAAAAATCTCCTATTTGCAAAAATTCATGCATTTGTGTTACAAGTTATTAAGATATTCCTAAGCCATTGTTTTATGTAGAATAACTAACATTAAATCATGAGTTCTCAATTAACTACTTTGTAATTTCATAATTATTCTTATATTGCTATTTTATTAATTTAGAAAGCAAAAATCACAATTTTGGAAGTTAAGTTGTAGAAATATAATTTTATGTTTGGTTACCTAAAGTATGAGCTAATGCTTTGGCTTTCATATTTAACTTGAAGTGCAAATATTCCTTGCCCATATCAACAAATAATGCACTCTTAACCAACACATTTGGCTTAAATCACAAGGATTTGGCATATTAATGCCAAGAGACTTCCCAAATGAATTTCCCATATATATGTGTATATGTTGATTGATAGCCATGAATTCATTCAAAGCACAGAGAAGAGCTGAGTGATGTCAAGCAGCTGGCAACTATGCAGATAAATCAAAGTAATACCTAATTCCTCCAGAGGCAATGACAGGAACTCATGTTGAATCTGACAGGTTCAATGACATTAGCTCTAATGAGACCACATTTCAGTGCGGTCACATTAGGTTACAAACTGAACTTCTCCCTGCTTATAGTCCTTGAGGAGGAGATGTGAGCCATGCCATCAGATACAGCACAGACAGGCAATGAGTGGTTACAGCTTAAATGAGAGAGTAGACACGTTTTATGCACTCCATAATCTTTGAATTGCATTTGTCAGAAACATCCCACTATTTTAAACAAATAAAAACAGCCCAAAATATGTGTCCTGTGGAATGCTGGATACTCTGAGGGGAATTATGAGGTGTAAATTATGCCCCAACCCTCATGGATCTTGCAGAGTTATTTGTGTCCTGGTTCTATTTCTTGCTGAGGCTTTGGGCTTTGGACCCGTAATAACATTGGCTAGCTATACAACCTAATAAAGTTTATATGCTCAAATGTGTGATGTTGAAAGAAAATATTATTCAAGATTCAGAGAATAAAGATCCCTGTGTAAACACTGCATAACGAAAGTTGGCATTGAAGTTCATCAATTGATGATATGATGGGAAAAAGGGGATAATGAAAGGAGCAGGGTGTTTCAGAAAGCAGAAAAAGAAACAAAAGCATGACAATACCAAGGTCAGAATGTGTTATATTCTCTAAGAGAAATATGTTCCAGAAGAAGTTGTTTGTAATTTAGGGCTAAAAATCAGAAAATCAGGGAAGAATAAAGCTGTGTAATTTGAATGATGAGAGATTATTAAGGGTCTTGAAAAGTAGGAAGAAACTCCCACTCTCAGCTATGCATAGATTTTTTTTTTTAAAACTGTGAATATTTTAAAATTATGGTAGGAAGTGAGAGAAAATCTTAAATTTTTGGTGATATTGATAATTTATTATTGTGAAAAGCTGGCTGGAGATTAAAGAGTCAGGAGTTAAGATGACCATTACTAAGCTAGCTTTGTCTGAGATAAGTTTTAGTCTACATTTCCACTCAATCCTCCCTCTTTATTTTAATTATTATTGTTTCTAGAAGTTTTTCTTGTGAAATTTAAACACTTGCCTCTTTTGTCAACTTTAGCACCTACTATGATTTGATTTATCTGGTTTCTTTTTATACATTACTAATATTAAAATAGGAAACAAAGTGTGTTAAAGTTGGCAAGAAGAAAAACGCCTGTGGAACACCAGACACTAACTGAGGAGAGAGTCAATTGGTAAATTAGGAAAATCTTAAAGTGAAAGAATGTAATTATGGGAATAATGAAATCAAAGTCCCTCTCCACAGTCTTCAAAATGTTACTGAAACATGCTGGTGTCCATTCTGTACCTGTGTTTTAAGGCAGGACAGCCTACTCATAGAACTTGTGGATTACTGAGGTAAATTAGCCTATTCCTAAGGTAATCAAGAAGGACTCTATTCAATAAAGACAGTTTCAGTCTTTATTGAATTTATGTGATGGTTCTGAGTCCTGATTGTTCTCCATAAAATGCAGCCCCAGTTCCTTCTTCATTGTCTAGATTATTCCCAGTCATATGTTCACAATAAAGGAGAGTAAATATAAAAATTTAATGCTGCCTTCCTGAGGCCCTCCAGTGGTTTAGACCTAGGGGAGGCAGCTAGGTATGTGGCCTTATATTATATGCCCTTATTAGTTATATTTCTATTCAGACTTCCTAATTCTTCATGATTTAGGCTTGGTAAGCTGTATGTTTGTAGTTTATCTATTTCTTCTTGGTTATTTATTTTGTTGGCACATAATTGTTCATAGTAGTCTCACACTTTTATTGCTGTGTCATCAGTTGTAATGTCTTTCATTATAATTTTATTTATTTGAATTTTCTATTTTTCTTAATCAATCTAGCTAAAGGTTTATCAATTTTGCTTACCTTTTCAAAAAATCAATTTAGATTTTCCTATCTTTTCTACTGTTTTTCTAGTTCATATTTATCTTTATTTGATTCTTTAATCTTTATTAAATTCTTCCTACTGGTAACGTTGCATTTAGTTTGTTCTTTTTATAGTTCCTTGAGGTTTACAGTTATGTTGTTTATTTGAGATTCTTCTTTTTCTCTTAATGCTAGAGAAGTAATATCTCACTATACTTCCCTCTTTGAACTGCTTTTCCTGCATCTCAGAAGTTTGAGTTTATTGTGCTTCTATTTTACTTTGTCTCAATATATGTTTTGATTTCTCTGTCTCATTTGACATTCAGGAGTATGTTGTTTAATTTCCACAGTTTTGTAAATTTTCCAATTTTCTGTCCATTTTTGATTTCTAGTTTCATAACACTGTGGTCCAAACAGATACTTGGTGTGATTTCAATTTTCTTAAATATGTTAAGAATTGTGTTGTGGCCTAACATATGATCTGTCCTGGAAAATGTTCCATATTTTCTTGAGAAGAATGTGTGTTCTGCTGTTATTGGATAGGATGTTCTGTATACATCTGGTAGGTCTCTTTGCTCTATAGTATTGTTCAAGTACTCTGTTTATTGATTATCTCCCTGTTTGATCTAACCATTGCTGAATATTAGGTATTGAAGTCCATTACTATTATTGTATTGCTATTTCTCCCCTCAGTTTGTTAATATTTCTTTATATATTTGGCTGCTCTAATATTGGCTGCATATGTATTTTCTATTTTATATATTCTTAATGAATTGACTCCTTTATCATTGTATAATGACCTTCTTTGTCTTATGTGACCAATTTTTATTTAAAATCTATTTTGCCTGATATATGTATAGCTCCCCAGCTGTCTTTTGATTATCATTTGAATGAAATATCTTTTTCCATCTTTTCACTTTTAACATATATATATACATATTCTTATAGCTGAAGTGAGACTCTCATAGGCTGCATATATTATAACTGGGTCTTGTATTTTTCAATCCATTCAGCCATTCTCTGTCTTTCAGTTGGATAATTTAATCTATTTACATTAAAGTAATTATTGATTGATAAGGGCTTACTATTGACATTTATTGTATTATGATTGTTTTGTAGATTTTTTTTGTTTCTTTCTCTCTTGTTATTTTCCTTCTTGATTTGCTGATATTGTTTCTTTGGTAGTGGTATGCTTTGATTCCTTTCCCTTTATCTTTTGTGAATTTACTACAGTTTTTTTCCTTGTGTTTAACATGAGACTTACATAAAAACTTTTATAGTCAGAATAGTCTGTTTTAAGCTAATAATCACTTGATTACTTACAAATTCTGTACTTTTTTTTCTCCCATTCACACAATTTAGGTTATTGATGTCACAATTTATATCATTTTATGTTGCATATACATTAAGTTATACAAGTTATTGTAGCTGTAGTTATTTAGTTCTCTTTGTTTTTAAGTTTTATGCTCGAGATAAAAGTGATGTATACACCCTCATTACAGTATAAGAGTATTCTGAATTTGACTATATGCTTACCTTTATTGATGTGTTTTATACTTTCAAGCGTTTTTATGCTACTAATTAGAATCCTTTGGTTTCAACTTGGAGAATTTACTTTAGCATGTCTTCTAAAGCAAGTCTAGTGCTAATGAACTCTCTCAGCTTTTGCTTGTTTGGGAAAGTCGTTTTCTCACCTTCATTTCTGAAGTACAGCTATACTGGGTATAATATTTTCGTCTTTCAACACTTTAAATAAGTCATCTCACTGTATCCTGGCTTGCAAGGTTTCTGATGGGAAATCTGCTGATAGTCTGATAGGGGTTCCCTTGTTTATGAAGAGTTTTTCTCTTTCTGTTTTCAAAATTCTCTCTCTGTCATTGGCTTTTGATAATTTGATTATAATGTGTTTTGATGATCACCTCTTATGATCCATCAACTTGTAATTCTGTGAGTTTCATGCATCTGGATGTTTGTTTTTAAGATATAGAAAGTTTTTGATCATTATTTCTTTAAATACAATTTCTTCCCTTACTCTTTCTCTGCTCTTTTTGGAACTTCCATAATTTCTATGTTATTGTTTTGGAGATTTAACTTTGAGAACCATTGTTACAGACCAAAGAAAAATAAACTTCCAGGGCCTAAGGAGAGTTTCCACTTTCTTAAATAACTGAACTTAGGGAATATAGTGATTCCCCACTCAAATCTAGGATTTTACTAACATGGATAAAGAAAGATGAACTTGGATATGCACCCAAAAGCATGTGTGTGTGTGTGTGTGTGTGTGTGTGTGTGTGTGTGTGTGTGTGTGTATTGTAATGAGTTTAATTATTGTAATCTACAAATACGAAAACTAAAAGTTAGATATGTTTATTCTTACTCAAGATCTCACAATGCATGCCTGTTAAATCTGGAATTGAGAATGACTGAAACAAAAGTCAATTTTTATCTACATGTCTCCTCGATAACATATTTTTAATACATTAATATATTAAACACATATCTATTTAAAAGGTACTAGATCAATTATACCAGATCCTGGTGTTTTGAAAATAAATAACAATAGAGTATATGCTATCACGAGAGGCCAGGCATAAAACAGGTGGTTTATAAATGAAATCATGTTACGTGAAAGGATAGCGTGTCTGTGCTTCAGGGGTGCACATCAGTAAGAGGGACGTCTAACAAAGTTCAGTGGGACCTGCAGGAAAGGAGGCAGTTGAGCTGAGTCACAAAGGATAGACCCCAAATTTATTGAAGTTACTTGAAATCATCCATCAGAAAAAAGTGGGAATTTATAACTAACGAAAAATTGATTTTCTTTTTCTTTTCCTACTTCTGATTTATCTACATTTTAGTGCATAGTCTTTAAATATTGACACTGTTTCTTTTGAGACTTAGGTAGCAGCTGGTTTTTATGGCTTTAAAATTTCTCATTAAGCTTTGACATTTACACATATTTGTCACAAGTTTAAGTTCCCAAGAGGTGAAAATTATTTACTAATGAAAATTAATGCTTTATTATTTAAAAAAATAAACACATATAGAAAATGGTTACACAATTCTTTCCTTGACCAACTGGAAATTTTCTTTAAATAATTTTCTGCCCTATCAGCATGAAAATTTTAAAATATCATTGTACTATTATATAAATAATACTTAATATTAATTACTCCAGATTTCAAAAGCATCTATTTTTTTTTTCTAATGGTGAAAGTAGAAATGAGTCAATGTATTAGAAATCCACAGCTGCTTTTGTAGGGGATAAAAATAAAAGATTTTCCCCTCTACCCTCATTCATTCTTTGGCTGGTGCCTTCTATATTAGACTAACAAGAGATTGATAGATTAACATACAGAAGTTTATTAACATGGACATCAGACATATATCCAGCAGTGATTAGAAAGTGGGCTTACCTAGCATCATCATAATAAAAGAAGAATCCATTTTAGAGAAGTGACAAGGCAAAGGAAACAGACTTTGAACTTCTAGGGGTGGAAAATTGTGGGAAGGTAAAGATGTAGCTAAGGGTAGGTTAAGCAAGAATTGTTATTTAGACTCCTCTGGTGTTCACTCTGAGCTGATAAGGCCTAGAGTTGTTTCAAGTGATTATCTTCTGTCCTTCCTTGTAGAGAGGGGCAGAGGGGCACTTTTAAAAATTTATATCCTTATTTTAGGCAAATAGGGGGAAGACAGAAAGCTTTTCTTATACTTGCTTTGTTTTAATTGTTTTTAGCTCATGACAAAGGGATAGCATACTTCTTCTATTTTCCAGAAAGCTTTTCTTATACTTGCTTTGTTTTAATTGTTTTTAGCTCATGACAAAGGGATAGCATACTCTTCTATTTTCCATTAGAAACTACATAATAATCCATTATATAACCAGATTAGACAATGAGAATATTTTCATTATAGACATTTTTCCAAACATAATAAGTCAGGAATAAATTAATAATATTTCTGCTTGTTGTAGATTAGCTGGTACAGTTAACTCACTTATTCAGAATCCTTAACTTATTTAGAAGTAAACAGTATTAATGTCAAAAGGAAATTTCAAAGAAAAGTCACAAAATATAAGGAAAGAAAGAAGAATTTTCTCCCAGGGTATATAACTCAATTATTTATAAAACGATTCCTTCAAAGTAGCTAGGGCTCTTGGGAAGGCTTTTTTGCTCTTTTTTGTTTGAAGTGAAGAGCTAGAAATAAAATCAATAGGATTATTCCTCCTTACATCTTTCTTCGAAGTGGCAAACAACTTCTGCCCACATTTCAGCCTTAATGATAACTCTAGTGCTAGGATAGTACAGATGAGCTAAAAGTGTCACAAGATAATCAAAGCTTGAGACATAAACCTCTATGGAATGTTGTGACATTTGTATTCCCTATTCACAATGTCCTATTGTATACTTTTATTAAAAATGATGGAAATTAAGGAGACCCCAAAGATTAAAATGTCCTCTAAGTGTGAGTAGTTTATACAATTTATATAACTGCCATGGATATTCTTTCGGTAGCTAGGAGAAGAAGCCATATCCACAGCTATTCTAGAAGTTTTAGTGAATCACATTCTAAGGAGTGCACAAAATTCTGCTAGAAATATTTCTGTACCTTAAATACAATTTGACAGAAGGGAGACTTTATTAATAATTAGTATAGAGCATCTAAATACTTACTAAAATTCATTACTGAAGTATTAGAGGGGAAAATAGCATTCTCCAATTAGAAAAATCCAAGGGGATGTACAACCTCATTTTAGTATGAAGTCTGCTTAGAAGGCATATATTCTCATGTTAGAGATGGAGGCTTTCAGTACTTCTGACAACCAGATGTCATTATGTTATATGTCATCCTCTTAAAACAAACGAGATTAAAATGTGTCTCAAAATGTTTGTTTCCTATAATGAAGAAACATGCTGGTTATCCTCATGGACTTTACACTGCTCATTACAATTCAAAAACTGACATACTGTTTAATATCAGTTTGTAAGTTTTATTAATGTGAGCCAGTTCTTAAAAGACTGAACCTATTTTATTTGTGCAGTCACAGTAAGCTGAGAATCAGACGATAAACAGTGATAATTTTCTTTATATCAAGATAAGCTGTTAAGCAAACTTCTGCCAGGCAAAAACACTTAAACTTACAGTCTCCTTCAGATCATATTCTTTACAAAATGGACAAATCAAAAGGAAGTGTAGGGGAGGAAAACTTTTCTCTCTAACCTCCTGGGTTCTTTGGCTATTCTAATTCAATTGACATAGGACAGATGAACAGGAGAAAAACAAACTTAATTACATACGTTCGGGAGTCCCAAAGATATGAGACCCAAGGGTAAGTTGTGTAGTTGAGGCATATATGCGATTCTGAGCTAATGAGTGGGGTAGGGGCCTAGGGTTTCAAAGGAAAGGAAGGTAATTCACAGGACAATAAGAAGAGCAGGTGTTTGATAATTAGATAATTGCCGTGACATGCAGGTAGGTCATTCAGATGAAAGTTATCTTTGGTAGTAGTTCTTTCTCTGAGCAGGACTCACATATAAATTATTTTAGGTAGTTAAGGGTGATGTAAAAAGCTCTTCATCGGTCTTGTGGGCATTGATTGTCTTCAGCTCAAAATAATCCACATGCTACAAAGTGGCATATTTTGGGGAGGTTTGTTTTGAAACCCCTTCAGAAGCATTAGGCAGAGGATACATTATGGCAGTCAAAACCACTCATTTCCAAAGCTGTATTCCTTCAGAAAGTTAACACATCAAATCATTCAGACAAATGTACACACTCATTCGTCATCCCTGCTTGACAGACAGAGCTGTTAATTATGGAAGTATTTTTTTAATTTAAAATGCAAATAGAAGATTATCTGACCTTTATTATAGATTCTTTTTCTAGAACAGTAGTAGGAATTTCAATTTGATTGCGTGACAAAGCATAAGTTTTATGTTCACAATGGCTTCCCTCATCACCAAGTCCCACTAGACAATGCAGAGCATCTCAGATTCTGCACAGACAGTACACTTGCATGACTGATGAGGAGAACCAAGTTTAGGAAATTTCAGTCTTTCAACTGTGGTTGCTGAAAAATGTGTCCAATCTTTTCTCCAGAGAAAGACATTTTCTTTTTTATTCTGGAGAGGAACAGAACATCTGTTCTTTGTCCTGGAGAGAAATAACCTTTCTATCCTTCAAGGCTGTTTGCTATATGAACTTCCTTAAACATATATAATGAAACAAATGTTCATTAATATCAATGAATCTCTTCAGAAGACATTCAGGACGATGAGAGGCTTATTGAGATTTGTCTCTCAACCTACAGGGAGTGCTCACTGACCTTCACTATAGTGTAGGTATGCAACTCAATAGGAAAAATAAAAATAAGGGAGATTCTATAGAGAAACTTCATTCATAATATTTTTGCCTTGGTGATTCTTTCTTAAAATTTTTCTTTCTTTATTTTAAATTTTCATATAATTTGGCAAGGGTATCTGTTTTCTTCTTGTGAGAATATTTGGAAACAGAAATTTCAGGTTCATTTATTTTATTTTTTCCAATATTTTTGAGAAATAGTTGACATATATTATCATATAAATTTAAGACATACAGTATGATGGTTTGATTTACATATATTGTAAAATGATTACCACTATAGGTTCAGCAAATATCCATCTTCTCATATAGCTACAATTTTAAAAAAAGAAAAGAATACAGGAAAAAAATTATCCTTATCTTAGGATTTACCCACTTAAATTTTCTATATATCATACAGCAATTTATGTATATGTATATCATTCAACTTCTGTTGTATGGAAGTAGGGTCTCATTGGATACCGAATATGCTGGTGCTTTGATATTGGACTTCCCAGCTTCCAAAACCATGAGAAATAAACGTCTGCTTTTTATAAACCTCCCAGCATTTTATCTATAGATTGTATTTTTAACTCCCTGGTGTGTGTGTGTGTGTTTGTGGGTTTTCATACTCGCTACCAGTATATTTTCCTTTGTTACCCAGCACTTTGCTTGTCTGATTTAGAGCTGTAGAAATTTCTAAAAATCAAAGGAAAATATTTTCTGAGTTCTTACACTTTCAAATCAGTTTTTCTCTACGATTTATACTTGAAGGGCAGTTTACTTTAATAAAAATACTTGATTTACGCTTTCTCTCCTTGAATATATTTTATGGCAAATGTGACTGGAGAAATATGAGACTTCATTTATTTCAGGAAAGTTGTCATATATAATAATTTCAAATACTTGTTTTCTCCCATTTTTATACTATATTTTCTCCATTTGGGACTCTGTGATGTTGGATCATTTTTGTCTTTCTCTACTATGTGTTATTTGGTCTTTAATATTTCTATTTCAAAATAAATTACTTTATATTTTAGTAATAAACTGAATATTTCAGTAATCTAAAACAATTTCTACTTTTTTCTTAAGTTCTGATAGCTCATGTTTTATTTTTTCCAGTAGATTTATTATGTCTACTTTGTGTATCCATGTACATATATATATATATGTATATACAGTACATACACACATTTACAAATATATTAAATTAGCATATTGATGCTAAATATATGTATCTATATATGTACTGTGTACATATGTAGATATGTGTTTAGTGCTTTAGTTTAGATCCACTGAAATTTGCATGTGTATAGCTTATATACCTGAAATGTGTGTATTTGTATACAAACACACACACACACACATGCTTATTTCAGGTTTGAATTTTGTTTTTTCAGGTTGGAATGTTTAATGACTGTTTCGTTTCATCTGATACATGATAGGAATATTTTGTGAGTTTACATTGTCCTTTTTCTTAAAGAATCTTTGGGTCAACACAGTTCAAGTTCCTTTAGAATTATTCATTGGTGATTGATTCAAAATTTGCCAGACCAGCAAAATGGGGAAGATTCCTTAGGAGTGAGGAGGAGTGATGGTAACCTTCCAGTCATCACAATCTAAAAACTTCCTTGTTCCAAGTTGTATTAAGACTGTTCCCTGTAAACCTAGCCTGTTTGTGAGATTCACTGTGTAGGTCTTTCTCTGCTTTGTGGAACCAAACTGAATGAGATCTTTCAAGTTGGCCTCTGTGTCACTTGGACATGTTCCCATCCTTTTGTCTTTTGTTCACTTCCTTGTTTTCTGCCACTACAAATGCTACTGGTCCATCTTGTATTTTGCCTTCCCCAACCCTAGGGATCTTGTTTCCCTTTATTGGCAATTAAGATCTGGTCTCTGGGTTTGCCTGTTGAGCAGAGTTTATGAAATGGGGATAGATGCTACAATTTTTATCACTTCAACTTTTGCTAGAAATCCCAGTCTTCACAGATAGGGATTAAAAATATTCTCCTATTTTGGAAATTATATTAGGTGTATTTGTCTGATTGGGCTGCCATACAAGATAAGCATATGCCATAGACCGGGTAGTTAAAGCCACAGAAATGTGTTTTCTCATAATGCAAGAGGCTTGAAGTCAAAGATCAAGGTGCCACTAGGATTAGTATCTAATAGGATGTGTCTTCTTGGCTTGCAAATGGCCACCTTCTCCCTCTGTCCTCACATGTCTTTTCCTTTGTGTGTGCACAGAAAGAGAAAGCTCTCTGGTGTCTCTTCCTCTTTATATAAGGTTATCAGTCCTATCAGATTAGGTCCCCACCGTTATTACCTCATGTAACCTTAATTATTTCCTTGTAGACCTTATCTCCAAATACAATCACATTGAAGATTAGGGCATCCACAGATGAATTTGGCGGGGAGGACAATTCAGTCCATAACCTTAGTCAAAAGCTTAAGGATTGAAGTGCAGTACCTTTTTCTGTGCCTTGCAAAAGACTATTTACATAGAAATTGATAGCCTGGGAATTTGACTGCTTCAGCAGTGGAAAAACAATAACAAATAAAAATAAAAATAGGCGACACAAATTTGAAACAGGGCCTTAACTTTTTGTTTTGTTTGTCTTGTGTGAGGCTTTTTATAAATCAGGCATTACTTAGCATACAGTAACAATCTCAACTTTTAAAATTTTGTATTTTTTGAGGAAACATCCCTCTGATATGCCAGTACTACTCTAGAAATCTGAATATATGAATGGAAAATCAAACATTATCTATCACTGGAGTCCCTGAAATTATTTTGATATAAATTATCAGCCCAACTCTTTCCAATAATTATGAAAGAATCAAGTGACATCTGTTTCCTTTGGCAATTTGTATTGTACTCTGTGTGCTCTTCAAAATACCAATAGAAGTGCTTCTCTTTCCTTCCTAAGTAGATAAGAAAGGCATCAAATTGAATATAAAATATGACCAATTTTCCTCTTACTCTACTTTTTTCCACTAGATTTTTCAGTTAATTCAAAACAAACAAATAGATGTTTTATTAATAATTTTATCAGTGCTTTTGTAAAATCTGATAGAAAATTGGCAGCAAATCAAAGGAAATGAACAAATAATGAAACAAGCAGATGAAAATCACAATAAAAGCCATCAGCATTGATTCTATTTTTGCCTGAAGGTCCTGGGTGGCTTGTCTGTAGTTTCTGATGATTGGTGCCTCAGGAAAACAACTTAGAGAAGTCAGTGTTCCATTTATGTTCTGTATCTTTTCAGTGGCTATAAGTGATAATAAGATAACTCTACATATATTACAAAGGTGTAAATTCTTATATTTTATTTAACTATTTCAAATTTAGTTCTGTGTGAAAGTTACTACAATAAACTTATTGTATTAGAAAAATATAAACACTTGAAATCTGTATCATATTTTAAAAAATAGTGAATCATATATGTCAGATTAGTATTTACTGTTGCAAAGTTATATATAGTATAATATGGGTGCATAATAACAAATAGTCTTATTTTTATTACTTACTATTAATTAATATATTCTGTTTTACTTACTTTATTGTTGGAGACATTTAAATGTTCTTATCTATGTGCATTTGCAATTGGCTATGAAGGTACACCATTACTAATTTCTCTTTCTTTCTTCTTTTTCATTATAGTGGCCCTTGTTGTATTATGATGATTCTAAGACATGTAATCACCAGAAGAAGCATAAAAGATAAATTAACTATTGATGTTCATAGTTGTATAGTTTGATATTTTATGGGCTAAAACAAATAATACAGTTTCCACTGATGAAAATTGTTTATCTTCTCACTTTATAGCAAAAACAAATAATTTGAATGTTGATTATCTGATATGTATGCTTTACTTTTTTATCTTCAAAAAAAACAAGTAGTCAAGGACTATAAAGCATTGTTGATGGAGCAAGGTTTTCCTTAGAGAAATCAATTTTCTCTGATTTAGGAATATGGCAATGGTCATTCTTGTAATTTATGAATGAGAGAAAAATGGATATTTTTATTCAGCAACTGATTCTTTTTCCTACTATAACGCAAAATTCAAAAATTACTTTTAAGGACACAGAACAGTTTTATTGAAGTCTTGGAATTAACAATATCTTAGTCCATTTGGGCTGCTCTAACTACTGTGGTCTGTGTTGCTGATAAACAACAGAAATATATTTCTTACAGTTCTAGAGGCAGGGAAGTCCAAGATCTAGGTGCAGGCAGACCCAGTGTTTGGTGAGGGCACTCTTCCTGGTTCATAGATGGCCTTTTTTTTTTTTTTTTTTTTTGCAGTACGCGGGCCTCTCACTGTTGTGGCCTCTCCCGTTGTGGAGCACAGGCTCTGGACGCGCAGACTCAGTGGCCATGGCTCACGGGCCCAGCCACTCTGCGGCATGTGGGATCTTCCCGGACCAGGGCACAAACCCGTGTCCCCTGCATCGGCAGGTGGACCCTCAAACACTGCACCACCAGGGAAGCCCGATGGCCATTTTTTTATATGTCTTCACATGGCAGAAAAGGCAAGAGAGCTCTCTAAGGTCTCTTTTATAAGGTAATTTACCCCATTCACAAGGGCTCCACCTTTATGACCTAATGACCTCCTAAGCCCCCAACTCCAAAAACCATTATGTTGGGATTTCCACATATACATTTTAGGAGGACACAAATATTTATTCTATAGTAAAAACTAAAGTGGATATAAATAAAATGTTGTGTAATTCCATCTTCCATTATCCTTTATTTAGTAGTTTAAGACTTATTTTTAAAAAGAATCTGCTGTCCATTTCTTTTATATCTCTCAGAAATATACTTCAGAAAATCCTCTATAAGTAATTAATTGGATTTGCCAGGTTAACAGCATGGAATACTTGAAAACAATCCTCACCTATCTTGTACATTTTGTTTTATATTGAAAGTCATTAAAGTCATTTTAGTGGTTGACAATGCATATATACACTGTTGCCAACATTTACATATACTGCTAACTGATGTAATAAATATCAGAAGATTCTCCATGGGGGTAGCGGAGAGAGAAGTGAGTTAGAAGGCAAGAGTGATTAGAGGGATGACATGTTTCAAGGCAAATGCCTATGGAATATCTCCAAGGCATAGAGATTGATGAAGAAATTAAAGGACATATATCTATGACTGTTGTAATATCTTGCCTATTTATTTCCCTTCATGTGGAATTCAAATTATTTTCAAAGACCAGCTCAGTTCAAATCATTTCAGAGTCTTTTCTTTATACTACTTGGGAAATTTACTTTATGACTTCTAAGATATTGTACTATAAACATTGTGGGAGTTTGAACAAATACAGGACACATTATCTATCCTCAAATTTTGGAAGCTTCTAAACTAGTTTGGTATATTATATATCATATATTACACAAGACATTATAGGTTGAGTGTATAATAAATAAATGCACTGGGTGTTTATAGTTAGGCTTTATCTTAAATACTTCACGTCTATGAATGCACTGAAAAAGCCCTACATAAAGGAATAAAATTAGCAAATCATAAAGCCAGGATACAAGCTACATTAACTGAGTCTGATTTCTGAAACTCAATGCTTGTATTTAAAATACTCTCAAAAAGCCATTATGGTGAGAATATTTAAGGCATAGGTATTTGGTATTGATTACTAGCATTATGCATGGAAAAGTGGATAGAAAATCAAACTAGAAAGATATATTGAAACATTTTACAGGTATTAAAGCCACAGTAAGGAATTTTTATTTGAATCTGTAATGAGTAACAAAAAACCTTTTGGGAGAACAAAAATAAATGATGGCTTACTAGTACAGCATTGGTATTTAGTCAGTTATTTACACATTTTCTCATAAACAAATTATGTCCTGGATGCCTGTCATATGTCAGGCATTAGTGTGGGCTATAAAATAAAAGCAAACTAATAAAACACACCAGAATTTATGGACTACTAAATAAAAGTAATTCTGGGAAACGTTTGGGCTTCTGGCAGAGGGAATGAGAAAACTGGCCCAAATAAAACAGGAAGAAACAGCCGCAAGTAATTTTGTAAACTTTGTTTAACATTGATACTAAAATCAGTCAAAGAGTGTGTGAGTAAATAAAATTACAGGCCACTATCATTTAAGATCAATGATGCAAAATGTCTATCTCAGACGGCTGAAAATGAGGATGGGTTATGGCCAGATTGGAAATTTTAGGAATAAAATGTTAACACAACATTACAAAATTATTTTAAACTCATGACTTAAAAAGCATAAAATAAATTCTTTCAACTCAGTAATAGAAGATAAGTCCCTAAACCTTAATAAGGCATCTACAAAAACCAACAGTAAAAATACTGTATGGTAAAATATAGAATCCATTGCCTTTATAATCAGACAAAAGACAAAGATGGATGTTATCACCACTTCCACTTAGAACTCTACTCCAATAATTTTGTATTGTTGCAGTAATACGAGAAAACATTATCTAAATTTCAAATTTAGACAATTAAATAAAATGTGATTTAGGGACATCATAACGTGAGCTCTAATGAAATAAGATAGTGTGATTAACACAGTGTGATAGCTCTCCTAGGAAAAAGGGAAGAAGGGAGTGATGAGGATCCAATCAGTAATCAAGACAGGGTGTTTTAGAGATAGAGACATGACATCTTTCTGTTTCTTAACTTGAATGCTGAATACACTAACATTCATTTTATTGTTGGTGTTTAAACTGCACATAGAAATTATCTATTTATTTGTATGAATAATACATTCTGTAAGGAAATGTTACACTGGACCAAGAGGCCAAAATCCATGAGTTTAAGGTCACATAATGCCCAGTTCAGGACTTCCTTCCAGTGAATCATAAGGTTCACTGTTATTTCAGACATTTTTTCTCTCATGCATTGCAGTCGTTCATTTGAAGACACAGCTTTTTTAAATGATCCATCTTTCAATATAGCTAAGCATGTCCCTTTTCCATTATTCTATCCTGGACAGGGTAGGTCTGATAGTAAGATTTGGACCAACTCATTGTAGGTTAGAATGATGGAACATTGTCTAGATCACTATGAGTTCAGATTTCTTCATCTCATTATGGATAAATCTTTCAGAAGATGGTAATAATGCTTTCAGAAACAATAATTTTGGTTTAATCTCGAGTATGTAGTATAGAAAAAGAGTAATGATAAAGTCAAGAAATGTGTAAATTGTCCCAACACTCTACTTGAAAATTAAATGTATACTAAAACACAGTAAAATCTAAAAATATCTGAATTGTATTTTACCACATTTTACACTGACAATACTGTTGATTAGCTAAGAATTTAATCTTTGATCATTGTGTAAAAACAATCATCTACACTGCATGTTTATGTAAGTTAACATAACGTTAAAAGAACTTAGGTAAAAATAATGTTCATTTCAAAAAGATTCTCAAATTAAGCAGCATGTTCTTATATTCAAATTCATTTCCACCCAATAGTTCCCAGAGATTGAAATACAAAAACATATATGAATATATATATATATGTATATATATATATATATATATTACATTTGTGAAGACACACTGCCCTCTTTTGAACAAAAGTTGTTAAATTTCAGGGGAAAATGTTTCCTTACAAAGCAAAATCAGAACACACAGAATGAAAGAGGGAGAGGATGCTAAACAAACCAGATTACCTTTACCTTTTATAAAAGAGTTAAAGAATGATTACTGTATTAGATTTTAATTTCAAAAAATAAAAATTTCTTTTGTAGATGTGTTTTTGTTTGCTAACTTTCATGACTGCATTTGAACATAACTTGATGTTTTGAGAATTTTTATACATATGAAAACCCTTGTCTTAAATATATCCAACAATTATAGAGCTTAATTTTAACAATTCTGATATTCCCTGCAAAACCTCTGTAGTTTATCTGAAGTTGTTTATGACCATATCACTATTTGTTATTATTCACCTTTAAGAATTTTTTGTCCTTGACAAATGTGTACCCATAGTTTAGCAACAAGGCCACTGCAATAAATCTGTCAGTGCGAGGTACACTGTGTGCATATAAGTTTATGAGATGGCCTCTGTAGTAGATGGCTACTTCAAATTTATTCCTTGAATGCTACAATTATATTAACTTTTTCTCTTAGTTTGTAAACTTTGGACATTCTAAGTTGAAAGACTAAATATATATTATAAAATGAATGTGGAAAATTCATAATAATTGCCAGGGTTCCTTTTTTAATAGAAAGACTGTGATAACATGACAAAGGCTAAGACCTCATTTTCCATGAAATGTTGATGTTATAGAAATTTTAATCACTGATTCTTTTTTTTACAGTACGCGGGCCTCTCACTGTTGCGGAGCACAGGCTCCGGACGCGCAGGCTCAGCGGCCATGGCCCACGGGCCCAGCCGCTCCGCAGCACGTGGGATCCTCCCGGACCGAGGCACGAACCCATGTCCCCTGCATCGGCAGGCGGACTCTCAACCACTGCGCCACCAGGGAAGCCCTAATCACTGATTTTTGAGTGAAAGTAGAGGAGTGCAGAGTGGGATAACACTGTAATAAATTTATCGCAATGACTATCTTAAATAGGTATAATACTCAATGAACTTAATTTTAAAGATATTTTTACTCTTCACATTCATTAAGCTCAATTCTCCTTCTGTTATCCAAAAGTACACTCCTTTACAAAGAGTGGGCCAAAATATTTTCTTCTGTACTTGGCATTTTGCCCTCCTCCAAGCTGGAGAGTCAGATAAGCACATCCTCTGTTATGGTCAAATGTGAATGATTTAGTAATGATTTAATACAGTAGCTACTAATTTAAAAGTTTCATTGGTAATAAGAATGGAAATATGATTGAATGTACAGTGAATTATCATTACTTCTATTGAAAAGTAATAGGTACCTTTAGTTCCTGGTCAGGGTGGCAAAAAGAAACACCAATAAGCTGGTAATTTTAACAAGTACCTGGATGATAGAAACAGGAGTAAATGAATGAAGCTAACCAAGAAAGTGGTAACCTAATATAATTAAAGAGAAGCAGAGGAGGCAGTGGGAATGCAGGGGCTCTGTGCTCAGGGTTCAAATATACCAGTAGGAATGGGGTGTTAATCATGCCCCCACTCTCAAGAACAGAATAGACTTTACTCAGTACACATTCCACTACAATTTACCCATACCTCTAGGAAAAATAGGACAAAACAAAATTTAAAGAATCTAACAACAACAACAAACTTAATGTCCATAATTTAGGGCATGGCCTACCTAAAGACAAAGAAAATAATCTCTCCTGATAGACTAGAGTGTCTCCAAACTTATATTAGATCCTCACAAAATGACAAACAGAAAAATTTCTAGGAGTCTTAGACCATTCAGGCTGCTGAACAAGATGTCATAAACTGAGTGGCTTATAAACAGAAATATTTTTCTCAGAGTTTGGAGGCTGGAATTCCAAGATCAGAGTGCCCCTATGATCAGGTTCTTTGTCTGGTGAGGGCCTGCTACCTGGTTCACGGATGACCATCGTTTCACCATAACCTCACAATGAGGAGAGGAAAAAGGAGCTTTATCGTGGCTCTTGTATATGGGCACAATCCCATTCATGAGGGCTTCACCCTCATGACCTAATCACCTCCAAAGTTTCCACCTCCAAATACCATGATCTTGGGGGTGAGGTTATAAAATAAATATTTGGGGGAGACATGAATATTCTGTCCATAGCACTAGGTTTAACTGGATATTGTAGACATGAATGCCAATTTTTTTCTGAGATTCCAAAACCTCTTTAGTTAACTGGCTAAGTTCACATTAAAATACTTTGTTTTGGGAACCTAAATATAAACAATCTTTTTAGAACTTGATATCCTAGATATCCCTTTCTCATGTACAAAAAGCTTTTGTACATGAGAAACCTGGAATCCTTGGAATTTTAACTCAATTTCAGGGGAAACATAAAAATGCCCTATTTATTATAGCTTCATCCTTGACCAGGTTGCAAAAGCCTATCTCTACTTTGTTTTAGGGCAATAGCTACAAAAATTATTGATGCTCTTACTGAATGAGTTTTAGGCTCCGCACCTGACCTCATGGTTTTTCACACAGTATATACTCTACTAACCAGAGAAACACAACACTTTTAAGCCAGTAGATTAACCTTTTATCAGAATCCATTGAGCTCTCTCTAGCATCATTATTTCCCATTGTTACACCCTGAATCTCACCACTTTCTGGGCCTTACCAGAAAAATAGGATATTCATTATTTTCTTAGTCATTTAGGGAAGTTGATCTCACTCAGATTCATTAAAGATTCCCATTAAGAGCACTGACCTAATAGTATTTGTTAATACTTCATGCCTCAATACTGAAACTAGAGGTTAATAACAGTCTTGTGCTATAGCTAACAAAAATTCTTCTCTATTATGCAGTCCTATATCTGAGATAAAATCAGTCCATATGGCAGAAATAATTGTACAAACTAGGACTTGTCAACTAATCATCAGCCATGAATACACATATATACAAATAGTAGACAGGCTTTTTGAGTAGTACATGGCCCCGTTATACTTTGGAAAACAAAAGGGAGTTTCTCATTTCTGCTGGAAACCCCATCAGAAATAGACAAATTAAAGAACTTTCAAATGTACTACTGCATCCTAGAGAGAGAGCTATTATAAAAGTTGAGGCCAGGGCTTCCCTGGTGGCGCAGTGGTTGAGAGTCCGCCTGCCGATGCACGGGACATGGGTTCGTGCCTCAGTCCGGGAGGATCCCACATGCTGTGGAGCGGCTAGGTCCGTGAGCCACGGCCACTGAGCCTGCCCGTCCAGAGCCTGTGCTCCGCAACGGGAGAGGCCACAGCAGTGAGAGGCCCGCGTACCGCAAAAAAAAAAAAAAAAAAAAAAAAAAGAATGTTGAGGCTAATGTGGAAAAGATAAAAGAAAGACAAAAAGATATGGAAGGCAAAGAAAAATCTCTAACAGGATATTATACCAAAAACACAGCCATAATCAAGATAAAGTTGTAACTAAGTACTTAAAGGATAAATGTCTCCAGTGATTCAGGATATTATAAAATAGCACCATGTAGCTACTGATTTTGTAAAGAACAGATGGAAAAAAATCTGGTTGCACCATTCACTCAGATCGTCTCTAATGCTCCCAAGATTTCTGCTTGTTGGCACCAGGTGATTTCAAACAGATATGAGCTAAATTTCTCCACAAAAGTATATATCATGGTACAGGCAAATTAGTTACTGTTTTAAATCAACAAAATGGGAAAACATTGAAAGGACAACTCATATCACTTTTGAGTTTTGGGAGATGTGCCAACCACATAATTCTGAAAAGAAGACTTTAAGGGTGGCACATAGCCAGAAACCAAAGCCTTACTGGCCATTTGAATATCTCCAGATGTAATTCATCAAGCTTCTGCCATCTATGGTACATAAATGTTTTAATTACTTACATCTATTTTCAAGGTGGTTTAAAACATTTGCTTTTTACAAAGCTACTGCTTTTAGTTGCTAAAAACCTGCATGATTTTGTGTCTGCAACCCCGGAGCATACAAATTTTTATATCAAGCATGTGAAACACACTTTAAGGGAACCATTATAAAAGAACTCTATATGGAGATACCCTTATTAAGATGTAAAACCTGCACTGCACTTACCACTCCGAATCTTCTGGAAAGGTTGAAACAAGGAGTGATATCTGTGTATAAAAATTGGCAAGAGGGCTTCCCTGGTGGCGCAGTGGTTGAGAGTCTGCCTGCCGATGCAGGGGACGCAGGTTCATGCCCCGGTCTGGGAGGATCCCACATGCCACGGAGCGGCTGGGTCTGTGAGCCATGGCCACTGAGCCTGTGCGTCCCGAGCCTGTGCTCTGCAACGGGAGAGGCCGCAGCGGTGAGAGGCATGTGTACCCAAAAAAATAAATAAATAAAATTGACAAGATTTCAGAAACTTTTGAACTCCCTTGTCCAAAGATATAACCCTTCCTTATATCCATATAGTCTACTCCTTCAGGTACACTCAATTATCCTTTTTGAACTGATAACTGGAAGGCACATGCATTTAGTGATTTATTTCTGATACCAGAATCTTCCCTACTGGACAAAGACATGGCAAAATATTGCCAAGGACTCACGTACTGTATCCAAATCTCATCAACAACTTGAGGTTGTCTTCCTGCAACATCTTACAAAACAGCTTTTTCAGGATTTTTAACTATGGGATTTTATTTATTGGGAAATAAATAAAAGAAAAATAGCTTTTGAACATCATTGGAAGGAATCTCATTAGGTACTGTTAAGAAAAAATAAATAAATAATACAACAGTGACACTCCTGAAAGTCAATACTTGGGTTCACATTTCATAACTAAAGATACAGTTTTGAATTCCACACAATTGGAAGGCTACTCTAAGACAGGAACTCAAACCAAAGATTCTCAGAGATCCCCTAGAAACAGCCAATTTCAGAACTATGTAGGTAAACCAAGACCATTGGAACCAACGATGTTAGCGGATAGCTTCCCTCCAAGACTTTGACCCAAGAATCCTGTCTAATTCTGTTGTATTATTTTCTTTACCTGCTTGCCTATAATAATTTTTCACATTTTCTATAGATCCCTGGTTGTTATCCACTCACAATTATCTTTTTTTTCCTGTTTTCTTTCCTATTTAGTATAATTGTTAGATCAGAATATACCCAAATTCCATTCTTAGTTTATCTCAAATCCTCAGACTTAACTGACTGGTAGATATGCCATCTATTACCAGGCCTCCATCATAAAACCCTCTGGGAAATTTTGGCTTCATTAAATGTGAAAATATGGAATTTTAACCTGTGGCATTTTTACTTGCACCTATATAGACAGATGACCTAAAACTTCAACCTGTCAATTTACTAAGTGCCCTTATCACCACACTTCTCGTAAAAAATACCAAGTATTACAATTTATAGATCATAGTGTAGATAATTTAAATTTTTAATTCGACCCAACAAACTTTGTAAGAAAATAAGTCAATTTCTTTGTAAGAAAAATAACCTATTGAAAGAGATTAAAAGAGACCCAAATATGTAACCCAAGCTAGTGTTTCCAGTTAATAATAGCCATAGTCATACTAAGTGTTTCTCTTGATCACAGTTTCTCTTTTCTAAAAGTAAAGCAAAAGTATTACTGGTAAATTTGTAGAACTCATCATAACCTTGAAGGATGTTTATACGTAATTTTCAAGCCACATCAACATGCCGCGGTCTCTTGATAATTATCAAATGGAAGAGTATTCCTATCTTTATGAATTCATTTGATCATCAAGCTAGTAATAACTGTATAAAGGATACCAATCGATGTTTTTCCTTCTTTGTTGCCCCCCTTCCTTTTTATTGGCAAAGATTATTACTTGCTTTCTGCAAAATGAAAAACAAAACAAAACATTGCATTGCATTAAAGACAGAGGAGCACACCTTGAACACTTAGTGCATTACTAAAATTTCTGATGACTGATAGAAGCAAAGTCCAGAGTAACTCTATCAACACACACGCACACACACACAAAGGCACTTGCTTTATATTACCAACCCCAAGCATTTCTGTTGGTGTGAGGTGATATAACTTGCTTCTGTCTGTCACTGGGAAAAAATGATCACTTCCAACTACCATCATTTGTCCTGTGACCAGAGCTATATATCATGGTGCTAAGAAAGATGGATCTATTTTGCATATGAATATAAAATTATACAAATTTTCAATTTAATAAAATAATATAAAGATGCAGGTAGAACTCAGGAACTTTCATATGCAGAATTTTCTTGATCTAAAATGAAAAGCAAATAATGCCAAGTTTTACACCATTTTAATATGTATTTCTACCCAAATATAAAATGGAAAGATCAAAAACTGAAACACAGGAATATGATCTTTATATTCAGTTAGGGAGAATGTAGTTGCCTTTGACAGTTTATCTACAAAAATTTATAATAATCACATTTTCAAGAGGCTAGGTATAATTTTCTGTAGTATTAACATAATTTATTAGTCACAGTTTATAGGCTATTAGAAATTTGACATGGAGGGTGTACTAAAAGCATTTTGAAGTAGATGAAACTAAAATATGTCCACTTAGATTTTTATTTTTGAAATAAGACAACAGGTTTCTTGTGAGAATGAAAAACAATTGTGTGTTACACCTTACAGTAGGAAAATATACATATTACGAATTTAAGTAGGAAAGTAATAGTATCTTTCCAGTACTACTCTTAACTTACAATGTCTCAAAAAGTTATTGCTTAGTCACGTTAATATTAGTTTTCTCACACATACATGTACACACACACACACACACACACATAAATCCTGATAGTTTTATCAGTTGTTTGTTGATTTTGCACTTATATAAATACTGGAGAATGCCATGCTATAAAATTTCAGAAAATAGCATGCTCAATTTGAGTGGAGGATGT
Source organism: Leucopleurus acutus (assembly GCF_964270905.1). Taxonomy (NCBI): domain Eukaryota; kingdom Metazoa; phylum Chordata; class Mammalia; order Artiodactyla; family Delphinidae; genus Leucopleurus; species Leucopleurus acutus. The sequence goes on along the minus strand of NC_139147.1, from coordinate 19,976,069 downwards.
TGTAGTGTAGCCTTTCTTTCTAATAATCCTTAAAAATATTTGTAACTACAACCTCCTGTGCCAAACTTGGGAACATTATACTCATTTTACTATTTAAAGCTTACTTGAATAAAACGCAAGCTCTGTCCAAGTGATGAGTAGTATGTTTGTTCAAATACTAATAAAATAAATTTTCAAACCACACATATGTTATTCATCCCATCTAATAAATTCATTATTATACTTGTTCTACTTAATTAAAAACTAACATTTCTTATCATTTCAATTCCTCTAATTATTTTCTAAATAATATAGATTTGTCATTTTCTAAATGAATCCTCCTATCTTAAACAGTGCTCTTTTCTTTATTCTCAAAAAGCTAAGTCCATTGGAAAATGTCAACATTTCTGTCATAATATGCTGCATTGCTCTTTGTGACATATTTTAAGTTTTCTGTTTATGAGTTTAGCTGAGAGAGTTTTGAAAAGATTGCAAGCTATACCTTTCACTTTTATTTTGGGGGAGCTTATAGACTGTAATTTCTAAAGTACTAGTAAGGAATTTATTGTTGTTTTTTATTAGTGTAATTTTTATGATATCAGAAAAATTATTCATTATAAAACATGGACCCTTAGAATTCTACAACAAGCTCAATCCTCACTTTAAGAAAATATTGATCTTTTTACATCAATAAAAATGTGATTTTTTAATTACTTTAAGAGTCTAAATCATAAAGCGCATTTAATTTTTGGTGGTGTGAAAGCATCAGATTTAGTCTAATATTTAACTATAGTTAACTTTTATAATTTGTACTAAATATTGGCTTCAATAGTATAATTTTTAAAATATTCTTGAATAAACATTATTTTGTTAATATTCTAATTTTTAAATCTCATATTAACTCTAATGAGTCTGGATATCATGGTCTAATAAATGCTATAGGTAAATGTATTGTTATCACCTAAAATCATAAGTGATTTAAATTAAAACATAGTTTCCTAGGTTATTTATTAAAATCAGATTTTAGAAAATGTGAATATTTCAAGTTCTTAAAATAAATCTCATACTCGGGATTAGCAGCTATGATTCTGCTAGCCTATATTAAATAAATACATTGTATGATAAGTAAAACTGCAATTCTTTGTTTGAATACTAGAGCTAATATTTGTGCAAAAATCATTTCATATAATAGCAATATTGAAAGAAAAATTTGAATTATTTTTGGACTTACAGTATTGATTAATTTATAAGAATTTAAGTGTTGATGGGATGCCATTAACTTAGCTACGTGTTTCACTTTGCCTTTGCTCTTTGTAGTCTATGTACTGTGCTTTAGAATCATTCCTATTAACTTTTTTTCCTTGAAAAAGAAACTTAAAAATATGTGAGAATATTTAAGCAAAGAACAATATATATATATGTTTTTATATAAAGCTAATAGTGTAGTAATGTAATTTATCTCATACTTATTTTGATATATCAGTCATCTAGAATTTTCTATACAAATAATTATTATGTTTCCAAGATGGTGATAATGATTTATGCTTTTTGAATCATAATATGACAATCAGTATTTGAAAATAATAACTGTACAAATCTAAAATGCAAATTTGAATATCAGAGTGACAATGCTCAAGTCCTAGAAATTTAGTTGATATTAGGTTTTCTGGAATCATTATTTAGAAAGTCTGAGATATAACTTACAAAAATTTTTTTTACTAGATAAAACATCATATTCCTTTTTACTTACACAGTTATCATTTATATTTTCAGGAAGCTCTTTAATCTATGAAAGTTGGCTTGCTCATCTACAAGCTTGCAGTGGGTATTCAATAAACTAACACATGCAAACCTCTTAGTGTGATGACTGACCCACAAAGATGATTTAGTACATATTAACCATTATTAAAATTACTCTACTCATTTGTAATTTAAAAATGCACTGAGGCCTGCCTGACTGTAATGGAGCCAATTCTGCCTTCATTTTCCTTTCACAGTCCTGCCTATACTTCTTTTGAAACATTCTCAAAATGACATTATTTTGAGAGATTTTGAACTCTGTTATATTCATCGTTTCACTTCTGAAATTGTCAGGCCTTTTTTTTTTCTACTCTGAGTTAACAGTTAATGAAGATTCCCAGCAGAGTGTTAAGGTAGCAATTACAGTGGAATTTCTGAGCTGCAGAGTTGAGATGAAAAGCAAATTCTATCTTAATCAAATCCCCTTCAAGAAAATGTAAGCAAAAGAAAATTCAGTAGCTACCCTGGCTGGTTATCTGTAATGAAAATAATGCTGCTCTTATAGCCTTGATGACACCTATTCTCAAGTAATCATATTTAGGGGAAAATATCCATTCTTAGGTTCACACTTCTGTTCTATTATTGATATATTATCTACATTACATTTTGGATAAGAAGAGATCAATAAGATTATTCTTTTTGTTTTCATTTGTCTAATCACTAAACTAAACATGGCCATTGTATATAATTTGGTAGTCGTTGAAGGGTGCAATAAAGCAGTAAAAAGGGATTGCATATGACATGCTATTTAATAATATACCTATTCCAGCTAAAATAAAGTCATCTCAAAATGTATCTTCAGATTCTGCTTGTATCTAAATATTTTACATAATACTCACTGGAAGGTTGCAGATGCACAAGTCAACTTCTATCAATTAAATAGGTTTCCAAAGATATGATGAGAAACATACTAAAGCAGATAATTGATTTTAAGACTTTGATTTATATAATGTGAAAATTATTTTCCAAATGGAGAATAATAATAACAAGGGTAATGATGATGATAAGCCTGCTATGTAAATGACCTCAAAAATATAATTTGCATTTCCCAGATATTTCATTCTCAGAGTAAACATTGGATAAGATTTAGCATATTGACCACTCATTGTCTTAATAATATATGTAGCTACAGTTCAAACTGAAGTAATTTAATTTGCAAAAGGATTGGAGCAATCTTATTCCTTACAGGATGAAAGTCACAGACTCTGGCATAAACTACTTGGCTTTCTCCAGACTGGCAAGCAGTCTGAAACAAGGCATGCAATGTAGTTGTATTGGCACTTTAAATAAATTGATACAACATTAAAAAATTCTGTTTGTTTAAATTGAAACAGTGTTTTATGACATTGAAAGAAATTCTAAGTTCCAAATGTTAAAACATGTGATATTTGTATTGAATCCATATCTGAATAAATAGTTTGTGTAGCACTTCTAAAAGGTTGTCGTAAAAGGTGCAAAGTAATGAAACAAAGATGGGGTGCATCAGATGTAATGTGGGCAGTTCCAAGTTTTACAAGTTAAACGTTTTAAATATTATACAAGTTAAACAATTAAATATATTAATTCACTAAAAATGAAATAGGTTCTGTAAATTCTCTAAGAATGTGATAGCTGGTCAGGGACAGAGCTTGGGCTAGAACTCATCTTTCCTGCTTCTTTATCCAGCTGTTTCTTCAAAACAGTCAAGTCATTTATATTTTCAGTTGGTCTTTGAAAAATAGTACATTATGCTGCATATAGGCAACATTTAGTATTCATCTGTAAGTTCACATAAAAATATACTTTAGGGTCTTCCCTGGTGGCGCAGTGGTGAGAGTCCACCTGCCGATGCAGGGGACGCGGGTTCGTGCCCCGGTCTGGGAAGATCCCACGTGACACGGAGCAGCTGGGCCCGTGAGCCATGGCCATTGAGCCTGCGCGTCCGGAGCCTGTGCTCCACAATGGGAGAGGCCACAACAGTGAGAGGCCTGTGTACCACAAAAAAAAAATATATATATATATATATATATATATATATATATACCTTAGGATTATATTAGAGACATTTTCTGAAAATTGAAGATAGAGAATTGGTGTTGAGATATCATCATTATCTATTTGTAAAAGTGTGTTCATACCAAGGATTTATTTTCTAAGATACAGGCATGGTCAACAACAATAAAACAAACAAGCTGATTGAAAAATGGGCAAATAACTTGAGATATTTCTCCAGACAAGATATCCAAATAGCCAGTAATCACATGAAAAAATGCCTATCATCACTAGTCATTAAGGAAATACAAATCAAAACCATAATAAGATACCACTTCACACCTATTAGGATGGCTATTATTAAATAACCAAAGCCAAAAACAAAACAAACAAAAATAGAAACAAAAACATAAACAAAAAAATCCAGAAAATAACCAGGGCTGGCAAAGATTTGAAGAACCTGGAACCTTCTGTGCATTGCTGGTGAGAATGCAAACTGGTGCAGTCATTTTTGAAAAGAGTATGGTGACTTCTCAAAAAAATTAAAAATAGCATTGTCATATGATGCAGTATTTTAACTTCTGTGTATATACCCAGCAGAACTGGAGCAGTGACCTGAAAAGATATTAATACACACATGTTCAAATCAGCATTATTCACAATAGCCAACAGGTGGAAACAACCCAAGTGTGCATCGATGGATAAAATTTGGTATATATATATATATATACAATGCAGTATGGTTCAGCCTTAAAAAAGAAGGAAAATTCTGACACATGTTACAACATGGATGATTTCTGAAGACATTATACTAAGTGAAATAAGCCAGTCAGAAAAGGACAAATACTGTATGACTCTACTTACATGAATTTGCTAGTATAGTCAAATTTATAGACAAATTGGTGGTGGCCAGAGGCTGAGAGGAGTGGAAAAAGAGGATTTAGTGTTTAATGGGTTCAGAGTTTCAGTTGAGGAAGATGAAAAAATTCCGGAGATGGATGGTGGCAATGGTTTCCCAATAATGTGAATGTACTTAATGTCTTAGGACTGTATATTTTAAAAAGATTAAAATGGTAAATTTTATGCATTTTTACTACAGCTATATATATATATTATATATAATATATATATATAATATATATATATATGACTCACATGACTTTATAATTTCACCCCGCCCAATAAAAAACCCACATATTTTTGGCTTTATCCTAATAATCAGCATAAACTATTTAGCAGACAAATGTTTTGATTTTTCGGTGAAGAAAAACTATACAAATGTATAAAATGAGAATGACTGTCCTATAAAGTACCAAAAAGAGTCCATGTGAAGTGTCCTGATTGTCATTTCCAGCAAAGGATTTAAATGAGCATCAGCATCTTTGTGAAGCAAAGCAATTAAGATCTGTGCTGTTTTGTCTTTGTCTCAATATGTGATTAAAGCTAGTTTTATTTTCTTTCAGCTGGTCACATTTCTGAGTCAAATGAAAGTTTTTATCTAAGTGATTCTTCAACTTAAACTGGTCCCACTCAAAAATATGTTGTCTCAGGAATGCAAATTGAACATTACCTTAAACAGAATCACTATCTTGAAAACAATCAGAATGTATATTGAAATCTGAATGGCCAGCTCTTCTTACAAGTAAGCTCATTTCTGTGTCCTATAAAAATGTTTACCTTGGCCTTCCCTGGCGGCACAGTGGTTGGGAGTCTGCCTGCTGATGCAGGGGACGCGGGTTTATGCCCCGGTCAGGGGGGATCCTGTGTGCCGCGGAGCGGCTGGGCCTATGGGCCATGGCCGCTGGGCCTGAACGTCTGGAGCCTGTGCTCCGCGGTGGGAGAGGCCTCAGCGGTGAGAGGCAAATGTTTGCCTTATCTGTTAAAAAGATACCTCTTCTCACTGGTTAGATCTGGAATCTGCCTAATAGTTTGCTTTGTTGATATTTCCATGAATGAAATACCTCCATGATTATGAGCGTAATATCTAATATCCACTATATTTTAAGTTTTCTAATTTTAGCTTTAATAAAGCAATGTCATGTCTTATCTTTTAGTATTTGCATCAAAATAAGAGAAACTATGTCAAGGAATGATTTTTTCAAAACAGAAGATGGCATTAGCATTAATGTGACATGATGGAAAAAACAGTGGGCTGGAAGTTGAGAACTCTGCTTTCTCTTTGCCATAAATCACCTTTGTGGTCCTGAGCAAATCTGCCAATATCTCCGAAAGGCAATTAAATTTGTTAAATAAGCAGAGTGGATTTGAATCAGAAGGTGTAAGTTTGACAGCAATCCTTACTTCTTTGGCACTTACCATAACATTTTTTACATATAAGAACTTGATGAGGATCTTTAAAGTCTCTCAGCCATTCTATATAATTAGGCAAAGATATGCAGTTGAAAATGACAAACCTGAACCATTCTCTCATAGCTCAAGGGCTTATATACATTTTCTACGTCAAATTTTCTGGACAGAATACTGTGTTGGAACATATGGGGAGATATAATTTCTAGGCACTTGAAAGCCCTGGATAAATTTGTGTAATAGGCTAAAAGCTCTGCTGGCAGAATCAAGGAGATGGTCCCAACCTTGTCAGGGACACTTTGCAGGTCAGCATTAATATTCCCTGGGATTTAATCAGAGATGGAAAAAGGACTAAGGAAATTGTCCTAATGTCATACTCAAGTTAAATATTACCTGAGACCCAGTTGGAATTACTGTTGTAACAAACAAACAAATAAATAAAGCCAGAGAGAATGAAAGAGAATAAGGTCAAAAGGAGTGCGTTGTTTTATCCTCAAAGAATGTATTCTCCTGAAACAGTTTCCCTTGATTCCTCTCTCACTGAGGAGGGAGTGAGCTTGTTCCTTATATGGCGTGAGGATAGGGGTGTGTCCAGGGATTGGCTGGAAGGGTGGCTTAGGTGGTATTCTAATTCCTTTGGTGGTGTTGTGGGCATGTGCACTACCCTGCTTTAGCTCCCAGCTCTTCAGAAGTGGTAGCTGGGCTTTTAGATATTATTTTATATCTTGTTGTCCATAATTTGCCACAACTATGCATACACACAGTTATTTTTAGTGCCTTATATTTTCTTTGTATTTTGTTGCTTGAGGAGACATTTGTCCAGGTGCAAGCACTGCAGCAAAGGGTCACAGTTCCCAAGTCCCAGCCTTTCTCAATTAGAAATTTGAATTTTAGCTTTTTTGTTTCAGGTAAGTTATGATGAAGTTGTTTCAAATGCCCTGCTCAGACAAGCACTGAAATAAATACAATAATCATGAGACAACGGTATAGACATTTCCCATAAGAAGAATAGTGACTGTGGGTTCCTGAAGGTAACTGTGTCATAGCTCTTCTGAAATGGCCTTGCTGTTCAGGTTTCCCTCCAACAACATTTTTCATTCTATCCACTCTTGCTGAGGGAAATCACCTGAAGGATGTGATTCCTTCTGTTCAAAGAAGCTCACAGTATCCTCTATGATTCTAATCATAAATACATCATTTTAAAATGTTTTGCCCATTATTTTCATTCAAGTTTACTGAAAACTAACAATACAAAAAATTTGAAAACTTCTTTTAAACTATTTAACTTTAAAATACAGTAACCAACCATAAAATTATCAGACTCCTGAAGGAATTTTTAATCTTTTTAAACTGACTATAAAATGTCACCTGGAAATATCATTCAAACTTTTAAACAATAAATAAATGGAGATTTTTGCTCTTATAACTTTGTCTCCAAGCAAATATGTAGGACAAAACACCTAGTGTCCTCAAACTTCTCTTGGCTACTTTGGTCTCACTTTTGGTCTCAATTCCGACTGTCTTATAAAGGGATGTCAATTTTTTTTTTCACTCTTTGTCCAATTTAACAAGTTATGTAGATGGCTGAACTGTAGATTTCAACTAACAGTCAAATTACTGAAAATGATATAACTCATTCGGTCTAAGATGCATATGATTAATATGTGATTACTGGGTCACCTCTTAAATGAGAAATTACAATAATTAAGGAGAAAAGACTTATCCTAAATAAATTCTAATCATATTATTTCAGGTACCAGTAATGTGCTTGCAAATGAAGAAATCTGGGCTGTTTAAATCTGGTAATTGTGTGTGTGTGTGTGTATGTGTGTATGTAGCTTTGCCTAATATAGTATATTTCTATTCTAATTATAATTAAATATAATTTTGACTGTATTCACTATGAAGATATATTTTCAACAAGGCATTTTTAACCAAAATATTTCTAGAATATTTCAGCTGAAAAAACTCACAAGGATAAATCACTTGAATTCTAAAAGGAACATGCAGGCTTAAGGAACAGGAAATGGTGATAATAAAGGTGACTACTCCTTGGTTCCTTCAAAATGTTGTATATATATATATATATATATACACATATATATATATACACACCATCTATAATATATTATGTACATATATTGTGCATAATTATAAATACAATACACATTATGTAAGTATTATATATGTATTTTGCAACACATAATAAAATAATACATATATGTGTATGTGCATAATTATACATACACATATATATCATGCATACATATATGCGTTTTTGACCACAGTGTATCTTCAGAAGCTATTTTATTAATTTAAGTATTGTAGGCTATTAAAGGACTCCCTCTATGAAGAATAACAAAATATATATTTCAAAGGCCTTGAAATTGTTTAATTTTTATGGAATGGAATCAGAGACAGTGAATCAGTCTTGAAGATAAGCTGATGAATACCCTGCCCAAATATAAGGCTGCCCAAATATATCATAAAGATTAAAATGATAAGCTGCCCAAATATATCATAAAGATTAAAAAAAAAAGGCTAATGTAAACCCTTTAGCAGAGATATTTCATAGACTTCTAATGGCAGAAGTGGTATTAAATGCCAAAGAGTGACTGATTTTTTGAAACTTTTGTCATTTTAATGTATTTTAAAGAAAATTAGAATAGGAATATTTCACATTTTTTAAATATTTTTTATAACAAAACCACTTTAAACTTGACTTTTATATAGACATAAAATTAATTCTTTGAAAAAATAATTGGAAAGAAACTTATCCTCTGTTATAATATAAAAATGTCATAGCATAAAGAAAGGAAAATGATGTGCATGGAGAAATATTAATATACATCTATATGTATATTGCCTGTGTACTTGTTTGTTTAGACATATATTAATATTTCAGGAAGTAAAATGTACCTTATTTACTTATAAATTGTGAGTGATAGCAAATAGCATTTAAAAAAATGATACTAAATCTTGACTTCATCATTGAAAGCAGTCAAGAGGCTACAGGGAGGGAGTAAATGTTTGTATGTTCTGATGTGGAATACTTTGAATTGACTATTGTTACATTAAATATAAGGTTATGTAAATTTCCAATGGCCTTATGTCTCTTTATCTGTGTAAAATGATAAAAAATGTTAGCAATCTTTCTCATTTATTTAGGATGAAAAATTTTGATGTACTACAGCATTTTTAGATAAAGTATTCATCTGTCATTTGATGAATATATAATTTTCTCTTTACATCCCAAAAAAGTACACTATATGATTATTTAAAAACCTATTTTAAATACATGTTCTACTAATTGACCTAGGCTAAAAGAATATAATTTAATATTACTGTATCAACTTTATATCTGGAGCCTTCCAGGAGATAAAGATGGACAAAGTTAATTTCCAGAACTTAATTAAAAAAGAAAAAGACAATAATTCAGGATTAAATATTTAGCATCTTATAAAAAAATCTTTCTCAAAGGACTATTTTGTTAATTTTTTCAATTACAGAAAACTATTATGAAAAAACTGCTGAGAAATTAAGTAGAATAAATGTAAGGAGATGATTTGTGATTGTAGATACATATGACTCAAAATACTTAAGCCATGTTTCTACAAAAGCAGATTGTAATATGAAATAATTGACAAATTAATAAACTAATAAATAAATCAAATTCGAGCAAGCACAAGTTTTGTTTTTCCCCCCTATGGATCAAATTATAATTGAGAGGAGCTTCAAGATAGCAGAAGAGTAAGAGGCAGAGATCACCTTCCTCCCCACAAATACATCAGAAATACATCTACACGTGGAACTGCTCCTACAGAACACCTACAGAACACTGGCACAAGACCTCAGACCTCCTAAAAGGCAAGAAAATCCCCACAGACCTGGGTAGGGCAAAGGAAAAAACAGAGACAAAAGAATAGGGATGAGACCAGCATCAGTGGGAGGGAGTTGTGAAGGAGGAAAGGTTTCCACACACTAGAAGCCCCTTCGTTGGCGGAGACGGGGTGTGGCGGAGGGGGGAAGCTTCGGAGCCGTGGAGGAGAGCACATCAACAGGGGTGTGGAGGGCAAAGCGGGGAGATTCCTGCACAGATGATCTGAGCCAACCAGCACTCACCAGCCCAAGAGGCTTGTCTGCTCACCCGCTGGGGTGGGCGGGGGCTGGGAGCTGAGGTTCGGACTTCGGTCGGATCACAGGGAGAGGACTGGAGCTGGCGGCGTGAACACAGCTTGAAGGGGGCTAGTGTGCCACAGCTAGCCAGGAGAGAGTCCACGAAAAAGTCTGTAGCTGCCGAAGAGGCAAAGACTTTTTCTTGCCTCTTTGTTTCCTGGTGCACGAGGAGAGGAGATTCAGAGTGCCACTTAAAGGAGCTCCAGAGACGGGTGCAAGCCATGGCTATCAGTGCGGACCCCTGAGACAGGCATGAGATACTAAGGCTGCTGCTGCTGCCAACAAGAAGCCTGTGTGAAAGCACAGGTCACTCTCCACACCTCTCCTCTCGGGAACCTGTGCAGCCCGCCACTGCCAGGGTCCCGGGATCCAGGGACAATTTCCCCGACAGAACGAATGGCGAGCCTGAGGCTGGTGCAACGTCATGTTGGCCTCTGCTGCCGCAGGCTCACCCTCATCAATACCCCTCTCTCCTCCTGGTCTGAGTGAGCTAGAGCCCCCGAATCAGCTGCTCCTTTAACCCCGTCCTGTCTGAGTGAAGAACAGACGCCCTCAGGCGGTCTACACGCAGAGGCGGGTCCAAATGCAAAGCTGAACTCCGGGAGCTGTGTGAACAAAGAAGAGAAAGAGAAATCTCTCCCAGCAGCCTCAGAAGCAGCAGATTAAATCTGCACAATCATCTGGATGTACCCTGCATCTATGGGTTACCTGAAGAGACAAGGAATAATCTCAAATTGAGGAGGTGGACTTTGGGAGCAACAATATATATATATATTTTTTCCTCTTTTGGGGAGTGTGTATGTGTATGCTTCTGTGTGAGATTTTGTTTGTATAGCTTTGCTTTTACCATTTGTCCTAGGGTTCTGTATGTCTGGGGGTATTTTTGTTTTTTATTATTTTTTCTTTCTTCTTTCTTTAATATAGTTTTTAGCACTTGTTATCATTGGTGGATTTGCTTTTTGGTTTGCTTGCTCTCTTCTTTCTTTCTTTTTTTAAATTCCTTTTTAGAAATTTTTTAATAATTATTTTTTATTTTAATAACTTTATATTATTTTACTTTATTTTATTTTATCTTCTTTCTTTCTTTCTTTCTTTCTTTCTTTCTTTCCTTTTTCTCCCTTTTATTCTGAGCTGTGTGGATGACAGGCTCATGGTGCTCCAACCAAGTGTCAGGGCTGTGCCTCTGAGGTGGAAGAGCCAAGTTCATGACACCAGTCCACAAGAGACCTCCCAGCTCCACGTAATATCGAATGGTGAAAATCTCCCAAAGATCTCCATCTCAATGCCAAGATCCAGCTCCACTCAAAGACCAGCAAGCTACAGTACTGGACACCCTATGCCAAACAACTAGCAAGAAAGGAACACACTCCCATCCATTAGCAGAGAGGCTGCCTAAAATCATAAAAAGATCACAGACACACAAAAACACACCATAAGATGTGGACCTGCCTACCAGAAAGACAAGATCCAGCCTCATTCACCAGAACACAGGAACCAGTCCCCTCCACCAGGAAACCTACACTACCCACTGAACCAACCTTAGCCATTGGGGACAGACACCAAACACAACGGGAACCACGAACATGCAGTCTGCGAAAATGAGACACCAAACACAGTAAGTTAAGCAAACTGTGAAGACAGAGAAACACACAGCAGATGAAGGAGCAAGGCAAAACCCCGCCAGACCTAACAAATGAAGAGGAAATACGCAGTCTATCTGAAAAAGAATACAGAGTAATGATAGTAAAGATGATCCAAAATCTTGGAAATAGAATGGAGAAAATGCAAGAAACATTTAACAATGACCTAGAAGAATGAAAGAGCAAACAAACAGAGATGAACAATACAATAAATGAAATTAAAAATTCTCTGGAAGAGATCAATAGCAGAATAACTGAGGCAGAAGAACAGATAACTGACCTGGAGGATAAAACAGTGGAAACAACTACTGCAGAGCAGAATAAAGTAAAAAGAATGAAAAGAATTGAGGACAGACTCAGAGATCTCTGGGACAACATTAAATGCACCAACATTCGAATTATAGGGGTCCCAGAAGAACAAGAGAAAAAGAAAGGGACTGAGAAAATATTTGAAGAGATTATAGCTGAAAACTTCCCTAATATGGGAAAGGAAATAGTTAATCAAGTCCAGGAAGCATAGAGAGTCCCATACAGGATAAATCCAAGGAGAAACATGCCAAGACACATATTAACCAAACTATCAAAAATTAAATACAAAGAACAAATATTTCAAGCAGCAAGGGAAAAGCAACAAATAACACTCTAGGGAATCCCCATAAAGTTACAGCTGATTTTCAGCAAAAAATTTGAAAGCCAGAAGGGATTGGCAGGACATGTTTAAAGTGAAGAAGGAGAAAAAACTACAATCAAGATTATTCTACCCAGCGAGGATCTTATTCAGATTTGACAGAGAAATTAAAACCTTTATAGACAAGCAAAAGCTAAGAGAATTCAGCACCACCAAACCAGCTTTACAACAAATGCTAAAGGAACTTCTCTAGGCAGGAAACACAGGAGAAGGAAAAGACCTACAATAACAAACCCAAAACAATTAAGAAAATGGTAATAGGAGCATACATATTGATAATTACCTTAAATGTAAATGGATTAAATGATCCAACCAAAAGACATAGACTGGCTGAATGGATACAGAAACAAGACCCATATATATGCTGTCTACAAGAGACCCACTTCAGACCTAGGGACACATACAGACTGAAAGTGAGAGGATGGAAAGTGATATTCCATGCAAATGGAAATCAAAAGAAAGCTGGAGTAGCAATTCTCATATCAGACAAAATGGACTTTAAAACAAAGGCTATTACAAGAGACAAAGAAGGAAACTACAAAATGATCAAGGGATCCTTCCAAGAAGGAAGGAGCAACCAACATAGGAAGGAAGGAGCAACCAACATAGGAGCAACTCAATACATAAGGCAAAGGCTAACAGCCATAAAAGAGGAAATTGACAGTAACACAATCATAGTAGGGGACATTAACATCCCACTTTCACCAATAGACAGATCATCCAAAATGAAAATAAATAAGAAAACACAAGCTTTAAATGAAACATTAAACAAAACAGACTTAATTGATATTTATAGGACATTCCATCCCAAAACAACAGAATACACATTCTTCTCAAGTGCTCATGGAACGCTCTCCAGTATAAATCATATCTTGTGTCACAAATCAGTCTTGGTAAATTAAAGAAAATTGAAATCATATCAAGTATCTTTTCCAACCACAACACTATGAGACTAGATATCAATTACAGGAAAAAATCTGTAAAAAATACAAACTCATGAATGCTAAACAATACAGTACTTAATAGCCAAGAGATCACTGAAGAAATCAAAGAGGAAATCAAAAAACACCTAGAAACAAATGACAATGAAAACACAATGACCCAAAACCTATGGGATGCAGCAAAAACAGTACTAAGAGGGAACTTTATAGCAATAAAATCCTACCTTAAGAAAAAAGAAACATCTCAGATAAACAATCTAACCTTACAACTAAAGGAGTTAGAGAAAGAAGAATAAAAAAAAACAAAATTAGCAGAAGGAAAAATATCATAAAGATCAGGCCAGAAATAAATGAAAAAGAAATGAAGGAAATGATACCAAAGATAAATAAAACTAAAAGCTGGTAATTTGAGAAGATAAAAAAATTGATAAACCATTAACCAGACTCATCAAGAAAAAGAAGGGAGAAGACTCAAATCAATAGAATTAGAAATGAAAAAGAAGTAACGACTGACACTGCAGAAATAAAAAGTATAATGAGAGATTACTACAAGCAACTATATGCCAATAAAATGGACAGCCTGGAAGAAATGGACAAATTTTTAGAAATGCACAATCTTCTGAGACTGAAACAGGAAGAAATAGAAAATATGAACAGACCAATCAAAAGCACTGAAATTGAAACTGTGATTAAAAACTTCCAACAAACAAAAGCCCAGGACCAGATGGCTTCACAGGCAAATTCTATCAAACATTTAGAGAAGAGCTAACACCTATCCTTCTCAAACTCTTCCAAAATATAGCAGAGGGAGGACCACTCCCAAACTCATTCTACGAGGCCACCATCACCCTGATACCAAAACCTGTCAAAGATGTCACAAAGAAGAAAATTACATGCCAATATCACTGATGAACATAGATGCAAAAATCCTCAACAAAATCTAGCAAACAGAAACCAACAGCAACCTTAAAAGAATCATATAACATGATCAAGTGGGGTTTATCCCAGGAATGCAAAGATTCTTCAATATATGGAAATCAATCAATGTGATACACCATATTAACAAATTGAAGGAGAAAAAACATGATCATCTCAATAGATGCAGAGAAAGCTTTTGACAAAATTCAACACCCATTTATGATAAAACCCTCCAGAATGTAGGCATAGAAGGAACTTTCCTCAACATAATAAAGGTCATATATGACAAACCCACAGCCAACATCATCTTCAATGGTGAAAAACTGAAACCATTTACCCTAAGATCAGGAAGAAGACACGGTTGCCCACTCTCACCACTATTATTCAACATAGTTTTGGAAGTGTCAGCCACAGCAATCAGAGAAGAAAAAGAAATAAAAGGAATCCAAATTGGAATGGAAGAAGTAAATCTGTCTACTGTTTGCAGATGACATGATACTATAAATGGAGAATCCCAAAGATGCCACCAGAAAACTACTAGAGCTAATCAATGAATTTGGTAAAGTGGCAGGATACAAAGTTAATGTACAGAAATTTCTTGCATTTCTATTCACTAATGATGAAAAATCTGAAAGTGAAATTAAGAAAACACTCTCATTTGCCATTGCAACAAAAATAATAAAATACCTAGGAATAAACCTACCTAAGGAGAGAAAAGACCTGTAAGCAGAAAATTATAAGACACTGATGAAAGCAATTAAAGATGATACAAATAGATGAAGAGATATACCATGTTCTTGGATTGGAAGAATCAACATTGTGAAAATGACTCTACTACCCAAAGCAAACTACAGATTCAATGCAATCCCTATCAAACTACCACTGGCATTTTTCACAGAACTAGAACAAAAAATTTCACAATTTGTATGGAAACACAGAAGACCGCGAATAGCCAAAGCAATCTTGAGAAAGAAAAACGGAGCTGGAGGAATCAGGCTCCCTGACTTTAGACAATACTACAAAACTACAGTAATGAAGACAGTATGGTACTAGCACAAAAACAGAAATATAGATCAATGGAACAGGATAGAAAGCCCAGAGATAAAACCATGCACATATGGTCACCTTATCTCAGATAAAGGAGGCAAGCATATACAGTGGAGAAAAGACAACATTTTCAATAAGTGGTGCTGGGAATATTGGACAGGTACATGTAAATGTATGAAATTAGAACACTCCCTAACACCATACACAAAAATAAACTCAAAATTCATTAAAGGCCTAAATGTAAGGCCAGACACTATCAAACTCTTAGAGGAAAACATAGGCAGAACACCCTATGACAAAAATCACAGCAAGATCCTTTTTGAACCACCTCCTAGAGAAATGGAAATTAAAACAAAAATAAACAAATGGGACATAATGAAACTTAAAAGCTTTTGCACAGCAATGGAAACCATAAACAAGACCAAAAGACAACCCTCAGAATGGGAGAAAATGTTTGCAATATAGCAAGTGACAAAGGAGTAATATCCAAAATTTACAAGCACCTCATGCAGCTCAATATCAAAAACACAAATCACCCAATCCAAAATGGGCAGAAGACTTCAACAGACATTTCTCCAAAGATGATATACACATTGCCAACAAACACATGAAAGTATGCTCAACTTCATTAAACATTTGAGAAATGCAAATCAAAACTACAATGTGATATTATCTCACACCGGTCAGAATGGCCATCATCAAAAAGTCTACAAACAATAAATGCTGGAGAGGGTGTGGAGAAAAGCAAACCATCTTGCACTGTTGGTGGGAATATAAATTGATACAGCCACTATGGAGAACAGTATGGAGATTCCTTAAAAAACTAAAAATAGAACTACCATACGACCCAGCAATCCCACTACTGGACATATACCCTGACAAAACCATAATTCAAAAAGAGTCATGTACCACAATGTGCATTGCAGCATTATTTATAATAGCCAGGACATGGAAATAACCTAAATATCCATCAACAGATGAATGGATAAAGAAGATGTGGCACATATATATATAATGGAATATTACTCATAAAAATAAACAAAATACCATACAGCACCAATAAATGCTCCTTTCAATTGCATTGGTCTCTCTATGTTGTCAATCAGCCATACCTCTAAAAAAAAAAAAAAAATTAAACCCCAGGTGGAATTTTAGAACAGTTCTATTTTGCCACTTCATGGTCCCCATGTTTGTAGTGACAGCTTGCAAGTGGCTTCCTCAGTATACCTTGTGTAATCTATTTGTTCACTTTTAGCAGTATAATACAGTTTTTAGTGTTCTATTGTTTGTAATATTCAAATTTGTGTTACAGTTAATATTATATCACATTCTCATATGATTGGTATGGGACTGGTTTTCTCCAAACCTTAATGCTTATAAAATGATTGTTGTATTTGATTGTTATTATTTTTGTTGATTCTCCTTAATGTGTATATATATATATATATATATATATATATATATGAAGATTCTAGGTAATTCAAAATTATATGCCTAACACCAAGCTTCATGCAAGAAACCATTGCCTCCTCAGGGGTTTGCTGGCTGTCCCAGGGTTGCAGCAATGTGCATTCCACCTCACACCTCTGGATGCACTCACACTACCTTCTTTGAAGCCAACCCAACCTTCCAACAATTACTGCTTTTCCACGTGCCCTTCCCTTCTTCCCTCAATGACTTCAGTAGCTGCTCTTTGCCTTAATGACAATCCCAGATATGAATAGCCTAGGCAGTAGTATGTGTGGACGTGTGACTGTTACCAGACTGGACAGCAGTTAGCACAGTGAAGTGCAAGTAGGGAATGACACTTTAAAAAAAATGGGGGAGAAGCAGAGCAAGAAGAGACAGATACAGGTCTGTGGCTTTCCTGGTAATAGGGTTGAACTGAGTTTCAAGATGAAAGGAAACTGCTAGTCTATGTGAGAAGAGAATTTAAGGTAAAGTGAGATGATGAAGTGAATTGGGGTTTAAATAAATTGTTAAATTAGTCTCATTACTGAGATTCCCCCAGTACCTCAGAGAGTAGAATTTTTGAGAGCAGTAATATGAACTGTATTTTAAAATGTTATATAAAAAAAGCAGTTATATACAGTAATATGAACTGTATTTTAAAATGTTATATAAAAAAAGCACATTTTCCCTGTTTCATTTTCTCTGAAGTTCATCATCCTTGAACATGCCTACTGAGGCCCTGGTAAATGAATGTTTGATTAAGCAGCACTAAAATTAAAATCAAGAAAAATCTTCTTCACTAGGTAATATTTTGTTGGCTAAGCAAAGTCAGTTATTGTCTATCATTCTAATTTCGTTTTCACTGAGATTATTTTTGTTTCTTTTGGTTTTAATTATGCTTCCATCCATCCACTCTTATTTACATTTATATTTTAAATTACTGTTGTATATCATTTAAAATTACACGTTTTAAAACTTCTGATTTAATTATGCTTTCTCTCTTATTACCATCTCTACTGCAGCTGTTGTTACTCTCATTGACTGTTACCAGAAATTTATTTTGCCTTATTTTTCAATTTTGTTTCCTTGTTTTATGCAAGAATTTTTTTCCCCCACTGAGAGAAACTATTCTCTTCATTATTTTCTTTTTCTAATAGTTGATTATGTGTTCTACAAGGAAGATACAGTGTTGATGCAAGCTGTAGGGAAAAACAACAGTGAATGTGTTTCAGAGGGAGAACAGCTTCTCATGCTTAGCTGGAGATTTGTTGCACTTGACCATGGCTTCCAACGAGCATGACCCCACCATAGGCAGGACTTGATGAGCAGAGGACCTGAAACTGGGCACAAGAGATTGAGGTAGTCTTCCTGGCATCTGACACTACCTCGTAATCCCCACTGAGACCTTTAATGATATTAGGAAATACTCGTGAAACAGATACACACAGAAGTTCCCATTTTAGAGACATAGTTGTTTTTGTTGTTGTTGTTTTTAATTTGCTGAGCTGGCAATTTACTGCTTAAGGAGAAGCAAAACAATAAGAATTGGATATTATCTCTTCTAGCTTAGATAGAATACACTGTTTAAATCTTCTCAATACTAAGTTGAGTTTTAAACGCAGGATGGCTAATACAATTTTGAGATTAAACATAGATCACATGTTGTACCATTACAGTGATATATCTAAAATTAAAATATCTTTACTTAAATAAGACATGGAGCTGTACTTCTATATTTTCAGCTTTATATCAGAAACACAATGAAAAAAAATGTTTGTGATATTGAAATAACTGATGTTTAATAGCACTAGAGAAGCTTAAAAACAATTTAATATATATTATACAATCACGTCTCCATGACAATGCTAAATTGTTATAGTCTTCACTAAGTAGATGAAAAAGCTGAAAATCTGAAAATGTAATGAACCTGCTGAAAGTCACAAATATATTAAGAAACAGAAGTGACACTAGAATCCCAGCCTGCTGACTGCTCTGTAAGGGTTCTTTCCTCCTATGTGGGGGTAATAAAGTGTCACCAGTCTAAAGGTCAGGAGACTGAGATTCTACCTCCAGATCTATCATTCACAAGATGTTTGACCACTGGAAAGTCATTTTGCATCTCTGGAACTATATCCAAAGATAAACTCCAGTGTTTCCCTTATTAACAGTAATGCCAAATTACCTAACAATACTAATATCCTGCAAAAAGTCCACAGGGCCATGGGGACAAAATTAATATTTGTGACAAATTAATAAATGTTATAATTACATGATAATAAAATTTCCAAAATGTATTTGTTTAATTTACATGTCATATAAATGAATGGACCAATCATTTTTAAAATCATGTATTTGATTTTTAAAAAATGGTTAACTTTAAGAAGAATGAAATATTTAACCAGAGATTCCAAAATTTCCAAATTTCAGTGATATTATTTTATTTAACCCTTTTAAACCAAACCAGCAAATGTCAAAAACAGAGATTCCAAATACCTTTTCATTTAGGATTATTTTGGTTATAGCCTTCTTCCTGGTTTTCCATTCTATGTTTTTGTTCTGCCAGAGTTTTCACATGTATTACAACAATGTAAAAGAAGAGAGCCTAGTGAAATACACTTTTAACTGTCAAATTCTAAATGATAGGCATGAAAAATTTTTTTCTTCTACTTTTTTAAAAATATATTTGAACAGTTTGCATTTTTACAAAATTTATGTTTGAAGCAATACACCTCTTCATTTAAATTTGCAAGTATAGAAATCTGTTTAGAATGGCAAGTCACTTAATTTTAGCTTACAATTCTTATGGAACCATATTTTGAGGTTTATATTCATGAGTTCTGAATATAGATAATTCCTCTTATAATAGTAAAGAGAGGATTAAAGAAATTAATCATAATATGATATCTAAATGGAACTAGAAAAATCTTTCATGAATACCTATGCTAATTGCTGGGGCAATTCCTTGTTAAGGGAGTTATTTATCAAAGACAAAATGAAAAATAAACTATTGTTTAAAAAATTCTTTTGGAAACATTAAATACTTCATTTTATAACCAGATGGTTAAATGTAAGAGGTAGTCAAATAAGTTTTTTTTTTTTTAATTGGGAAGAATTTCACTGACCGAAATACACACACTATTTTTATTTATTTATTTATTTATTTATTTATTTATTTACTTACTTACTTATGCTGAGGTAGTTAACCTAGCTACTGTTTATTTATTTATTTATTTACTTATTTAAACATCTTTATTGGAGTATTATTGCTTTACAATGGTGCGTGAGTTTCTGCTTTATAACAAAATGAATCAGCTATACATATACATACATCCCCATATCTCCTCCCTCTTTCATCTCCCTTCCACCCTCCCTATCCCACCCCTCTAGGTGATCACAAAGCACTGAGCAGACCTCCCTGTGCTATGCGGCTGCTTCCCACTAGCTATCTATTTTACATTTGGTAGTGTAGATATGTCCATGCCACTCTTCACTTTGCCCCAGCTTACCTTTCCCCCCTCCATGCCCTCAAGTCCATTCTCTATGTCTGCGTCTTTATTCCTGTCCTGCCCCTAGGTTCTTCATAACCACTTTTTCCTTTTTTTTTAGATTCCATATATATGTGTTAGCATACAGTATTTGTTTTTCTCTTTCTGACTTACTTCACTCTGTATGACAGTCTCTAGGTACATCCACCTCATTACAAATAACTCAATTTCATTTCTTTTTATGGCTGAGTAATATTCCATTGCATATATGTGCCACATCTTCTTTATCCATTCGTCTGTCATTGGACATCTAGGTTGCTTCCATGTCCTGGTTATTGTAAATAAAGCTGCAATGAACACTGAGGTACATGACTCTTTTTGAATTATGGTTTTCTCAGGTATATGCCCAGTAATGGGATTGCTGGGTCATATGGTAGTTCTATTTTTAGTTTTTTAAGGAACCTCCGTACTGTTCTCCATAGTGGCTGTATCAATTTACATTTCCACAACAGTGCAAGAGGGTTCCCTATTCTCCACACCCTCTCCAGCATTTATTGTTTGTAGAGTTTTTGATGATGGCCATTCTGACTGGTGTGAGGTGATACCTCATTGTAGCTTTGATTTACATTTCTCTGATTATTAGTGATGTTGAGCATTCTTTCATGTGTTGTTGGCAATCTGTGTATCTTCTTTGGAGAAATGTCTATTTAAGTCTTCTGCCCATTTTTGGATTTTTTTGTTTGTTTGTTTTCACACACTAGTTTTAAATGAATTATTAGAATGATGAACATTTTAACCTTTTCAGGTATGAAAGTACTGAGAAATCAGCATAATGAATTACATTAACATTTTTAGAGCAAGTTTAAAAGTGTAATTTGTAAAGGACTGAAATTTGATGAGTTTCTGATTCTAGAGTAGAAAAAATGCTGAATGTTTGTGATAAAGACCAGATAATCTTACGGTCTTATCCTCTTAGCTGTAAAGTTGTTTATATTTTTGACATGGGCTAATTAAGTGACTCTATTCCTTTTAGTTCCTCTGGCTGCAAGTAGTAGTCATATGGGGGTGCTTGAATAAGAACTTTTTTTAACAGCAGTGAAGGATTATCATATTGGTGGCCTACTGATACTTTTCTGTTTGTTTCATTTTACTTATACCCAACAAATATTAGTATTAGCCAGCTGTAGGTCTCTCACATAGTTTCCTAGGACATGAATAGTGGTTAGTTGATAATATTTGCATTTATGTTTCTAAAATAGGTGTGAAATGGTAGGGGAAAATGTACTAATCAGGCACAAATGTGTTAATATTCATCTTAGCTCTGACTGTTCTAAGATGCATTTGGGGAAACATCAGTTGCAATATTACCTCTTTTATTCATTTCTCTAATTTATTGCTTTAAAACTCTCCACATTTACTCAACACAATGGTTATAATTTTTGTTCTAAGCACAGGAAGTAGTGAAGTGTTTAATTTCTGTAGTAGTAAATACAACTAATGCAGGAGAGATTTCAGGCAGGCCTGAAGTCCAGACTGAATAAGGTTATGTAATATGTGAGAAATTGACTTTGGGAGATTGACCTTCAGTTCAGTTATTTTTGTATAGAGGAGTGCCCACAAGCCCTGTATCTACCAGTATTATTGGTCACACACATCTTCATGAGGAAGGTTCCTCTATCAGATGGGAGAATGTGGATGAATTTCCTAACCAACAGTGTAAGAAGATGTATAATTTAATATATTTTTCTTTTTGTAAAAAAGTGCCCAAATGAATAACATGTTCTTAACTAATTACACATTCCTCCAACATTCAAGATTTCTTATGGCTTCATCATAGGATAACATAACAAAACATAATATAACATGTCTTGAATATCTGTGTCAAAGAGATTTTCTGCTTCTTTTACTTTTGTGGTGATGGTTGAACAAAGTTTCAGTTGGGAAAATGGTTCACCTGTCCTCTAGAAACTTTTAGAAAAATTAGTTAGTAATTAATTTTTCCTTGAAATAACACCAAATCTAGATGGCTCCCATTTCACTAAATATCAACAAATAGTTAATTGCAAGCTTATAAAAACTGTTTTAGATAATAGAAAAAAAGTTCAGTCTCAAATTTATTACACAAGTGGAAAATATTCTTGATACCAAAACCAAATAAAAACAGTGAAAAAAAGGGTAATTGTACATTTATCTCAATCACAACAATTGGTTCAAGAATCCTAATCTAAATATTAGTAAACTGAATTCAGTAATGCATGAAAAAATATTAATACACAATGGACCCATTTGGGTGAATATCATGAATGTAAAATATTTTAGTATCAATTAATTGATGAATGTGACTTCTTATAGTGAAAGGGATTAACAGAGAAAAACAGCATTGCCATTTAAATCAGTATAAAGTTTGGTAATATTTAATAACTCCTATCAAACTATTTGATCTAATAAGAGAAATTTGAATAAAAGCTAAAGAAAAACCATGTTAAGTGGTGAAAATTACAATAGTTTTGAAAGACATTAGTAATACCTAAATAAATGTAGAGAGAGAGGGAAAAAATATGTTCTTATAGAGAAAAGATTTTATAAAAAGGAGATTACAATTCTTCTAAAATGACCATTAGGATCAATACAATTTTAAAAAATAATCACAACTGGATGTTTATAGTATATAACAAATGCAGGAGAAAATGATCAAGAGTAACTGAGACTACTCAAAAAGAACAATGAGGGCTTCCCTGGTGGCGCAGTGGTTGAGAGTCCGCCTGCCGATGCAGGGGACACGGGTTCATGCCCCGGTCTGGGAAGATCCCACATGCCACAGAGCAGCTGCGCCCGTGAGCTATGGCCGCTGAGCCTGCGCGTCCGGAGCCTGTTGCCCCACAATGGGAGAGACCACAACAGTGAGAGGCCCGAGTACCGCAAAAAAAAAAAAAAAAAAAAAAAAAAAGAACAATGAAGTGATAGGTTTTTTATAGATATTAGGGTAGATGATAGCATTTTTAGTAATTAAGAATCTGAGGTATTTGTATAGGAATAAAAAAATGGCCCATTTGTTTCAAAGACTGAAACAGGATCATATTAAAAAACATATAGGAGACTTGACTTATTCCAGAACACGTGTTTCAGATAATTTGAAAACATTTATCTACGAAGTTATACAGCGATGTTACTAACAATTAGTAAGTTTCATAATTTGGAAATTATGAATATATTGTTTACCGTAAAAAAATATATATATAAAGACAGTAAGTGCATTTGGGACAATTTTAGTTCTGAAACTGAAACCAGATACCTACCTCATAGCATGTATAAGACTCAATTTTATTTGCATGAAATAATTTGAAAGAGAAAGCTTATAAAGCTTTTAGAAGATAATATAGAAGAATACCTTTATATTCTGCATAGAGAGGGGTTGCTCTAGCAAGAAAATAAATGCAAACTCTAATGGAAGTGATTAATAACATGAACTATATAAAATTTCAAAGAAAACATACATTAAAGAGAAAAAAATCCTTATGTTAGGATAATACTGATTCAACAAAGAATTTTTTATCAGAATATAAAGAAGTCCTATCAGTCATTACCATAGGTCAAACAATAAGATGGTAAAATGGTTAAATGATATGAAGAGGCATTTTACAGAATAGAAATACAAACTGTCCATAAACATATGAAAATATGCTCAAACTCATTAAAATTAGGAAAATAACAACTGAAATCCAAAGAAATGCAATTTCATAATTAAAAGTTTGGCAAAAAATTAAATTAAAATCTATTAATAGCAAATATTGCTAAGGATTTGTAGAAACTAGGATTTTTATCTATCACTTGTTAGAGAGTCATTGGTACCATCGCTTCGGACTACTTAGCAATATCTACAGAGTTGAACGTGAACTTTGGACATTGCACATGGGGAAATCAGGAAGACCACATGAGGGGTGACAAAGAATCTATTTCCTAATCCAAGTGGTGGAGACATAGACCTTCATTTCTCTTGTATTCTTTACTATGAACAGACCATGAAAAAAGAAATATATAGATACATTATTTTCTACAAAGAAAAGTAATAAAAGAATATATGCAAAAGTATTGCTAAATTAATGATACACTAGCACTACTAACGTGCAGCACATTTTAAGTGGTGCATGTATGTTTTTATGTATTGCTGCTATTTTAACCTACTGATTTTAAGAAGAGACCTCAAAAAAAGTTAAATATCCCTCAAACCTTCAACTTACTTCAAGTCATACTCATAGATCACTGAGCATAATCCACTGTATATATATCACAAGCTAATAGCCTCTTCTCATACTTTATAAGAACTCATACGACAAGGCCACACATCCACAGTAATTTAATGTAGTGGCATGGAATATAAATGAACCAAAAGTAAGGCATTAAAACTCCCATAATATCTAAATTATTATCGGGAGGCTAATGTTTTCATTTTTTGTAACTGTCAGAATTTTTAAATAGAGTATGAAATGTATGATTATCTTTCTACACTAACCAGGAGACAACTTTAAAATTAAAAAAGGAAAACAAAATCATGAAGTATAAGCAAACACAAGTAAAAATATACCTGGTATTTAATCCATGCAATATTATGTTATAGATACTGTAATTATTTCCATTTTACAGATGAGACAGCTAAAGTATACAGAGGAGTCTAACATCTTGCTCATGGCTATAACCACTTGACAGTGAAACTGGAATAAAACCCTGGCAGTGTTTCTCCAGTATCCATGGCCTGAATCACTATGTGTAACACACTAGCAGGCATAGAGATAGGGTTCCAGCCCAAGTCTGTGCCAAAAACACCCTCCAAGATAACAGAGGGTGTTCTAGCTTTTAATTGCCAATGACAAGTTGTAAACACAGATCTGTCTGATCACAAAGTCTAGGTTTCCTACCATCCTCAAATGAAAGCCAAAAAATGGATCTAAAAATGTATGTGATCTAGATATATGGAATCTAAAAAAAAAAAAAATGTTTATGAAGAACCTAGGGGCAAGACAGGAATAAAGACACAGACCTACTAGAGAATGGACTTGAGGACACGGGGAAGGGGAAGGATAAGCTGGGACAAAGTGAGAGAGTGGCATGGACATGTGTACAATACCAAATGTGAAATTGATAGCTAGCGGGAAGCAGCCGCATAGCACAGGGAGATCAGCTCGGGTGCTTTGTGAGCACCTAGAGGGGTGGGATAGGGAGGGAGATGCAAGAGGGAAGAGATATGGGGATATATGTATATATATAGCTGACTCACTTTGTTATAAAGCAGAAACTAACACACTATTGTAAAGCAATTATACTCCAATAAAGATGTTAAAAAAAATGTATATGATCTAAACCAGTTTGGTTTCCTTATCAATGCCAAACATTCCTCTCTTAGAGTTTCATTCAATTTGTTGTCATTGTTGAATCTTCTTTTTAAATCCACTTTTTGCTTTTTCCCTGCCTAGGTTGATATGGTGTTTGGTCCTCCTCTTTGCACTTCATGTTCATGCTCTATGAAACATACACTTTATTTTTACCTTCTCCATTCTCCAGTTAGAGGGGCAGCCTATCCAATCCACTTTCATACGGAAGTTTGTCTCTGAAGAGGCAAATCCAGGCAGAAACTGTTTTGGAAGAAGGGACAATGGGAAAAGTAGTAATATAAAAGCCTCCCTTCTCCCTCTTCACTCTTTTTGTTTGAGCAACTTCACTTTCTAAACAGCTTTTGGGGCTTTCTGGAATTTTGCATGTAGCTTCCTCTCCACCCCCAAAATCTACACACATATGTCTCCTCCAAATTGGCACTTGACATCTACTTCTACAAGGATCAAATTATGAACAGCTGCAGCTGCTGATGTTCAACAACCCCTGAAAGGAGTTCAGGGTGGAAATCAGGAATAAGGCACTCTGTGCTCTAGGAAAAATTGGCAGAACAGGTCTTCAGATAGTTAGATTGTTCAGGAGAAGATTTTATGAGCCAAATTCCTGCATCTCCTGGTATCTAGAAAAGCACTAAAATCCTTCATGGTGATGTCTGCTCCTCATGACTAGCAGTAACTTTCACGAGAATAGCAGCAACCTTCTGCAAAAAATATGTGCTTGATTGCCTGTACTCTCCCTTCACCAAAATTACATATATCCTGACCTTTCCCCACTACTTCTTTGAAGTTGTTTCTCAGAACTATCGGAAATGCTGTCTCTCGGGCTAGTCTTCGTTTTGCCCCAAACAGAACTTAACTTACAACTCTCATGTTGTACATTATTTTTAGTCGACACATACATCATAACTCCATTTCCCCACACATTTTCTAAGTTCAGCCTTTAATGCAAATATGGTCATCTTATACCTCTTCACAGAAACCCTTGATGGTGCCCTTTTTCTATAGGATAAATCTAAAATCCTTAGTATTTGAAACAAAGACATCTTTAAATTCCTCACATGTATATTTTTGTGGAAAAGTATTGTTTTAAGATTACTGCAGACTTCATCGTCTGCCTACCCAATAAATATTCATGCCATTATCCTTCCTAATAGAACCCATTTGTTGAAGATACATACCTGTTCTCTCTACCTCCATCATGCCTCAGGGGAAGCTGAATCCTGTGGTGTAATCAATCTTGGGATAATCCTCAATATTTTGCCAGAGACTGGTGAAGGAATGGACTACAATTCTATTATCATGACTGGTAGCACTGGACTCAGAAACTTCAGGGAGTTTTCTCATTTCAAAGAGAAACTACAAGAAGAGATAGGATTCTCATTTTCCTCTTGATGTGAATGTGCACGGGGCTGTGAAAATTAGAATGGATATAGCTATCTTACTACCAGCCTGAGAATGAACTAACACAGGAGAAGCAGGATAGAAAGAGTCCGGATTTTTAAAATGCTACTGAACTGCTGAAACAACCACCCCTGAAGACTATACAACTCTTGACTGCCTTCATGTTGGAACATATATTTCATTATTGATTAAACCAACTTGAGACAAAATTCTGTTGCTTACAGGCAAAAATACCCTAAAATGAATGTAATGTCAATCAGTGGCATTCATTGCTTCAGGGAGAATGGCAGATTTCTAAATAAATTATGTTTCATGTTTACAAGAGATACTAGTCTTAAAGCAGAAACACCTTTATTAGTATGAAAGCTAGGCTGTTTTAGAGATGAATTTTAACCCAACAATGCCCAGAGACTAAAGGGCTCATAGCCTAGAGTTTACACCATGAAAACTATAGAGTGGGGAACAATGGAAAATTATGCAAAAACTAGATTTTCTCCCACAGGGAAAAGAAATACACATTTGAAAAACTAGAGAGGGGAAGAAATCTGGCAGAAAAGAAGGAGTAAGGATTTTCAAGAAGAGAAGACTTTGTGTTTACATCCCCCAAGAACAGATGGAGTGACTGCACACTTAGCAAAATGTTCAATCCCATTGTCAATTATTTTTATTTTATGAGTAATAGTGAAGTTAGAAGTAGACACAAAAATACCATATAGTAGCCTCACAGAGACCTGTGCACCTCAGCAGAGTTCAGCTGAGCAGTCCAATGGTCAGGAGTTAAAAAAAAAAAAAGCCTGAGGATGCTTGGGTCAAGTGGAAGAGGCTGCAGAGCACATGGTCCAGGAGAATGGAGGCCATGACAGGCACATGGATTTCAGACTCTGATTCCAGTGTATGATTTTCCAGAATGATTTGGACAGAACAATATGAGCTTCAACTTAGCAGAAACCAGCAGAGGAATGCTGATGGTTAAAGACCACCTTCCCAAACTGGACAATACTTACACTTCCATGATGACTCCCAGTAACATGCGGAATCATCCCTATTAATCTGGAGGCTAGGATGGTCTGTGTCAGTCGCTGTTAGACTGAGGAACAAGTTCTGAGAGCAGGTGAGGGGATTAAGAAGAGATGGGGTCAGGAGGGTGGTGTACAAACACACACACTTTATTTCTCATCAAACTTGTTTTTATATATTGCAGTAGACAATACATGTTTTTGTTAAAATCACCAAACCGAATCATCAGACAGTATTTCCTTAATGTTGAAATTATAGTGCAAAACATTCTGCGAACCAGGATATAAACATGCGTGAGAACAGACTGTGACTACCGAAACATACTGAGTACAAACTATTGTTAGAGAAATCGCAAGCAACCTCACAGGCTAAGACTCATATCTTCTCTAATAACTCTTTCGGGTCCTGTCAAGAATTAAGCAGAACTTCGCCATGCTTTAAGCTGCAAGGACTGTGTCAGATTGCAGCTGGTTCCCGACAGGTCTGTAAGAAGATGATCTGCAACAGAAAAAAATCTAAGTTCCCAGCATCACTGTTTTTGATACTGTAGCATCTGGAATGAGCAACTATGTTGTTTTTTGATGTAGGTGTTTTGGATCTCGGCTTAGAGTCTCCTCAAGTCATTTGATTGATTGCCATTGGAAGATGATCTTGTGTCTGTCTCTAGGTATGATGATAGCTAAGGAAGCTCAGGAGTTCATTGTTAGCCACTAATCATCATTCAGTCACTTTAGAAGAGGTTCCATCAATGAGTCTGAATTGACTAGAGCTGAAGCCTTTAATCCTTTTATCTTAACTGACTGGGAGAATAAGCAGTCATTTTTAATAATTAAGTGCAGTTGAGCTATAGGACATATTTATCAGGATCACCATGATGGTTCCTCATAGAATAGGCTCAGAATTTCATTAATGAAATATACTCTTAAAAACACAGAGGCTGAATTATTTTCCAGACTAAAAGTTTGTGCACAGGCTGTGTAAGAGATGGGTCTCCCCAAACTAGAGAGCTAAGGTTGTGTAGGATTTATAGATATGGTTGGCCCCTAGTTGAAGATATTGAGGAAAGAGCCCCGAAAGTCTTCATTATGGTGAGGAATATTCTTGAATCAGGAGCAATAGGAAAGAGAAAACAATGTATCCAAAGCAGATGAGAAGAAACAGGAAGTTGGTGAGTTAAGAATTTCAAGCTGATTTGGAAAGACATATTCAGCCACTGAGATTGAGGAAAAAGACAAAATAACACATGTTGCTAAGATTCTAGCTTACTGACCTACATGAAGGAGAATGTCTTGAACCAAAATAACATTAGAAGAAATGTTTTTTAAGGGATGTTGATGAGGATGAGTTTAGTCTTGAGTCTATAAAATTGAACATTTCCTTCTAAATCAGTCAGATCCCATCATTAAACAAATGTTACACTCATGTTGAGGATGTTGAGAAATTTAATGAACAGACTACTTAAAAGGGTGTGTGAGTGTTTAGAGGATCAACAGAGAAGAGTGAAGTATTCAGGGAGTGGAGGATGACGGTTGGGGGCAAGATTAATAAAACAAACATGTTCTTTTCTTGGTTGTTTTTTGTTTTTTGCCTAGCCTTGAAGTTGGTTGTCACTGCTAAGTACTCAGATGAGGAAGACACACAAGAGGATCAAAAACAGATGTGTGTGTGTTCACATGCATATGTATGTGTTCAAGCACACTTGTGCATGTTACTGTGTTCCACATGACCTGGAGCAGAATTAAAAACATTACACCTTCTTCCTGAAACCAAAGAACAAACGTATCCCAGACCACTTCTATATAAGATTTATATATATCCTGCTCATAGTTCTAATCTTTAATATGTTTACCTAAGTCCTTCCTCGAAAGTTGATTTTTTTTCTTTTGCTCTTGACTTATGTGCAAATTCCAAATTCTTCAGGGAGTATACAAAATATACTTGTGCATATGTAAGTTGTGCATGTATGTGTATGTGTGTGTCTTTCCAGAAATAAGAAGTTTTAAGGTTGTGGTATGTTCCTCAGAACATACTTCTATACATTAACTGATTAACTTGTATATCTCCTCAAGATGAACTTATTCCTTGTTATATTTCCTGTGAGTCCTAGTGCCTAGAACACAGTAGTATATGTTGACTTAATGAATTAATTAACTAGATATTTATGAAGAAGCTTGCCCCATGAGGGCTTATGTGTACCTATCTGCATATGTGAACAAAATGGTAATTTTTTGATTAATCTACTTAGTATTTTGTCACCTACATTACCAATGTAAGTAAAGTTTAATTTTACACATTCCTGTCAAACTAACTCAATGTTTGTAAAAATCATTCGTTCATTCTGCATGCATTTGTCTGAATTTGGTAAAGATTTGTCTCTAACTCCTAAGCATCAGTATAACCATCCATACTGCCAATGTGAATGTTGCAGTTTTTGTTTCTTTAAACACTCTGTAATACAATCTGAATTGATCCTTTAAAAATCACCGACTTGGTTATATTTCCACTCCAAAGTGCATACTTCCATTTCATCCAATGATCTATTTTTGTCATCTTTTAAAGTAAATATCCTTGTTATGTGTCTTATAATGATAGCCAGAAACAGGGATGTGTAAACAGCAATAGTTGTGATTTCAAGTGAAACAAATGCGTGAGAGCAGTCACACATAGTGAACACACAGGCACTGTATAAACTACTCCAGTAATTCTTCCTGCAGGACTAACAAAGAGATGAGGCAGCAAAGCTCAGCAAACAGATTCAAGAACACTTTAGGGTGACCTCTTATTGACCAGTTCTTTCACATTCTGTAACTGAACTAACCTAAAGAACAGCCATTATGGACTGTGATTGGAGTTTTTCTTTAGAGATATAAATAAATTGATTGCTACCTTACTGGAATTGAAAGTTGTTTTCTCCTTATCATAGAGTGAATGTGTATACATAGCAGTCAGACTTGGCTGAAGGAAGCATTTTAAGGTTCAAGTACAGGTGACATTTGTAGATGGCCTGACAGAACTTTGTCACATGTGGTAGTGGATCTTGTTCATAACGTGGATTACAAATGAGAACTAAGGCAGTGTTTACAACAAAGAATTCAGGACACAGGAAGTTATATTACCCAGAGTTGCTGAAGATCAAGGCCAGCAGGAACTTAACTTATGGGCAGAGAAATACCTAAGAGAAAGAAAACATCCACAACCTTAGAATTATACCGTGCAAACTCTAAACACAAGGATAAGGAGAGGGTTATACCTGTGGTCATGATGAAGCAATAGGTCACATTTCTAGAAAATATGTATAAGAAAATCTATTTTCTTCCCAAACCTGAAGAACTTATGTAATTTTGATTATAATTTGTAATCAAATTATACGTCCAATTATATACGATTATGTATATCCAATATATCCAATTATAAGTATATTGTATATACAATCCAGTTATAGATATATGATTAGTGTGATTACCTTATTTTTTGACTTTGAGACTACAATAAAAATAACTTGAATTAATTGAGTATAAGTTGTGATACAGACATTTTACAAATATTTTCTCTAGGACTTAAAACACTCTTGAAATATCACTCTTATTTTCCCTATATTATCAATGACAATCTAGATCTGAAATCCAGATCCAAAAACTTGCTCAACAACAACAAAGCAATAGACAGAACAATAATTCAAACTTGGAAAAAGAAATTATATTTCCTAAAGTTGAAGACATCATACTACGTTTATTTTCCCATTATCAGACATAATCAGCTATAATTTTGCCCAAATTATTTTACATTGTTTATCTTTTAAGATCTTGTTGCCATCTGGATCATTTACATAACAGAAAAAAATAAGACAGTTGCACAAGAAAATTACAATAGCTCTGAATTAATTTACAGATTCAGTGCTATGCTTTGGATAACCATGTGAAATAAGTTTGATGTCACCAATCAGCAAAGGGAAAATAGAACACAAAAATGTAATTTTCACGTGAAATTATTATCTTAAAATAATCACTGAATGCTTTTCCCTCTCTTATAAAAAATATATTTAACTCTAAAAAGAAGTAAACCATATCAAGAATGCTACAGTGTCTTCTGAGATATAAGTAAATTTTGTGGTACAGATATGCTATTCAATTCTCATTTAAATCAAGTATATATATTTATTTATATTATATATATATATAGCATGTATAATTATGTATTACTTTATTTACATAAAACATTTATTATATAATATTTACTATATATTATATAATAGTTATTACATATAAATAATATATTATATATTGATAATATAATATTCCATTATATATTAAGAATATATTCATTATATGTTATATATAATATACATTAATATATATATTAATGATAACACTCAAGTTCTAAGACTCATAGTTACTGCAATCTGGCTTTTTAAATTTTTTGATGCCATTTTATCACCATCATTATAACCTATGCAAAGTATATGACATTAAGACAGAATCAGTAGGAATGAAATTGGATCATCTGTAGAAACGTGGATGGACCTAGAGACTCTCATACAGAGTGAAGTAAGTCAGAAAGAGAAAAACAAATATCGTATATTAACGTATATATGTGGAATCTAGAAAAATGGTACAAATAAATCAGTTTGCAAGGTAGAAATAGAGACACAGATGTAGAGAACAAACATATGGACACCAAGGGGGGAAAGCCAGGGGTGGGAGGCAGTGGTGGTGTGATGAATTGGGAGATTTGAGTTGACATGTATACACTAATATGTACAAAATAGATAACTAATAAGAACCTGCTGTATAAAAAGTTAAAATTAAATTTTAAAAAAAGACAGAATCAGTAACACCAAGATGTAGAACAGAATTAATCTGCCAATGTCACATACTAAACACATGCATTGATACCAATCACATAGCTGAGGCTCAATTGTTAAAATTTCTTAAAGCAGTTTTAAAAATATATATATTTATATTTTTACATATACATGTATCTATTATTTTTCAATTTTTTTCCCATTTAGGTTATTACAGAACATTGAGCAGAGTTACCTGTGATTTACAGTAGGTCCCTGTTGGTTATCTATCTTAAATATAGTAGTGTGTACATGTCAATAAGATAGAATTTAGTGGGCAGACTAAAGGCAGAGTGATCAGCAGAGACATTCCAAGATACTCTGAAATGCAATTTAAAACAATGCAGTACATCCTCAGCATGCAGGAAAACTGCAGGTAAAATGCACCTGGTTGTTTTCAGATTAAGGTGACTTGTTTAGCAAAAGCTCTAAACATAGTTCATATTTTGCAGTCTCCAGTTATGGAACAGAGAGTGCTGGGAACCCATAAGTCTTTCAGGCTATCGATGCTCACATAGGTGGCATCAATGCCAATGGAGTGTTGTTATTTCATTCTCACTGTAGCCACTGGAGAAAAAAAGGAGAATGTGGAGGGAGAGTTTAGCATCTTAGACTCTCAGAACAGGAGGAAATGTCAGAGTCAATGACTGAAGTTGTTCCCATCCTGACTGATAATTCTAACAATCTAGGATGTGTTTTAAATGTATTGATTTATACCATTCAACCTTCCCCATTCTATATCAGAAGTTCTGAGAATGAAACTCAGGAATCTATACTTTTTTAAAGACCTAATTTAAAGACATACTTTTTTAAAGTTTTCCCCACAAAAAAATTGTAATGAAGATATGAGTTCCAGAACCACTGATTTATTCTAGCCCTATTTTTTCCCTAAACTCACCTCTTTAGACACGTGCTATATATATATCCCAGATGAATAGAGGTCTGATTTTGCCCTGAGAGAACACTAACGGGGGAAAGACTGAGGGAAATGGAAGAATTGTATTACGTATCTACCAACAAAGGTAATAGTGAACCTGTGTTCCTTTGCTATCATTGACAACCTGTTTTTTTTTCTTTTTCTTTACCATCTATATAAAGTGTTTATTGTCAATGTTTTGTTTTCCCATCTCCAGAATCTCCCTTGTATTTCAAGCATCCTTTTTCTTATATTGAGCAATTTGATCCCTGATTCTAGGAAACTGCACACACACACACACACACACACACACACACACACACACACACTCAAAACACAGATGTACTCTCCAATGAACCCCACTTATCAGGACTTAATATTTTTGTAAATCCATGGGGAAATATAAGTAACAGAATGTCCAAACTACACATTAAGCTCTCACAAAGAAATGGAAGAGAACCTAATGTGGCTGATGTGAAACTGGTTTGGGGATGATGTGTACTTGATAATGTATATTTCTGATTTAGATTATTCTTCCTTCATTATCATGCTTAATAAAACAAAACTTGGCCTCTGGTCCTACCTAGGGAAGCAGGTAGTCTAGGCACATACAAGTTAAACAGCTTAACAGGATTGCTAGAGAAGACACTACCCATCCAAGGATTTTAAGAGGGTTAGACATTCTCCTCCCAGATGTTGATAAGCTTAAACTCAGTGCTTTATATACCCCTTCAGAATGATAAATTCCTTCAGTATTTTTCTTATTCCTCGTTATCTCATGGTTTTCTAATATCCTAAATACCATATTATGAATCATTTTTGCTGCATCTGATTGATATAATATGGTAATTGTACCTTTTACTATGTCCTAAATCAGTAACTCTACCACAGTCACTAAGCAACCCCATAAAACAAAACAAAACAAAACAAAAAACCAACAAACAAAAAATTTAAGTTCTCTTCTATTGTTGAGAAATTCCTGTTTGGTTTCATAA
The DNA here is from genome assembly GCF_964270905.1 of Leucopleurus acutus. Classification (NCBI taxonomy): domain Eukaryota; kingdom Metazoa; phylum Chordata; class Mammalia; order Artiodactyla; family Delphinidae; genus Leucopleurus; species Leucopleurus acutus. Next base: position 19,941,112 of record NC_139147.1, on the reverse strand, counting down.
AAAAAAAAAAACAACAAATTTGCTAGTTAACAATTGCACCAAATCAGTCCACAAAAATGTATGATGAAATGGTAACTAACTGTTTATACAGACTGAATCTTAGCTACTATTTGACCTCAATAATGCAGGAATAATAATAAAATCCAATTCTTAGGGCTGTAGAAAAGAATAAATTAATTCAAGTACAACAATCAAAAAATCTTTGTTTATATAGTATTATAGTTGACATGACTTGTGTTGAAGATAATTATTTCATATTGTGAGACAATCCCTTTATGTTTCAATCATCTTCTCTTTAAAACTAATTCATCCATTTATTAATTTATATTGATTAAATACATTTTTTGAATGTGTCCTGTATTTCAGACAATGTTCTAGGCACCAGGGATTTTAGAGTCCCTGCCATCATGGAGATTACATACTAATTGAGGAGAAAACCACATATTCATAAGCAACTGAACATACGAATGTTCTCAGGAGTAATACACCTTAGTGAAAAAATAAAGCAGGGATAGGGACAGAATAAATTGGGGTTGAATGTTAGGTAGGATGATCTGGGAAGTCCTATTTGATGATCTGACCTTTTAGCAGGGATCTGAATATATTGAGAGAATAATGCACATGACTGGTAAGAGAGAATTTCAGTGAAAACAGCAAAATTGAAGGCTCAGTACATTCTTGATGTATATGAAGGAATAAAAGTGGTCAAGTAAGGGGAAATAAGCTATGGATAAAGAGGTATGACACGATACTGGAGAGTCATTTGGGACCCAAATCATGTAGGACTTTGATGAAAATGGTGAGAAACTTAGAGCTGGAAATGAGGAAATTAGGTCTTTAGAAGAAACGCTTCTCTTTCTTCTAGAAATATAAATTTGAGGCTATATCTGCTTTGAAACTCTTATATACAGAATATTTACTAATTAAAGAGTCAAAACTTCTCAAATCACAGCATAAAAAAGAATAAAATGCATTTGGTAATGTAGTGTACATTTAGAATTTATGAACTAAATCTTGTTTAATAATATAACATGAACAGCAGTTTATAATTGCATGGTTTTAAGGTTAAGAGAGATTAATAGTTTATAAATGCTTTACTCTTTTAATAAAATGGTAAATATTTTGTTCAACCCACAGTTACCAGTGTATTCTTTATCCATCACTGAGTAATGTAAATTATACATTATGTTGTTGTTTGAAGGAAAATAAGTTAAAAAGGAGAGGTAAAGGTAATATCACAACTATATCCTCAGTTCACAGATCCGAGAATATAGCACATCTCAGGCAACTCATATCATACAGAGTGTTTTTTTCTCACCCAGAAACCTTAGTTCTCAAATGTTCAGCTTAAAATCCTGTAGCAGTATATACGATGTGAGAACTGGATTGTGTGCAAGTCAAACCATGCATTTCCTTAACTTCACGGAGTGCAAGCATTAGGTATAACTTTGCTTTCTGCTGGGACAGTCAGAGAAACTGAATTTATCTTACTTGCAGTTTTTTTTTGGTCCAAAAGGAAATGGTTCCTTTAATAAAAATTTTCTTTATTATTATATATTATATATATTATTAGTATATAAAATTATGCATGTGATAATCATTGATATACATTTTATCTATGTATGTACCTATATAAATAAATTAAGGAGCATTTCAAACACACACACACACACACACACAGTATGTGTATTTATAATAAACATCCCACCCACATTCCCCTTTTTCATGACTACCAACAGCAATATCTAGATCTCTTTACCAAAGGGCTTTCTCTTACAACTAGAACCCTCATTCTTACAATATCATCCTACCAGTGATGGATGGATGATAGTGAATACACATTCCACCTTCCTCATTTCTCTGTTGATGACTGTGAGTCCCCTTATTCTCAGAGTTCCCAGCAAAAGTAAGCTATTCCACAGTTGTAACTTGTATTATAGTCTAAACTTTACTGGCTTCTGTCTATTATTGTTAAAATTCCCCATTCCTCTACCAATGTTTCCTGGGTTCTCTGACTGGATTAAGTATGTATGTTTGATTCCTTGTTTTAAGGGGAAACCAGTCTAACAGTAACATATAATATAAAATGCATGTAAGATTTAAAAATTGGTGTAAACACTCTGTGACAGATACTGCACTCACCAGATATGCATGTATTACCTGGCATTTTACATTCCCCCTTGCAGTTGGATTGAAGTCATGCAAATACTTCCAGTCAAAGGAATGAGACTGGAAGTGATGTATTTCTGATTCAGGCCAAGGCAGACAAAAGCTAATCATCTTCTTCCATCTTTCTTTTCTTCTACCACCTCACACTGGAAGCCAAATGTCCCCCATTGCATTAAGGGGAGTCACTGCTTATTTGAATTTTTCATTATTAGGAATTAAGTTATTTTCCATGGTAAGCCACAGAGAAATTAAAATTCATTTGCACATTACAGTAACCTAATATTACAATAACTAAAATAAAACTTAGTAGCACTAAGTTGAGATCTGATGAAAAATATCTCAAATATAAGTCATTATCTTAGTTTGTGATAGAAAGCAAGAAAAATTATATATGAGTCGTCACATGGACTAACGCATATTGTAAACTGTACTTATTTTTTTATTGCTTCCAATCAATTATTCACCCCAGCTTTTAGCTGTGTTATGGCAGGCAAGTCAGTTGATGTCTCTAAGTCTCAGTTTCTACAGCTACAGAATGGGTTTATATTGTACTGGTTTCATAGGCTGTTTTAATAATGCAATAAAACAATACATGTAAAATCCTTAGCATAATTTTGAACACAGAATTTTCAATAAATATTCATCATCATTATTATATTAATTTTTCTTTGTCTCTGTGTATACATGTAATAGATGTGTGATCTCATGTGTATAATTATATTCATTCTTTGTGTTGTTTGTATCCTAGTCATATTAAATTTCTCATGTCAACTAATCCAAAATATAGAATTTCCCCCAATATAGAAATTTTATCCCATCCAAAATTTTCCCCAAATGCAGGAAATGCTGCCTTTGTTCATTATTATTAAAGTTGTCCCTGTTCAAAAATTTATCTAGTTAAAACCTGAAACTATTAAAGTAGAAATACAAAGTTTTCCAATGCAGAGTGACTAAAAGAAATAGCCTTGGCTCTATAGGAAAAAAATAGTTTTCTATTACTAAATAGAGTTACTAAATGTAAACTTGTTACTCCAAATCTTGTAATAGAGGTTATGGTCATTGTCAAACCAAGTAAAATATTCCTAGTGTTCCTACTGTGTGCTATTATGGGAACAACATGGCGTTCATTCAAAAATGATTTGCCTATCAATCAAATATAGCAAATATTTCTTTATTGTGCAAGGAATGACTTGTACAGGAATATTTTCTTTAAGAAAGCTAAAGAAGCTGTTTATGCAAGACAAGTAGGATTTTGCCTCCATATAATTTCATTGGACTAAATAATATGTTTCATTTGTTTTTCAAGGTTTAAAACAACAAAATATTAGTTTGCAGAACTGAAAAAAAGGTCTCAGAGAGTAATAGGAGATGATGAAAATTATCATTCCATGTGCACTAAAGAAATTTGCCCTGAATGGTCTTTTCTTACTGATACCCATTCATATCCTAAAAGTACTCTTAAAATTGGCTTGTGGATGAACATAAAGATTATTGGTAAAACTTATGAAAATGGAAAATATTCTTTTAATATTGCATATCACATGTAAATTTTACTACATTATCAGAAATACATTCCTTTGAGGATTATTTAGTAAAAACAATCAAAAGTGTAATTGCAACAATTGTGTTCTACCCTACAATGTAAGTTTGTGACATTATTTACTATATTTTGCTAATAAGTAAACTATACCTGGGAGACTAAGCAACCCTTTTGGAAGTTGTGTTTTTTTAAGCCATTTGGATATTATTTAGGAAATTAGCACTCATTATACTGAATGATACATTTGAGGCTTAGAAAGGTCAACATAGCTTTCAAAAATTCTAACTTGTGAGATTATGGCTCTGAAGTGACCATGTTACTTCAGCTACATATTATTAGATTTTTGCAAATAAGAATCTTATTTAGTAATAAGAAAATGAATTTCTGCTTAGATTCAGCTACCTCAATGTCTGGAAAGAGAATGGGATATATATTTATATAGTTAAATAAAATAAAATCAATATAATGGTATTTTTTGCAAAGATGAATATTTCTACATACATTAGAAGTAAATTGATGAACTCATTACTGTTTGGGTTGCTATATATGTTTAATGGAGAGAAATAATCCATGTCTATTTTCATGGGTCCCTTTAGGAGCCCAATTTTGCATGAATTTCATAGTCTCAGAAAATTACTGAATATTCAAATTCCCAGAAAATTATATATATTTCTCTACTATTCTGTGCAAACATTCCAATACATATCTAGTTTCTTATGATTTAAATCCTTATAAAAGTTACTGCAGATTTTATCTTTTTTATTTGATAATGCAAAAATATTGCTTAGAATGTTTAATGCAGTAGACTGCTTAAGAGTTAGAAATTCCATCTTTATGTCAATGTGTAGTGAGGCTTCATTGTTTCCCCCATTTTGGCTAAGTTTATATGTCAACTTGGCTGGGCCACAGGGTGCTCAGACATTGGGTCAAACATTATTCTGAGTGTGCCTGTGAGAATAGTTCTGGATGAGCTTAATGTATGAACCAACCAGTACACTGAGTAAAGTATTGCCCTCCTTAATGTGAGTGGTCCCCATCCAATCAAATGAAGACCTTAGCTGGGACATTGGTCTTTTCCTGCCTTCAGACTTGAACTGAAACATTAGCTGGTTTTGGGTCTCAAACTTGCTGTCTTTCAAATTGGAACTTTCAGCTCTCCTGGTTCTCAGGACTTTAGACTCAGACTGAAACTCCACTACTGGCTCCTCTGGATCTCCAGTTAACATCAGATCTTGGGACTTCTCAACCTTAGTGAATCATGTGAATGCTTTTCACACTTAAGAGGAGGAAGAGTAGACATCAACTCGGAAATAATGTTATCCTGAATCATGCATGTAACTGGCTCTCTTAGAAACATCTTATATATGTGTGTTTTTTTTGGAATGTATTACAAACAGCAGGGAGTGGTGAATTTCTTCATTCACTGAAATAACACTGGTATGAATTAGGTGTTTAACTTTGACTTTTCTAAGCAACTTTTATTGGTGTGTCTTTTTAAAAAAAATTTTCTGGCTTTATTGAAGTATAGTTGACAAATACAATTGTAATATATTTAAAGTCTGTAATGTGATGATTTGATATACATATACATTGTGAAAGGATTCTCACAATCAAGTTAATTGAAACATCCATCTCTTAACAACTCGTTTGCTTTCTCTTTTTCTTTCATGTGTCTTAAGAAGTGGTGCTGTGTGCAGCACAAAACAGTGACATAATCCAATCCTCACACTCACAGCAACACACTTAGCAGAAGAGAGTTGTAGGAGCATAAAAGTGCTAAACAAGCTATAAATAGCTGTTCTTCCTCATACTTATGATGAAACACGTGCTCACCATAAACACACAGAAAATGTTCTCAGAACATTGTTCTACAGAGTTTTATTGTCTTTGTCTAAGATTCTTGTACCTACTTCACTTTAAGTAACACTTAAAGACTTACTGTAGGGTTAATGCACTGCATTTTGGCAATGGAACAAATCCAATTCAATAACAACAGGATTCTGAGGTTTAGGTTAAGGTTTACAAGTAACTGCAAAACTGTCTTTATCTTCTTCACTTGTTTTATTATTACAAATTTTCTGATACCTTATTTTAAGGCAATTGTTAAATTAGAACTATAATTAACATAAGTTCAACAGCTAGAGAAGACTTATTTATGGTGTTTACTAGCCATAGAAAGCATGTAAATTTCATCAGTGTAAGTTTTTGCTGATTACATAAAATTAAAAAAGCAAATTATGGTCTTTTCAACAAAGACTCTGGTTGGAACACCTGGACATACACATGCCGAAAAAAAAAATCTACATAGAGGATTTACACTTTTCACAAGTATTAATTGAAACTAAATAATAGGTCTGAATGTAAAACTCAAAACTGTAAAACTCAAAGAAGAATAGTAACAGAAAATCTAGGTGACCTTGAGTTTGGTGATGACTTTTTAAATAATACACCAAATCATGACCCATGAAATAAAATGAATAATTTGGACTTTATTAAAATTAAAATCATCATCTGCTGTGCAGAAGACACTGTCAAGAGAATGAGAAGATAAGCCACAGACTGGAAGAAAATATTTGCAAATGACTAATCTGATAAATGACTGTTATCCAAAATATACAAAGGACATGTAAAACCCAACAACAAGAAAATAACAACTCCATTAAAAGATGTGTAAAAGATCTGAACTGACACCTCATCGATGATATACAATGACACAAAACAATGAGATACCACCACACACCTATTAAAATAATGGAAAACCAAAACACTGACAAGTGCTGGTGAGGATGTGGAGCAACAGGAAGTCTCCTTCATCACCATTGAGAATGCAAGTTGGTACACATTTTGAAAGATAGTTTGACAGTTTCTTACAAACTAAACATATTCCTACCATATAATTTAGCAATCATAATTTTGTATTTGTGCAAATGAGTTGAAACATATCTACACAAAAACCTGCACATAAGTGCTTATAGCAAACTTACTCATCATCACCAAAACTCGAAAGCTTCCAAGATGTCCTTCAATAGGTGAATGGATAAACAAACAGTGAGACATTCATAAAATGGATTATTAATCAGAAATAAAAAGAAATGAGCTATCAAGTCACAAAAATACATGGAGGAAATTTAAAAACATATTGTTAAATGAAAGAAGCAAATCTGAAAAGGCTACATAACATATGATTCCAAAAATGTGACATGCTGGAAAAAGCATGGAAAATGTAAAAACACCAGTAATTGCCAGGAGTTCATCCAAAGGAGGAAGGAACAAATAGGCGGATCACAGGGGATTTTTAGGGCAGTGAAACAACTCTGTATGATACTATAATAGTGGATACATATTATTATACATTTGTCAACATATGCAGTATGTACAGCACAAAGAGTACCCTAATGTAAACTATGAACTTAATTAATGACAATGTATCAATATTGGTTCAGCAATTATGAAAAAATGTATGATACAACATGTAAAAAATATGGGGAACTGGGTATGGGTAGTATTGAGGAGGTATATGGGAACTCTTTGTAATTTCTAGTCAATTTTTCTTTAACTTAAAACTGTTCTACAAAAATAATCCAAAATTTTTTTAAAAAACAACCTATGCAATTTACATGTTTATGGATTATCTCAATAGACATTTTATTTTCTAAATTATAATGCTACAAGAGAGCGAATATACTTAACCTTACATAGGAAATCCGTGTGTGTTTTTAATAGGGATAAGAGTGGTTACTGAGTTGTAAGATTGCTCTTATATATAACCCAATTAAATTATAAGAATTAGTGGTCTTTTGTTACTTTCATGTTTTTTTGTTGAAAGTTTCATATACATTACTTTATATCTCTATCTCTGAGGTCTAGGTGCAGAATATAGAAGTATAAAACTAATCAATCAATTCTGAATTTCTGTGTCATCATTATTTAATATAATATACATCTATACCATTTATTCTTTCTCTATAAAAGTGTATTATTTCCCTTATCAAGAGTGACTTCTTTTATTATAGAAAAATGATATGTGAATGACTAAACTAATGCCTTCAAACTATGCCTTTCTAAATTATTTTTAAATATTTAGCATGAATATGTCACTTGGCAAGGAAACAAGCATCAGTGACATCCTTGGAGTCATGAAATTCAGAGTAAATGAACTTATTTATATGGACAGTTTATTTAGCCTTTTCATCTCAACCAGACTTTTTACTTATTTTTTTAAATATTTTTGTTAAAAATTTCCTGTTATTTTGCCAATTAAAGTGTCACAATTGCATTGCTCTCTAATATAAAATAGAAATTAGTAGTATAAACAAGAAATATATATATATATATATATATATATATACATATTTGCAGTCAAAATCCACATGCAACTTTACAGTTGGCTCTCTGTATCCATGATTCTTCATCCAAGGATTCAACCAAATGTAAATCATGTAGTACTATAGCACATATTTATTGAAAAAATTCTGTATATAAATGGACACACACAGTTCAAAACTATCAAAACCATGATGTTCAGGGGTCAACTGTATATTGATCGATATAGATAGATAGATAGATACATAGATAGATAGATACATAGATAGATAGATAGATAGATAGATAGATAGACAGATAAAATTGGATTCCAGACCAGATTTTGAATATATTAGCATCACTACTTATAAGAAGTATGCTAGAACTCATAATTTTAAAATAATCCAGTTATCAAATAAGCACACACACACCCAAACAGAAACACACACACACAATACATAAACACACAGCAACCCAAGACAATTACAAGAAACAAGACAATACTGAGATCAGTTTGAAGTGAGTACTCAACAAAAGAGAACTGAAACAAAGCAAAAGAGAACAAAAAAGAATAAACAAGGCAAAACTCAATTTAACTCTTTTATAAGGTAATCTATTAAACTCCTCTAAGTCAGTAACAAGGTAAAAATAAGATCATAATCGAGAGGGCAAAAATAGTGAATCTTCTCTCCACACACATCTTTTGCAATATGACTTTGAAGATAATTCCATTAAGAGATAGTCTTGATTTCCTCACCAACAGAAACTCGGTTGGCCTTGATACTTGCTTAACTAGTATTACGTCTGACAGTGATAGTGTGACAGTTTTGACCATGGACCTCAACAAGTCTTTCTCCTGCTTCTCTTTTAAAACTCTGTTGTTGCCATGTGAACAAGCCTGGCCTTTGTTACCTGAAAAAGTGAGATTGTCCAGCAGGCAGCCAGGATATGCTCAGAAACAAAGCCAACTTTGTGCCCTTCAGCTTAATGCAAACACATGAGAGAGTTCTGCTGAGATCAGCCGTACTAGCCACTAGAGTCCAGTCTAAATTGTGAGCTAAAACAATGTTTGTTGTTTTAAGCTTTCATTGTTAGAGTAGTTTGTTATGCATCAATAATTGATACAGTAAAAATATGAACAAAAAAATGCTGCAGTCTAATGTATTAACACATTATTTTATTTTGAGATAGTATAAATTACCTAAAATTCACCTAAAGAGAAGATCCGTTCACTATATTGGTAGACAGATGGATGGATGAATGCATGGACACCAAAATGCGTTCATGAATGGTAGGTAGATAGATGGATTAGATACATAGGCAGGCAGACAGAGATGAATAGATAAATAGACTATTTTGTAACTATATATTACATATAAAATACACACTTGAAAAATAAATACAGAAGGTTATTAACTACTAAAGCATATTTGATTTATTTTAGCACTCTAAATCATTTTCTAATGAAAGTACAAAAAATTTAATTGCATTTTTTCAGCTCTGGAAACTTCCAGGATAGAAGTTCACTGTCTCCTTTATCTTACATTCTTCATAGTTTTACATTTTTTTTCAGGAGTCAAAATGGTTTTATTAAATTTATCTTTAAGTTTTCTTTTGTTTTGATGCTACAATTTAATGTTCACTAGATTCTTCTTGTTTTCTGTTGCCTTTTGAGAGATGTCACACCTTTTGAATACCTTTGAGGATATCTGTATGTCCATTATTCCTCCACTCATCTTATCTGTTTTCTCTAAAACCAACTTATTTTTTTGTGTGTATATTGCTCCTTCACATCCCCTATAGGTCAGGTAATTGATGATTGAATATAATTAAAATTCATTGAATGATATGATATTCCTTATACATATGTAACCATATATATATATATACACACATACCTACATATATATAAATATGTTTAGAGCAAATATGTTTATTAAAATGTTATAATATAAATGTGTGTAAGTTAATCTGTAATATAAGCAGCACAGTGGTCCTCAAATTTTTGGTACCAGGGACTGGTTTCATGGAAGACAATTTTTCCACATATGGTGTGGGGGATGTGGAAATGGTTCAGGTTGTACTGCAAGTGATGGGGAGTGGCAGATGAAGCTTTGCTTGCTCGCCTGCTGCTCACCTTCTGCTGTGAAGCCTGGTTCCTAACAGGCCACGGGCTGGTACTAGTCCATGGCACGAAGGTTGCAGACCCCTGATATAAGGACAAATTTCAAAATTTGAAATACTGTAATTCACACATGCACATGCATTAATTGTGTTTATTTTCTTTAAGAAGTCTTACATTTGGAATCCACATTCAGAGGTGGCTACCAAAACCTTAGTAAGTACTTGTGGAAATATGCACCAGAAATTTCAACATGGAAGCAACCTAATTGTCCATCAACAGTTGAATGGATAAAGAAGATGTGGCACATATATACAATGGAATATTACTCAGCCATAAAAAGAAATGAAATTGAGTTATTTGTAGTGAGGTGGATGGACCTAGAGTGTGTCATACAGAGTAAAGTAAGTCATAAAGAGAAAAACAAATACCGTATACTAACACATATATACGGAATTTAAAAAAAAAAAGTTCTTGAAGAACCTACAGGCAAGACGGGAATAAAGACACAGACCTACTAGAGAATGGACTTGAGGATTCAGGGAGGGGGAAGGTTAAGCTGGGACAAAGTGAGAAGTGGCACAGACACTACCAAATGTAAAATAGATAGCTAGTGGGAAGCAGCCACATAGCACAGGGAGATTAGCTCAGTGCTTTGTGACCACCTAGAGGGGTGGGATAGGGAAGGTGGGAGGGAGGGAGATGCAAAAGGGAAGAGATATGGAGACATATGTATATGTATAACTGATTCACTTTGTTATAAAGCAGAAACTAACACACCATTGTAAAGCAATTATACTCCAATAAAGATCTATTAAAAAAAATAAAAAGGTAATGGAGAGTGAAAAACTGACAATTTGTTTTGAAAACAGAAAAATACTGAAATTCTAAAAGTAAAAAAATAAAATGTAAAATTATTAGAGCAGAATGTAATGACATTTTTTTTCATTAGAAATATTAAGCCACTACTTGGGAACTGTTTTTAAAATATCTCACAATATTTAGATAAACAGTTCACCCAAAATAAAATTGCACTTTATCTAGAAAATGCCAACATTGAAAACATTTAAGAAACACAGGAAAACAACCAAAGCACTGGTTGCACCAAAATATTGAGTCTACTATAATTTATTAACAAATAAGTGTTGATTTTTAATGTGCTTATATTAACCTTGAAATTCACACAGTTAGAAAAACACTAAAACAATTCCAAGAAAAGAAGAAGACAAAGATTAACAAAGAAAAAAAGCAAACATTAATTCTTTAGGAAATATAAAAATTTAAGAGCTATTTTAAATATCACATAAGTATTTAGTGAATGGAATTAAGGAAATATAAAATAGTCACATATAAGGTGATAATTATTGAAGAAAAAATATGGAAAGATTTTGCTGAAATCTATGAATATAAACTATAATAATGGATCAAAATTATATTTTTAAGGAAAACATAATTTAACAAAAATAGGCTTCATAAAAGCTGACTAATTAGAATAGAAAATAAGAGTAAAAATCCCTTGAAATGCCTCAGGTGAATATGGCATCAGAAAGCAATTCTCCAAAATTCTTAGGAACGGTTAAGTCAGGTGCTATTTAAAGTAATCCAAGTATGGTGAAGGGGGAATGCTTGCATCTTGGCTTTCAGTCCTAAGAAAAAGAAGATGACATTTGAGACAAATAAATCTTTACAAAATGGTTCAAAAATAATAAATATTATTAATTGCTGAAATTATTAGTGTTTAATATATGTTCACTAAAAATAACTTTCTTGTTCCATAGTCATTGCATGAACAGGTAACACCTTATATGACCACCTTGTATGAACAGGGAATAAATATCTGACAAACTCTGCATATTAAAAACTTACAAAAGCACATTTTAGGTTGACCATCCCACTTAATTTAATTAATGGAGTATTTAGCTGCAAGCTCTGAAAAAAATGTTTGACTGATCCTGCCAATATAACAGTGTGTTTCCACCTCAGAGAGAATTAAAGAAAATTGTCACTTAATTATATGTCTTACCACAGAGGAAAAGTATAAGAGTTATGTTTATTAAAAATGGGACAATTTAATATTATTTTGTTAGGGGAAAACTTTCTGAGTTAAATTGCATTAAACATTTGTTGAGAATTGCTAATGGGCCATTTGTTGAGCACTGACTACAGGGCAGTATTGTGTTATAGAAAAAAAAGAAAAAGATTAACTCTATTGCTCTACATTATAGGGGAAAAAAAGATGTCAATGAGACATTAAAAATATTGTAATCTCCACAAGTCATATAAAGTTACTTCTAAGATGAACATAAAAGATCAAACATGAAAGAACAAATAGAAAGCAACACAGATTGTTCATACCTTTGAAAATATGTCTCTGGAAGAATGAGGAAAGTGCCTGATCTAATTCAGGACCCCTTGACCTCCATTAGAGCCTGAGACAAATCACATCATCACAGATATGATGATCCCCATTAAATCATGAACATGGGCCTTCTGTGAGCTGCTTAGCAGGGGTGAGACTGCTGGCAGGGTACCCATTTGTTATGGAATGTTCTATTTTTTTCTTATTTACAATACAAAACATACTAAGGAGATTGCATATTAAGCCCTTACCACGTATTATTTTTATTATATATTTATATCAAAATTTGTGTTTGTTAGGTGGGAATGAGATACCAGATAGATCCCTCATTAGATCAGAATGAAGAAGACTGCAAAGAAAGGAGGAGTGGGGGAGATAGGAGTGGATACCAGCAGAAACAACTGAGATTTTGGTAGAAGAGGCTGAGATCGTTAGAATTCAAGAATATCAGTTAAAAATTATAATCATAATAACAAACCAATCTCAAGCATTTATTGTGTTCCTGAGTCTGCAACATATGCTTCACATATAATATCTGCTTTATTTTCTAAATAATCCTTTAAAGTAAGTACTAGTTTTAGTGTTGTCATGTTACACATGAGGAAATAAAATCTTGAGAAAGTTAATTAACTTGCCCAAGTTTACATAAAAAGTAGATGGTGGGGCTGAGATTCATTCCAGGTATTCTAAATCTATTCTGCATTGATGATCACAGGGTCCATTTTTAGTAAATGGACTGGAGTCTGTTGACCTCTGTATTTTGGTCTGAACAAAAGAGAGTTTAGAATTTCTACAAAGAGCACTAAACTGCCCTGACCTCATATAGTAGGTGTCTCTGGAATCAAAGCAAATATAAAAGAGTAGAGACACCTGCTTTGTTTTTGTAAAAATAATTATTTTCAGTTGTCTCTAAGTTCCATCCCATGTTCAACTTTACAGAAAAAAAAAAAAAAAAAAAGCAGGGCTTCCCTGGTGGCGCAGTGGTTGAGAGTACGCCTGCCGATGCAGGGGACATTTGTTCTTGCCCCGGTCCGGGAAGATCCCACATGCCGCGGAGTGGCTGAGCCTGTGAACCTATGGCTGCTGGGCCTGCACATCCGGAGCCTGTGCTCCGCAACGGGAGAGGCCACAGCAGTAAGAGGCCCGTGTAACACAAAATAAATAAATAAATAAAAATAAATAAAACAAAATAAAAATTCATTGATTTAGTAACTTAACATTGTTAAGTTTTTAATAAAATATCTAGAGCATTTAATTTAAAATATTTGAAACTCTAATTGACTTTTGTTTTCAGTAAATATACATTTTATTTGTAAATTAAACATTCCCATATACTAGAGAAATTCATTTTTAGAATATTTTTATTGAAATTTCTATTCTTCAAATGCCTGTATCATAATTAGTATACTATTCTTGATATGACTCATTAGTAATTTTGTTCAATAAACATTAAAGTTCTTGGCAAAATAAAAGTTGATTTTTCTCTTATTTTTAGTGTTTTAGAAAGCTGATGCTTAAGTTCATTTGTGCCATATTTTAGTTCCACATATAAGTGATATCATATGGTATTTGTCTTTTGCTTTCTGACTTACTTCACTTAGTATGATAATCTCTAGTTGTATCCATGTTGCTGCAAATGGCATTATTTCATTCATTTTAATGGCTGAGTAATATTCCATTGTATATATGTACCACATCTTATTTATCCATTCATCTGTTGATGGATATTTAGTTTGTTTGAATGTTTTGGCTTTTGTGAACAGTGTTGCTATGAGCATAGGGGTGCATGTATCCTTTTGAATTATAGTTTTGTCCAGGTATATTCCCAGGAGTGGAATTGCTGGATCATATGGTAATTCTATTTTTAGTTCCTGAGGAATGTCCATACTATTTTCCATAGTGGCTGTACCAACTTACATCCCTACCAAGAATGTAGGAGGATTACTTTGCCCCACACCCTCTCCAGCATTTGTTATTTGAAGACTTTTTAATGATGGCCATTCGGACCAGTGTGACATGATACCTCATTGTAGTTTTTTTTTTTTTTTTCTGCCGTACACGGGCCTCTCACTGTTGTGGCCTCTCCTGTTGCGGAGCACAGGCTCCGGATGTGCAGGCTCAGCGGCCATGGCTCACGGACCCAGCCGCTCCGCGGCATGTGGGATCTTCCCAGACCGGGGCACGAACCTGCGTCCCCTGCATCGGCAGGTGGACTCTCAACAACTGCGCCACCAAGGAAGCCCCCTCACTGTAGTTTTGATTTGCATCTCTCTAATAATTAGTGATGCTAAGCATCTTTTCATGTGCCTACTGGCCACCTGTATGTCTTCTCTGGAGAAATGTCTATTAAAGTCTTCTGCCCGTTTTTCGATTGGGTTGTTTGGGTTTCTTTTGTTTTTGAGTTGTATGAGCTGTTTGTATATTTTGGAGATTAAGCCCTTGTCTGTTGCATCATTTGCAAATATTTTCTCCCATTCCATAGGTTGTCTTTTAGGTTTTTTAATGGTTTCCTTTGATGTGCAAAAGCTTGTAAGTTTGATTAGGTCTCATTTGTTTATTCTTGGTTTTATTTCTATTGCCTTGTGAGACTGACCTAAGAAAATATTGGTACGATCTATTCCAGAAAATGTTTTGCCTATGCTCTCTTCTAGGAGTTGTTTTTGGTGTCATGCCTTATGTTTAAGTCTTTAAGCCATTTTGAGTTTATTTTTGTACATGGTGTGAGGGTGTGCTCTAACTTCAATGATTTACATGCAGCTGTCCAACTTTCCCAGCACTACTTGATGAAGAGACTGTCTTTTTCCCATTTTATATTCTTGCCTCCTTTGTTGAAGATTAATTGACTGCAGGTGTGTGGGTTTATTTCTGGGCTCTCTATTCTCTTCCAATGATCTCTATGCCTGTTTTTGTACCAATAGCACACTTTTTTGATTACTATAGCTTTGTAGTATTGTCTGAAATCTGTGAGAGTTATGCTTCCTGCCTTGTTTTTTCTCCTCAGGATTGCTCCAGCAATTTTGGGTCTTTAATGGTTTCATATAACATTTGAATTATTTGTTCTAGTTCTGTGAAAAATGTCATGGATAATCTGATAGGGCTTGCAATAAATCTGTAGATTTCTTTGGATAGTATTGCCATTTTAACAATATTAATTCTTCCAGTCCAAGAGCATGAGATATCTTTCCATTTCTTTGAATCCAGTAAGAGTTTTTATTAGTCTAAAATAAATCCCTTTTGACATCCATTTCTGTTAAAATGTTTTGTTGTATTCAACTAATGTGATCATTAGGGATCATTTTATTGTATAGATCCTAGTCATTTATTCATTCATTTACCTGAGAAAGGTTCCCTAAATACTTATGATAAAAAAGTTTACTTAATTTTATTCTGTATTTAAGGTTTCCAACACTGTTATGTTACAAAATAGATTCTGGACCTAGTATTCATACCAGGCCTGTGTGTACAGTTGTAAATCACATCCCTTAGCATTGTATACATTTCTTTCCTCTGTTTTGTGTGCATAGATAATTTGGAAAATGGTATTAGTATTACTAATCATGATGCTGCAGCTTTTATTTCACTATCTCAAAAGGTTGTTTTTTATTTATGATTCATAAGAATAGAATAATTAGAATAATTCATGTGTTAGAGAGCAATTATGAGAAAATTAAACTGCCTGTAGCATTCTTGTGGATAAATGTTCTTCTTGGGTCCATATCTGATTAACTCAGATCTACATCTTACAGAACTAATCCAAATACAAATTTCCTATCCTTAGTCCAACTTAAAAAAAATAGCAATTTATTTTATGAGGTGCAAGATGTTGCCCACAAAGCACAGATACTTTAGCCAGAAACTTTATGCCTCCATGTTTAATGCACTCATGGGTTGAAGATTTATCTGATTATTTTTCCCATGAAACTACTACAGCTTATGACTGTTCATTCTGGCTAATTACTTTCTAGAGTGTACTAAATGTACTAAATCTATGGCTTTTTGAAGGAAGTTATAACAATCCTAGGTTTAATAATATTTGTTTTCAAGATTATCAAAATTATAAAAATATAGTCTATACAGTAATTAAAATGATTTTCCATAAAAGCATAGCAATCATCCATAAATTATCAAATTTACAAATCCAGAGAAAAAATATTCATAATATCAGTATGGTAGAATGGGTAAGCATTTAGTTAAATTTAATTTTCTGTTGCTATAAATGTATAACACCAAGTAATAACCAAACACCTGTCAAAAACATATTAAAATATTAGAGTCATGTATAAAAGAAGAACATATTTTGAAAGTCAGAGAACTAGACAAAGTTTTCAGAGAAATGTAGTTTACTTGAAACAAACTACAATTTTCTAAGGTCTCCCCTAGACCTTCTCCTCCAAGACATTTCCTTATCTTGTAGCTCAACAAGCAACTTACCCCAACAGAAATACTTTAACCTTCTGAGTTTTCTCCATCATCTTATCTTTCCTTTCAAGTTTGTGTTAGATATTTTAATGGATTAAGTTTTAGTCTTAGGAGATATATCAATAGAAAAGGTTGGTTGTTATTTCAAAGACAAGGCAGTCACATACATGATGGGTATTGCATGGGAGTGAGGGGGATTTATCAGGCAGATCTTAACTAAAATCCTTTAGTGGATCTCCAGTGCTTTAGCATAAAGATCAAACACTTTACTACTGTCCAGGTCCCATTTAGTCTGGCAAGTTGAGTTTTCTAGCTTCATCTGATAACACTTTCCTTCTCAATGGGACTCTGCATTTTTGTGATATGCTTAAAGAGGATTCAGTTGGGTTGGAATATTTTTCAATACATATACTTTCTCCTCCTCACAGGCCCACAGCAGCTAGCACAGCACTTTTCCACAAAGTAATCCAAGCAGCCTCTACCAATAGTTCAGAAATGATTTATGAGATTAAACCTATTTATAACCCAAAATCTGAAACCCTATAAGGTGGTTTAAATACCATGGAATAGCTCAGAGTTACTAAGAACTGCACAGTGATTTAAAAATCTCCAAAGCTTTCTTGGGAACATCTGGAAAGAATGACATGTTAATAACTATCTTCTCAATACTCATTTTACAAACTAAATTGAATGATTGAAGGTAAATATCAGCCTAATATGGAGAGACTAATGTCAACAAATAGAAATTATTGAAATATATGAAATTTTGAAGATTAGATTTTTGCCTATGAGTGAAAAGTAAAATAATGCATTAAGAGGCAAGTCACTATAATCTTTTCTGGGAAAAAAAATCACAATTTTTAAACACAAACCTAGAAAAATCTACTAGTATTCCCAAGTTGGAAAGCTAGAAATAAGTGCAATCATAAAAAGAGGAAGCTCTTAATAGGAATTTTTTCACCAAATGCACAACATCAATATCTGGTATTTATAAGGGGTGGGAAAGGGGGTCAATCTACAGACCACATGACAGAGAAAGCCCAGGGGGTATATATTACTAGCACTCATCAATATACAGGTATCATTTTTCTGGAGAACTAGACTCAGGAAGGGTACATTACCCTCCCACTTGTTCGGGTCGTGTGACAAATTCCAGTCAATGGTCTTTTGATGTGTCAATTTTGAATTGAAGCAGACAAAGTCAGGTGTGACTTCTTTAATTTGCTAGAATCTCCTAGGCGTCTATTGTCGAAGCCCATATTCCAGATAGTGCAGAAGGTAGGAATATCAGGAACTGTACCTTTACCCTATTTGCAAACTAACCACTTAACTTGTCACAGTTTCACTGATGCTAGCAGAACACATGAGACCCCTGGGTCAGAGAAAAATGACTTCACTCCTCACAGCACAGCAAGCAGTAGGAGCTTCATACTCACATTGGTTCTTCTTGCCCCCAAGTACCATGGGAAATAGCCCAAGTGAATGTTGCACATAGTGAGTTTTGTCCAATTGAGGAACCCAGAATTTAGGAACCCCCTAATATGGTGAAGGGGCTGCTAGCTGATGTGTCTAGTCTTTGTTCCAGAGACAGGACTTTTATTATCCCAGTCAGGAAATAAATCTGCCCTGTCTCCAGGAGGATGATGATATTGCTCTTCCAAGACTGTTTATTAGTCAAACATTCTGAAAAATAGAATCTGGAATAAAATCTGCCAGCACCTCTTTATTAGACATACAGACTGCAAGCGATCCATGGGAGAACTTTCTCCCAACAGAGAGTGTCTCCAACAACCTGGGTATCTGAATGACTGAGAAACTGATAGAACTGAGGCTACATATAAAGATAGTGGGAAAAAAATAGCTGAAGTTTCCCACAGCTCGGAGATATGGAATGATTGCAATAGAATGACGTGGAAAAGATGAATGTTTTCCTTGTCAGATTAAAGAAGAGTGTCTGCCCTGTGGTATAATATAAAGAAAGAATACCAGGATGTAAGCTCCAGAGGGCAGAGGGGTTTGTAAATTTTGGTCACTGCATCTATCCTAACTCCTGACCATAATGATGCTTGGTGAGTATCTGCTCAAGATATGAATGCATGAATAAAACTGGAGCAGATAACAGAATCAGGAAGGAAAGATAAAAATTCCTTCTGAGTTGTAGCAAGAGTTAAGGTAAAAGCCTTATATATTTGAAAGTAGACTTTCAAAGCTGGATATTGAGTCTGAGGATGTCTTAGAGGTGGTAGCTATTTAGAGATTATTAGCAATGGAATAGGAGGAGAAAATAATATACTATTGCTTTCTCATTATACAACAGAGTGCCTTGCACATGGTGTGAGCACTGGTTTAGTGTTTGCTTAAAGACTAAATAAAATTTTGAAAGATTCAGGTCTGAGATATCATTTTGTATTACATGTTGCTACGAGATATAACAGGTATTAATTGATCACAAAAAGCAGGTGGCACACGAATATAGCACAATTACTGGAGGGTTTCATACAGACACTATTTACAAAAATGTAGGCAGGGTGTGCAAAACCCACAGGAAACACTGCAGCAACACAGAAGAAGAATGATCAGAGTGTTGCCACTTGTTATTCCATAAATATTGGTTTGGCCAAAAAGTTTGTTTGGGCTTTTACATAACATCTTACAGGAAAAACCCAAATAAACTTTTTGGCCACCCAATAAGAAGAGAGGGGCAGGTGATTACCTAGACCCAGAGGAAAGAGTCTTGCAGGGAAGGCTACCAGAAAGGAAGCAGTAATCTTCAGTTGAAGGACACTGGGGCCTCAGATGGGGGAACCATGGAAATATGTACACTGGCCATATCCTCCTTTCTTATCGTTGGCCAAATAGAGCTGGAATTCAGAGGGCAAGGAGTTATTTTAATATTTCCTGTGAGTTAAGTTTCTTACATTGGGAAAAGTATAAAGTAGCCTTAGGGATCAAGTGGGTGGTAAGGAAGCATAATACCAAAATCTTAAAAGTGGAGCATTCATAATTATGAGCAAAATATTTTGTTTTTCCCTAAAGTATTTGATTGCATATTTACCCAAATTAATTGTCTACTGGAACACTGTATGAAAGACTCATTAATGTTGTGATGATTATTTCAAAAATATTTTGTTTTTTCATAGATCTTGATCTACTAGATTGAGGTGTAAATAGAGTAGACTAATGATTAAATATTCGTAGTGAAGACAACTTCTCATCATGTGTTCTAAAAGTCAACAACTAAGCTGACACACAACAAGAAAATCTGATAAGATACTGCATTTTTTTCTTAAGAATCCCCTGTTCTTTTGTTCTTTTAATCCCTCACACAATGAATCTAGGAAAAAGAGAACACTAGGTACTTAAAATGGATTGTCAAGTTTTAGATCTTATAAAGACTGGAATTTATTTTCTCTGTAATAGGCCATTATGAATTTATATTTTTGAAATACTTAGGAAGTAATTCAGTTAATATGTATTATAGCCATTGGCCATTCATCTGTTTTATTCTAGTCGTTCATTTCTATGATCACAGAAAGATAGTTGTTCTATATGTTATTTAAAATTGCTCTAAAATACAAAGGAAAAAGATTGCTTGCTATTTCAAACTGTCTGAACAATGACTTATTGTTACATTTCCTTTGAGGACTTTATCATTTTGGATTTCAGAAATACATCGATTGTAAACTCTTAAGCCTTTCCATTTTTGTAACTAATTAAATGTAGACCAAACATTGTAAAGGTTTTTACTAGGATGTAATTGAAGTCCTCTACTTCCTTCCTAACCTCATTAGTTGATCTGAGGTTGAAAAAGCTGAAGATCACAGAGACCAAAGCCACACAGTTAGCTATTTAGAAGCTGCATCAGGATAATGCTGGCTTTCTAAATTTTGACTGGGATTTATCCACCATCCTAGTGGTTTTAAAAATGATTTACTGGGAAATTTTGGAACTCCTAGTAGGGGAAGTTATTGAGAGACAAAAAATGTAATGAATCTGGGCCCTTCTATCTTGATTCAACCATAGCCTGCCAATGTTATTTTACTGTATATGTAAGTTTTATGGTTTTATCCATTCTTTTCTTTGGTATTGTTTCATATGGTTTCAAGTATATAACATATTTTAAGTTAGTACTCTGCCACTAAAATATTTAAAAATCTATGCACTAGAAAATAATTCTCAGTATAAACAATGTTATTTAGTATCTACTTATCCTCTGAAGACATTTTAGCTAGCGTGGATATCATCAATCCCTAATAAAGAATATTCCTTAATGTTGGAGATATTAGATAAAATTGTGACTCCAACATTATCTGCCTCATTATGACATCTATCTTTGAGTATAGAAGAAATCACTGGAAACTGTCCACAGGGAAACATATATGAGGGGAGTTTTAGGAGGTGGTCAAAGCCCAACATATATTTCCCAGATTCAGAGATGAAAGTAGTAGCTTGCAAAGCAGAGTTTAGGCATATGGCTATGATAAAGAACTTTATTGAGTGGTATGGTATTAAGTTAATACTTCAATGAAGTGGAGATTGAGTTGGCAGAAAGGGTAATGGAAAGAATTATCAAGACACAAATTGTGTATTTTGTATCCTGCAACTTAATCAAATTCATTGATGAGCTCTTGTAGCTTTCTGTTAGCATCCTTAGGGTTTTCTATGTATAGTATCACATGATCTGCAAACAGTGACAGTTTGACAGTTTACTTATTTTCCAATTTGGATTCCTTTTATTTCTCTTTCTTCTCTGATTCCCATGACTAGGACTTCCAAATCTATGTTGAATAACAGTGGCAAGAGTGGACATCCTTGTTTTATTCCTGATCATAGAGGAAATGCTTTCAGTTTTTCACCATTGAGAATGATGTTTGCTGTGGGTTTGTCGTATATGACCTGTATTATGTTGAGGTAGTTTCACTCTATGCCCACTTTCTGGAGAGTTTTTATCCTAAATGTGTGTTGAATTTTGTCAAAAGCTTTTTCTGCCTCTATTGAGATGATTATATGGTTTTTATTCTTCAGTTTGTTGATGTGGTGTATCACACTGATTGATTTACAGATATTGAAAAATCCTTGCATCCCTGGAATAAATCCCACTTGATCATGATGCATTATCCTTTTAATGTGTCATTGGATTTGCTTTGCTAGCATTTTGTTGAGGAATTTTTGTCTGTGTTCATCAGTGATATTGGTCTGCAATTTTCTTTTTTTGTGATTTCTTTGGTTCTGGTATCAGGGTAATGGTGGCTTCACAGAATAAGCTTTCCTCTGCAATTTTTTTGGAAGAATTTCAGAAGAGAAGGCATTAACTCTTCTCTAAATGTTTGATAGAATTCACCTTTGAAGACATCTGGTCCTGGACTTTTGTTTGTTGAAAGATTTTTAATCACAGTTTCAATTTCAATACTTGTAATTGGTCTGTTCATATTTTCTATTTCTTCCTGGTTGTCTTGGAAGGTTTACATGGACATGTAAGACATGGTGGCTACCAGAGAGAAACTAAAACTTTAAACTGGAAATGTTTATATTTAAAAGCTAAACTAATACTGCAAAGTAGTAATGAAGCATACATCCAGATTTGTAGAGCAGACACTCTATCCCAAAGCTCAAGGAAAGGAAAGTCTTATTATCACCTAAATCTGAAGCATAGCCAGTTGGCTAGAGAAGGACACATAATTTAAGGTGAGCCAGGCAATGATTCTTTCCTGGGAATGTGCATTGGGACATTACCACTACATCATATGATGTGGCCACTTGAAGCAAAATATTGTATAGAGATGATACTAAAGTTGTTGTCTTGACCAGTCAGATCTATATGTGAGCAAAAATTTGGGGAAAGAGAATCCACAAGTGAACAAAGGGAGCTATGTTTCAGAGAGAGCATGAAACAGATGTAGAGAAAAAAAAGCAAAGATTAGAGAGAAGGGTGGCCCCATCAAAAAGAGGAAGTGATTTCTGCTTCTGCTTTTCCACTCAGCTATATTTTCTGGCTTTGCAAAATCTGTGAGGATATCTATTGATTCTATGGGTAAATATCTGTTTTCTTGGGCTAAAATCTATGAAAAGCTGTAAAAAACATTTATCTCTGATTAAGACAAGGTAGTTGCTTAAAGAATTGAATGTCTAGTACATTTTGAGAGAGTAAACAAAGAAGAGAAAATATGTGAAAATTTGGAGTAAATAATTTCTGGAATTTAAGATGTATTTTTGACAAAGGTTTACAAGTAAGGTAGATTTCTTTTTTAATTTAGAGAGTATTGATCAAAAGAACTTCAGAGTGATTAAGAAATAACACTGGTTGAGGCAATAAAGAAGTGGATCTAATTATTTAACTTACGGTATAAATAAAATCAATGTGAGTGTAATTTGGTGAAGAATTAGTTTTCAGTCTAAATCTCTATGTAAGTCCAATTTACTGCATATTAGTTAGGACTTTTGAATATAAGAACAGAAACCCAAATTGACTTAATTTAAAAAAAGAATAAGTAAATAATTTTAGTTCCTAGAATTCAAGGTGGAATTGAACTACTCAGGTGTAGAAAGGGCAGAGATAGAACTGGACCTCAGGGGCCTTATGAAAATGTAAATAATATCAGTCTCAGGCTCTTGTCTCTTAATCTCCCTCTGTGTTTGATTCTCTCTACTGGCATATTTCCTCTGTATGGCAAGAAACATGTCAGCTAACAGTTTCATAATTTTAAAATTCATAGCTTTAGACACCATGAAAGAGAATGACCTGCACCCAATCCCAAAGCAAAGTTCCATAGAGGCACTCCCTAATCCAAATTAAATCAAGTATTCATAATTGGATAGATCATCATCAACTCTCAGCAGACAGAATAGCAATTAAATTAAGATGAGAGTGATGGGTTGATTATACTGGATTATCTGAGCAGGGCACAATCTAATCACAGGAGTCCTTAATACTGGAGGACCTTTCTCTGCTGTGGTCAGAGAGAGAAGGCAGCATGAGAAGAATGTCATGCCCCACTGCTGGTTCTGGTGTGCAAGCAGCTCTGTGCAAGAAGAAGAGGGAGGCCTCTAAAAGCAGGAAAAGGCAAGAAAAAATTCTTATCTAGAGCAGCAGAAAAGAATGCAGCCCTCCTGACACTAGTGAGACTCATGTTGGATTTCTGACCTAAAGAATCTAATATAATAGTTTTGTTTGTTTTTAAGTGACTAAGTTTGCAGTGATTTGCCTCAGCAGCAATAGAAAACCAATACAGGGAGGAAGGGAGATACCCTATAAAAGGGATGCTATAATGACTATCTCATAAACATCTAATATCAACCATATTATTATGGCTGATTCTGTCAAACTCTATTGTCATGTCTTACGGTTATAAAGTCTGATAGATGGATAGCTAGTTAGATAGGCATACAAATATGACTCAAAATAGCCTCAAAAAATCAAATCATCAAATTATCATTCTTTGTGGTTTATGATAATTATTGTACTTCTGGTTGTTTGCCTGCATTAAATTTTTAAATGTACATGCTTGACATAATACTTACATTTAAATAAAATGAGTGATAATTTAAATGAATATTTTTGAAATTTATATATATATATATATATATATATATCTCCAAACCTAGTAGTTCATGACACAAAGATCCTAAAACCCTTGCAATTAGGGGTGCTAAGAGATCTTTTGTTCTAATCTTTTGTTTAGTTTTTGACCCCAGTCCCTGACACAGATCTCCTAAGACCTTTGTAATTTCCTGAGTGATAGGAATGTCTGACCTAAATCCTTTGGAATTCTCTGTGTGATAGGAACATCTTTTGTTCTAATAAGGCAACTCATTAGGCTGTTGCATGGGGGCTGGTTACAAGAAAGACCAAGCCATGATTAGAAACTTGGAACTTTCAGCCCCATCCCTCATTCTCCAGAGAGGAGAGATAAGTTACAAATGGAGTTAATAACTTATTGTGCCTATGTAATTAGGACTCCATAAAAATCCCAGTAGTACAGAGTCCAGAGAGCATCTGCATCAGTGAACACATCTATGTGCTGGGAGGGTGGCACACACCAATTCCATGGAGACAGAAGTTTCTGAACTCAGGATACTTCCAGACCTCTCCCTATGTACCCCTTCATGTGAGTGTTCACCTGTACCTTTTATCATAGCCTTTGCTTTATAATAAACTGATAAACATAAGTAAGTGTTTACCAAGTTCTCTGAGCTTCTCTAGCAAACGATGGATCCAAGGAGATGGTTGCAGGAACCTCCGGTTTGTAGCCAAGTCAGAAAAAATGTATGGTTAACCTGGGGACCTATTACTTGCCATAGGCTTCTGAAGTGAGGCCAGTCTTGTGAGACTGAGTCCTTAACCTGTGAGATCTGTGGCAACTCTGGTCAGTGTTAGAGTTGAATTAAATTTCAGGAAACCCAGCTGGTGTTGGAGGATTGTTTGATGTGTGGAAAACCTACATATTTAGTGACCAGAAGTCAAGTAGTATTGAGAATATGGAAATATACCTTGAGTAGTAAGCAAGAGAGAAACAGGAGCATTATCATTAGACAGTATTAAATACATTTTGTAGCTTTATTTTTTAAAGCAGGCAAAATATTTTGTAACACACAAAATCACAATATCTAAATTGTTTCTTTTGTATGTTCAAATTTTACTATGATATTAATTTTAAGGGTGTAGACTTTTACTTGAATTTAAGATCATTTTATGGAAAGTTTAAACAAAATGAACACACAGGTTTTTGCCTATTTCTAGAATAAATACATGGATAATTGTTTTTAAATCCACACCAAATATTGACTTTTAATCTTCTTTTGGTATGTATTGGAAAGCAATCTCTGTTTTAGAAGGAATGAGCCAAACTATCCAAACACGTTATGATAAGCATTGCAAAGGGACTGGGGAAAATACATTTTTTCCTTTTTGTATAATTAATGGATTATTAGTTGCTGAACTGAAATAATAAGTCATCAAATATCATTTTGCATTCTTTTAAAAAATAGAACAGGTATGTAATTAGCATTAAAAATCATGAGAGTAGTTACTATAAATAATAATAAAATGTTAAATTTTGTAAATTTGGAATTGGCTATTGTCTTCATCTCATGAAAAAAGTGGTTAAAATATTTAAATAAAATAAAATAACAATAATTTTGAGGTGTTTACTTCCAATAATTCAGGATCATAATCACCAAATGATCCCCTAATCTTCTTAAACACAAAATACTGAACAAAGGGTGTGAATTTAACATTAGAGATTTATATTATGAATACAAATTACTCTTCCAAAACAAAATCCTGGTGATGATCACTCATGCACTATGATTTCTGTGGACCAAATCTATTCCTCCCAAATTTACATGTTGAAGCAAAATTTAAGAAATGAAGATCTGATTGAAAAAAAGAGGTGTTTATTTGGGGCATATTAGGACAGTAGCCCAGAAGACACATATTTGAGAAGCATTTGAATTATGTTCCACTGGACTAAAAAATGCAGGAAGTTTATAAAGACAACAACTACAAAGCCACAATGAGGAACATAAGTTATTTTTCAAGAATTTTAACTGGAGCTGCCAAGGAGTAAGGGTGTTGGTTAAACAAAGATTGGTTTGAGTCTGAACATAGTTACAAGGGGGGACCTTGAGACCATAGGCTCTGCTGGTCAATGTTGTTCTAAATATAGCTGGTGGTGTCCTTGGGTTTGGTACAGTTCAGAAAAGAATTCAAGTTTTCAGAGGTGCATGGATATGTCTGAGACCAGATTCTCAGTGGCTACCCAATCCCATTTTTGTATGCATGAATTGTGTTTACTCCATTATAATTTTAATTTGTCATCAAGTTCTAGTCCCCAGTGTGACTATATTTGAGAGAGGACTTTTAAGGAGGTATACAAGGTTAAATGAGGTTATATGTGAGGGCCCCAATCTAATAGGACTGCTTTGGGCCCCAATCCAGTAAGCTGGCATTATGAAAAAAGGAAGCGATACCAAGAATACACACAGAAGAATGGCTGTGTAAGGATAAAATGAGAAGGTGGCCATGTTCAAGCCAGGAAGAGAGGCCTCATGAGAAACTAAAGCCGCCAACACCTTGATCTTGGTTGGACTTTCAGCCTCCAGAAGTGTGAGAAATTAAATTTATGTTGTTTAAGCCACGTAGTCTCTGGTATTTTGTTATGGCAGCCCTGACAGACTAAAACAATAGTGTTGATCACTCGTATATTAAGACCAAATAAAATTTCACAGAAGAATGTCTTTTATTACATCATGTGCTATGTTCCACTGTGCAGTGCACTTAATAGTATTCCTATGGCATTCTTTTAAAACAATAGATCAACAGCATAATGAAATATGTATTTGGGGAAAAAAATCTTTATTCCAAAAACATTGCCAGTTCCTAAAACATTCCCTCATTGTTCAAAAAAATGTTGGTACTTTATTATGTGCACTATATAATGCTAGGACTTAAACATTTGAGGATGATTCAGAGCCAATATGGATGGGACTTATGTCTGTTTCTAAAATTTCCAAAATCTTTCATATATATTAAAAGCTAAACTCATAGTAATGAACATTGATGGGAAAATAATCATTAATTTCTATTATTCAAATATAGTGAATAGGATTCTGTTCCCCTTATTTTCCTTTATCCAAAACAGTCTTGCTTTATGTGTTTTATACTTCTACCTTGTCTAAACATCCTTCTGAAGAAAGGATTTAGGATTAGAAAAATTTAAAACTACTACTGAAGTACTACATTCACTAGGCTAGGCCATAGTTTACTTATAAAATAATGACAGACAAAATATCTGAATTTACAAATATCAAATTATTGAATAAACTATTACCAATAACCGTCCAAAAGTATCAGATACAAAATAGTTTACTGACTTTTTTTTAAAACCGTAAGGAACTGTGTTAATTAGGCATTATTTAACTTAAGTATTTGCAGAAAGACTTACAGGTTATAAATTGTATATATTCATGGAGCAACTGTGTAGGCAAAGAATACAGTGTATAAACAGCATAAATGGAATATGTTTCTTTGTCCATCCACTGCTGGGTCCCTCTGGGTGTGCTCCATACAGATTTCACATACCAGAGACATGTATGTAAAGTACCCCAGTGCCCAGTTCCAGGGAGTAAGCCCAAAGTTTACTACTGTTGGGAGCCTATCATAGTGAACTGGTCACATTGGTATATTCTAGCTACCTGAACAGTCTTAAATATCAACACCCTCAAACCTCCACTGTAACCAAGCTCATATTATATGTTCAACTACTAATACTAAATAAGTTTAGGAGGCTAATGCATCATGTCCTAAAATTACTCATGAAACTACAGTTCCAAGAATACCATTTATATATAGTTTATCTATATAGTTATATATAGGATTCCATAGTGGTCCTCAGGGGTCACCATAATGTTCTAAGAAATTATGTTTAAAGCATTCCATGATGTAGAAAAACATGCATGTCACAATCTTTTATCATCTGACTCCTAACTACCTCTCTAGTTTTACTTGTTTGTTTTCCCTACCATTCTTCACTCATGTTCATGCTGTCTCACTCTGCTTCCTGATGCAGACCTCCTAGTTCTTCCTCCAGTGCATGTCCTTCCCTCCCCCTGACCTTAGGGCTTTGATGCTCCTTGCCATGCCCTCCACACTACCCTTTGTGAGAACATTCCTTCTCATCATAGAGCCACACTCACCTCCTCAGAGAGACCTCCCTGCAACACGCTACCTAAGGATCCACCGTATGGCACTGACCATAGTCTGATTTTATTTATGCTCTGTTTCTCCCACTTAAATGTAAGGTACAAAATGAGATCAGAAATATTATATCCCCAGTGCCTAGAACTGTGCTTGTCACATGTTATTATGCTGACATACATTTTTCACTTATCAATGAATTCACTTTATGGTTTACTGCTTAGATAAACAAAATAATTTGATTTGAAAATATTTTGAATGCTGAAGCTATTTTATACGTGTATTGACAGGTAGTATTCATAATCAGATTTGTCCATATATAGTCAGTATTGGTGTTATAGATGTTGGTCCTACTAAGGTCATCTAGTTATTTTTTAATTATTGTAGATATTTAAGCATTGACAACATCAAACATGCTCTGTCTCTAGGCTTTTAGGCTGTGAATGTGTTATAACACATATGGTACATACCTAACATTTTCTATCAATCCTACAGACACCATGCCTTTGAAGTTATTCTTTCCTAGTTTCTGATGCTTATAGAAAGTCTATAGTTGCAGGAATCATGCCTTTTTTTCTTTTTCCTTTTTTTTTAAGGTTTCAGAAATATTTTCTAAGAAAGTCTCCTCTCAGAAATTCAATAGCATCAAAGACAAAGACTTGCCTCACCTTCCAGATTAATGTATAATTATACATAAAAGAAAAGTTTATAGGGATTAGTATTATTTATATGCAATAATATTGTTAACATCTGCTTTGGGGGAAATAATTTGTAGAATTTCATTTTTCCCCTCATTTTTTCAGATTAGCCAATCCTAACTCCTCCCTGCAAATTAAAAAATTGATCATTTGGTGTAGCTCTTGTGGTTCAGTGTTTTAGGGGGTGTCAATCACCTTTAAACCTAAGGTATTTCTCTGAACATGGGACCACTGATTCTGAGCCCAAACCATAGGTCAAATTTTCCAAGCCTCAAGCACTAGCTCCGGTGATGAATGGAACAGATTCTAAAAACTACCTTGCACAAATAATGCTTTTGGATCTCTTGTGCTGTCTTGCAGAGCTGAAAGACCTATTTGTCTTCTAACCCTTATGGACAAAAATGCATTAGTCTTTCTACTGCTAATCCAATTAGTACCATTTTTCCTCTTGTGATTGACTGGTTGTATGGACCATCTGTCTGTCATTTTAACTACTGGTTTATGAAAGCTTCAGTGTGATTCAAAATTCTGTATTCTCCTGTAACCTTCAATGCAGGACTGACTGACTGGAAATGAGAAGGTAAGTACCTCAGTATGAAGCTATTTTTAATCTTGCTTACAATTTAACTTTAGATTGGTCTCTAAAGAATAATATCACTATGATAATTTCTCTGTATGGAAGAGTAACAAATGACAGTGATTTTTAAAAACACTTTAATAATAGTTATTAAATGCAAGATGTTGTAATTATTTTGAGAGGCAGCATAATGTCTTGGCTAAGAACATGAATTTAAGGCAGATTACCTGGGTTCAAATCTCTACTAGAACCAATAGTCTACTGTGTAACCTTAGGCAAATTACTTAATTATATTGTCATTAATCACTCCTGTTTTCCCACCTACAAGATATTAATAAAAAGAGTAAGTATATCATTCAAGAATGTAGCCACTATATCAGTGTTTGTGTATATCTCAACTGTGTATCTATATTTACTTCATGTTGATTTTAAAATAGTTGATGAAAAAAATTAATAAATCTGGACATGTCCAGTATTTCCTTGCTTGTAATTTGTGTCCAATAAGTAATAGTTGAGTGCTTAATTGTTTGAAACAAAATAGCATGCAACATTTCTGTTAATTTTTTATCATAATTTTATTTTGTGACAGCACAATATTGCTAGATAGACAAATATTCATATATATTTACAAAGGAGATGTTTTTGGTGACCAGCTGCTCTGAACATGACTATCATAAACTTCCAGACATGTGATCTTTGATGTAATTTTACTATGATTCGTACTTCTATTTAAGGGGGGAGTGGGGGGTTATAATAAAAGTTACATTAGCAGATGTCCAGTACACTTTCCTCCCAACTTTGATGGTATCTCATAACCAGAAGTTCTTACTTTGTACCCTAGCTTTGTACCCTCCTTGGTACCAGTCCCTTCCTTTTCAGGCCCAAAGACCAATACTCCAAAAGGAAGAAGGTAGACTAATAGCCTATGATGCAGTATGAAAGGGTAATATCTGTTGAAATGTCAAGTCAACAGTTTATGTAGAGAAAGATATGTTATTGTGCATCAGACAGGAGGCAGATTGCACACTCAAATGAATCTAACAGAAGAGAAAACAGTAGAGAAAAATTGTACAGGGGTATAATTGGGGTTAAGGGAGCTGAAAAGGAATGGGAAAAGATGCAGATACTAGTAACAATGGAAATCTGTAACTATTCTTAGGCTTTAAATGGTAAAAGACAAAATTATTTCAAAACAGAAAAATGAAGGGCTCTCCAACAAGAATTATAATCTTAGAGGCTTACAGCTACTGCTAGAAATAAGAAGAGACACTAAAAATATGTCCCATCAGGAAAACCCAACAAGAAGACTTAATAAGTGAGCCTGTTGATGCAGTGCATAGATGATGACCTCTGGAGACACAAAACAATGTAAGGAAAGGAGGAAATGGATATGGTGGGGAAGGGACTCAAAAGAATAATAACATATTTCAATGAAAAGAAAATGGTCTTAACATATAAGGCACCACAAGTGCAGAAATTACTACATATTGGGAAAGATATAATAGAGTTATTAAAATAGTCCAGAAGGTTTTGTTCCTGTGCTGAACTATATTTCTTTGCACAAGCTTTCGTACTGGTGACTTTACTATTTATTCACTATATATTCATATATTACTAAATGTTCCTTAGTAAAATTAAACATAGATGATTTAATACATGGGTTTAATCTTTCTTCAATTTTGAAAATTTTGAGCCATCACTTTTGTCTGTGTGTGTGCCTCACTCTTATCTTCCTCTCCTTTGGAAACTTCAGTTACATATCTATCAGGCCAACATATATTGTTCTGCAGTTCACTTATGCTTCTTACCTTTATTTCTATCTTTTCTCTCTCTGTCTTTCATTTTTGATAATTCCTATTTCTATGTCTTCAAGTTAACTAACTTTTACTCATTCAATGTTTAAGCTTTTGTTATTCTCAAATAGTGCATTTTGTTTTAACCTTGCAGATCTTAGGTTTCTTCATGGAAATTTGATTTACAACTCTTTTATATTCATGTCTCTACTTAAAAAGGTGCAATCTTTCTTCTGGCTTCTTAGAGATATAGAACACTGTTATAACTATTTTAGTATTCTTGTTACTAATTCTAACATCTATGTCATTTCTAGGTCATAGATTAAATGTTTTTTCTACATTATGAGCCATATTTCCTTCTTTGCCTGTCTGTTAATTTTTGGTTGAATGACAGACACTGAGAATTTACCTTTTTGGGTCCTAGATATTTTGTATTTCTATAACAGTTCTATAGTTTGTTCTGTAATATGGTGTCAAAACTTCAATATATTATTCAGCTATATAGATATTTTCAATAATTACTATGGTTATATGGTTAATTTGGATATATAGTTAATTTTAATATTACTATGTTTCAATAATAAGGCACAAACTTCCTGAGTCATCCTCAGCATGGCCCATAAATTTTCCATCTAGCTTATGAGAATAGGTACTATTCCTTGTTTTGTGTTAGCTTCAAGTATTGTTTCCTGCAACACTTTTGGGTGGTTCTTTCCTTGACTTGCCTAGTTTCCTCATGCACATATGTTGATCAGTGTTCAGAGGAAGGCTTGAAGAGGACCTTTATAGATTCCCAGAATTTTCTCTCTGTAAAGCATTCTATTCTCTGATAGTCTGCCTTGGCCTCCCCAGAAGACAGTTTAATCACCATAACTCAGTGAGAACAGAATTCTCCACATGTGTGCCCTCTCCCTGTGCTACAACCTGGGAAATTTCTCCAACCAGGAATTAAACTGAACTTTACTGATGGAAAATCTGAAATACTCATTCTCAGAACTCATTCATTTTTAAGAGCTTTCATTGACTT
This sequence comes from Leucopleurus acutus, assembly GCF_964270905.1. Lineage (NCBI taxonomy): Eukaryota > Metazoa > Chordata > Mammalia > Artiodactyla > Delphinidae > Leucopleurus > Leucopleurus acutus. The sequence goes on along the minus strand of NC_139147.1, from coordinate 19,908,411 downwards.
AGTATCAATTCAACCAGCCCTCCCTCAAGATTTGATAGATCAATTATTGTAACACTTGAAGAGCAATTATGAATAAAACATCTTTCCAAAAAACAAATTCTTAAAAATGAAATAGTGCCATAGGTTTCAGAAAAGAAGAAAAATACATTATTCTAAAACCAAATGTAGTTTTTAATGGAAATGATCCAAAAAAAATGAAAATGATTCATTCAGGTCAAAGAACTGTTAGGGCAAATTTAATGCTGATTAATCTATTAATGGCACCAAAAGTGACTCTTGATAACCATTAAATCAAGGAAATCTCAAACTATAAGGCATAGAACTAAAGAAAAGTAATAAAATTTGCAGCAAAGTGATATGATTTGGGTACTTAATTCTTTTTACTTATCCTGGTGTCTGGCCTCTATAACCATATTAAATAAATTACTTAAATAAATGCTGTTAGTGAAGGTCTGCTTAAACCCTTAAAAAATGATCAATCCCAAGAAAATATAATGAACATGCTTACTCAATTTATTAATGTGTTATTCATATTTTAAATTACTCCAGACTTTTGAGTTGCTATCAATTAGATTGCCAATCAAGTCACATATTTGAAAACTGACTTGAAAAGGATTTATCTAGAAACTGGAAATAAATGATGTCTACTAATTTCTGTTTATGTTCTCTGAACAAAGAAAGAAATAAGTTATATATATTTAGAAATTAAGTAACAGAACTCTAATCTTTGAGTGAAGAAAAAAATTACAAAGAAACATAAAATATCTTCACCTGAATTATAATCAAACATAGTAAATCAAAATTTGTGCAATGCATTTTAGCAGTGCTTTAAGAATATTCATAGCCTTATATGCTCTATTAGAAAGAAAAGAATGCTAAAAATAAGTGAATCAAGAATCCATATCATAAAGTTTGAAAAAAAAAAGATGTAATTTAAATCCAGATAAAGTAAGAGACAAATAACAAAGTTAAGAATAGATATCAATGAAATAAGACAAAACAAAATATAAAAGTAAATTTATCAAAAAAAACCCCACTAATCTATTCCTTTATAAAGGCTAATAAAATTGTAACTAAAAAGACTTATCCTGGGAAAATCAAGGAAAACAAAAAAAAAAATTAAGATCAGGTACTAGAGATATTAAAAATATATGATAAAATTAGAAACACTTTTATACCAATAAATGTAAAAACATTGATGGAATAAAAATTCATGAACACAAACATCCTCTAACTTAAAAAATGTAAAAGACATGAATATTTTCAATTATTAAAGAAATTAAATCAATATTTCAAAAGCTTCCCTCTTTCAACAATTTAGATTTAAAGTACAAATATCATGGGGAAAATAAAAAGCTACTAAATTTCACTCAGGAAAAAGTAGATAACTTAAATTATCCTGTATTTACTTTAAAAATTTAATTCCTAAATTAAAAACCTTCCCTGAAGTTAAATCTTAACTTAAATAGTTTCATTAGTAATTTTTTTCAAATACTCGAGGGAAAAAAGAAATAACACCAGTCTTATATAAACTTTTCTAGAAAGTAAAAGACAGAAACATTTCCCAACACATTTTGTGAAGCTGAAAGCATCTACCAAAACCAGACAAATGTGTTCTAAGACATAGAAAATAAGAAAACAAAACTAAACTAAATTTAAAGATTAATATCCCTCATAAGTGCAAGAATTCTGAATAAAATATTAGCAACTCGAATCCAGTAATATATAGAAAGAGTAAACCTTATGTCCAAGTGCATTTTATCCCAGAAATGTAAGGTTAATTCAAATTTTAGCAGTCAATCAATGTAATGTTCTGTATCAACAGGCTGAAACATAACAAAAAGGAAAACTATAATCAATCTTATCGATAGATGCACAGAGCACTTCACAAAATTTAAATTGATTAATTATAAAAAGTCCCAATAAACCAGGCATAGAAGGAAATTTTCTCAATCTGATATATTAGAAAGAGGTGAATATCATTATGCATAAATTATCACAAATTTAAAATGAAAAACAGAACTTGCCAACAAAGAAACTTTAGATCCAGTTGATTTTACTAATAAACACTTCTAAGAATTAAAGTAATAAATAGAAAGAAATTTACACAAAATTTCCAGATATTAGAAAGAGTGGAGTAGGGAGAAACACTGTGTTTTAAAGGAAAAATATCCTTAATATAAAAAATTTTAAATAATATTTCAAGGAGAGAAAAACATATTAAATTGTTGAAACTAATCCAGTGGTATACATTAGAACAACTAGAAAGTAGATCTGTGTATGGAAACTTTAGGCTTGATTGCAATGGAGGTGGAACCTTTCATCAGTAAGGAAAAGATTAATCATTTTTAATAGTTTTCCATTTTTGAAAAAAAAGAATGCTGTCCTCTCATCATCAAAAGAAATCAATTTTTATTGAGTATAACACAAGAGAATACCTTTATGATTTTCAGAAGAGCGTAATGTCCTAAAGAGAGAAAATATAAAGCAATCTATGAACTGAAAGTAAATGCAAATCTGTATGAAACACTTATAAAACAATAAAATAGGGACAGAAAATGCAAAAGAAAAATGGATGTAGAAAATAAATAAGCATTTCACAGAGTAAATACAACAAATAGGCAAAAAATCTAATACTAGATGCTCAGCCTTATCAGAAATTCAGGTGATAAAAATTAAACTACTAAAAAATTAGGATTCTATTTTTCACCTATAGGTTTAGGAAAAATTGAAGTTTAACAATAATGAAGTTGGAGAATATCTGAATCAATCAGAACTCACACATTCCTCAAAATAAAAATTTCACAAATATGTTGGAAAACAATTTGGAATAAACTTCTCAAATTAAGTACGTATGTATGGCTTCAATGTTTTTCACCAATGTCTTACAGTTTTCAGAGTACAAGTTTTTTACCTCTTTGGTTAGATTTATTCCTAGCTATTTTATTCTTTTTGATGCAATTGTAAATGGGATTGTTTTCTTAATTTCTTTTTCTGGTAGTTTATTATTAACATATAGAAGATGAGATACTACCTCAAAATTACTGTCAAAATTACTGTCATCAAAAAGATAACTAATAACAAGTGTTGGTAAGGATGTGAAGAAAAGAGAACACTTGGGCACTGTTGATGGGAATGTAAATTGGTTCAGGCGCTGTAAAAAACAGTGGGAAGTTTCCTCAAAAAATAAACAAAAATAGAATTGCCATATGATCCACCAATTTCAGTCCTGGGTATTTACCCAAGGAAAACAAAAACCTCCCTCTGTATATGTGGTTCCTTCATTTTTATAAGGAACAAGGGAAAGAACACTGACACAAAACCCATTTCAAGTCTAATCTACTGCATAGTCTCCTTTGCACTGTTCTTTTGCCTGCACAGCTGTGTAGTGAAACCAATCTTGAAATATCTGCCTGTCTCCATTCTCTTTACATTTTTAACTTGGAACAAACTTTGTGATCTGGCCTAGCTAATGAGTGTGGACAGATTCTGCTGAAGTCACATCACATATACATAGATTATGTTTCTACAATTTTGAAAAGAACTTTACTGGGGGATGCCTTCTTTTCCTTACATTGTAATTTATTGACATTATTTTATGATGGATTCAGCAATTTCACTGTTTAAAAAAGCTATTTTATATAGTTTATTAATATTATAAATTATCTTTTATAATTAAAAAACATTTATGGATTTGAAAAAATAACCATATTTTAATAAATTATTAATCATATAATAGTCTATTTTCAAACAGTACACATGGAGTACTTTATGGACACAAATAAATTATTAAATAAATTATTTTATTTACTAATTTCTATTACTTCATATGACAACATTCGGGAAAACAGTAAAATGATCTCTTTGTATGTTTATCTGTGCTTCTAAACATGAACTAAATGCTTTTCAATACTCATTGAGCCTTTAAAAGGAAAAATTTCGAGATACTAATTTTCCTAATTGTAAGCTGCCAAGAGTAGCAGAAAGTTCCAGGGTCAGATTCTCAGGACCGTCCTTTGTAGTCTCTGCCATTTATTCATTATTTGACTGAGGATCTTCGATTTGTTCAGACTGTGTCTAGTGGTTCACAAATGGCAATTGGTATCGCAAAAACTGAGCCAACTCTCTTAAAAGGCAGTTCCTAGGATAGAATTATGTAGTATGTGTAAAGGCTTATTGAAAATCACGAAGATAAATTAACACTGAGAAAAATGAACTATCATTATTTGCTTAGGTTAGGTATTAAAGCTGGAGACAAAAAATTAGAGGCAGTGTCAACACTCAAAAACAAATGTTGGTCCTAATCATGTGTCATCTGGCCACATTTAGGTATTTCTAAATAAAAACTATTTATAGAGTTGTGCTCATGTTATAAAGTGTACAAAGAAGCTCAGGTTGCTCCCACATTAATTGCTATTGTGGTGAATTACAGAATACTGCCAACTTATTTTGAAGATACAAAAAAGGAACACTGATAGCACATCAGCTAAGTGTGACACTTTAAAACCACATTCTTAGAGCTGAAAGCCCTCACAAAAAATTGATGAGATTAAATGAGTACTTTCTTACTTTAGCTATTAACTTCAATTGATACCTGATCTTTTTATGGAAAAAAAAAAAAGGAAACAGAGTACAGCTTTTGAGGCTTTTTTTCTTTTTTTTCTTTTTTTTTTTTTTGAGAACCAGTACACTTGAAAGAAATATTCAACACAAATTCACTGGATGCAGCAAGAAATATCCTTTCCCTCCTTCCTTGGATATCAAACACTATTCCTGGTGCAGCAAAAGCTTAAACTCAGTATATTTGGTCCTGCAGTTCAACTTACATGCTGAAATTTTAGAAAACAATGTAAACTGGATAACCCACTACTCATTTTCCCTTTTGTTCCCTTCTTCTGAATATATAGCTTACTTCATTATTACAGTTTTCCTATACATTTCTTTAGTGCTGTTTAAAAGATGAACAGTTTACTTTTCTCTCCCTTATAAGATCTAGTCATTCATTGAAAAATGATCTTTAAAAATACCTACGAGATATCAGATAACAAGTTATGTGAAAATAGATGAGCATCATTTAACGCCAGCATCAAAAAAATACGTTGAAATCAAAGAGATTTTAAAGCTAAATAAATATTATAAAATGTATGTTTTGAAATTACACTGGGAACTCAATAAACTGAGGAAGGATAAGATGAACCAATCCATAGCAGCTCACTGTGCCAGCTTCATAGTCCCTTGGGCTTGTGGGTTAGCTGTGCAAACCAGAGGTAAAAGAATGGAAACCTTTTATTCCCACTTCTGTGGTTCTCTGGGTACTGTCCTTTACACAGAGAAGAAATGCAAATCAAAGCTGCCTAGGTAAAAAAAAAAAAGTCTTCAAATTAAGACTTCTAATGTCTTCATACATTGACCTATAAAACTTTAGAAAGGAATGAAAGCTGTTGGCTGAGGGGTAAAATGAGCGAAAGCTTTAGAATGCACGTAAAAATATGCAACAATACTGCCAACTATTGCTTCAAATATTTGTCCTCAGATATCACAATGTATGTTTCATGTTTTAAAATAACAATATGTGACTTATGTGCTGCTTTTGGTTTAACTAATTTTATACCAATGTATATAGCATAGAGCATTTGAATACAAAGACGAATTTCTTAAATGATGCTATATATGTCGTATAAGAAATGTGTTTATCATTAAGTAGATACAATAACTTCACCAAACTGCATTTTGCTTTCTAAGGTTTTCTTCTACACTTATTCAAGATGTGAGTGGAGGTCATGCTTGGTGAACCAGCTATGAATAAAAATATAAGTTGTGTTTAGGGTAGGGATGAAATATTTATAAATAAACAAAGCAATGTATAATTACATAATCACACTGTAATTAAGGCTGCTTATAATGTTTGGCATTACATTTATGCCACAATTCTACATATTTCAGCCTTAAAGAAGGTCTGCTTGAAGAAAATGAGAGACAAGGAAAAGATTTCAAATTATTTTCTTGTCACAGGGAGACACAAAGAAGATTGTCACCAGTCTGGTTTCTTCCCGAGTTCTTTGCTTGACTCTGAGCTTAAGTCAGCCTCATGTTAGGACCTACGGTGATGAGTTGAATGTATTATAAACTAATCTGGCTTTCAGGAATTTAGTGCTTGCTCAAAACCTCATTTTGAAGAACTGGGATCAAATCTCACTGCTTTTATCAGCTCCTAGAATATCAGGATAATAGAACTTATAAAGAAATAATGCAATCAGGCTTTCATTTTTAAATTCAGCAGTCTTTTTTGTTTGTTTTGTTTTGTTTAATTTTTGCCTTAGAATAAATTATGCAAGTACTGGGCTTATATCTATGTTCAGAATTTTCAAACTAAATCTTATTATTTATGTTTCTATTCAAAGGTAAATGCTATTTCGCTGTTTTATTTTTATTTTATTTTTACTGAAACTGCATATTGTACCATGATTACTTTGTTTTAAAAGCTTGAATCTATTGGGCAGGTTGATCTGTCACCCTCTCCCCCCGATGACTGTGTTGATTCTGTCTGGTAGACTAGACTAACATAGATTTGTTAATATACAGTGATCTCACTAAAGAGAACATTTATACTTAAATCATTCTTCTCAGAATATGGTTACTTGTGTTCAGATTTCGTCTGTTTTCCATCGAAGTTTCCATTGCTCTGGTATTGTTAAATTTGGTTACATAATTGCTGTACAGTCATGAAAGAGATTAGCCTGACATTTTTTGTGTTGAGTCATGAAAGGTGTTGATGCTTGTTTGTCGCTTCACAGTCAAGAACACCCCAAAGAGAAGTACAGTTTCAGGACAGAAAACCTGGAAAATTGATCAACGATCAGGACAATATGGGAAAGAGACGACCATCTTGACATAACCACTGCAATCTTCTCCCTGTCAGAAATCAGTGAGTCAATAATCACAGGGCAGCCGTTACCCTCCTTGTGAAGCAGCTAGCCAGCCTACTTCATCTCTTTCACTACTATGTCACTCCCCTCCCCATAGAGGGTAATATATCTCTGAAACTGCAGGGTTAAACAAGGCAATATGACCATAGGAATGAATAAGCAGAAACGATGCTGTATTAATTCCCTACTGCAGCCAAAACAAAGTATCACAAACTTTGTGGCTTAAAACAACAAAAATAATGAAAATGTATTATTTTATAGTTCTGGGGGTCAGAAATCTAAAATGGGTCTCACTGGACCAAAATCAAGGTGTTAACAGACATGAGTACCTTCCAGAGGCTCCAGGGGAGAATCTGTTACCTTGAGTTTTCCAGCGTCTAGCTGTCACCCACACTCCTTGGCTCATGGCCCCTTACTCTGTTCAAAGTGCATCACTCCAACTCTGCTTCCTTCATTACATATATTCTCTGTAAATTTGATGCCCTTAGTTATTTCTTAAAAAGACACTATGACTACATTGGACCTACCCAGAAAATCTAGAATAATCTCCCCAACCCAAGATTCTTAATTTAGCTAACTGTAAAGTCCCTTTTGCCATGTAAGTAATATATTCACAGGTTCTGGAGATTAAAGCATGAGTTATTTGTTTGTTTGTTTGTTTGTTTGTTTTCCATTCTATTTGAATTCTTGAATTGCTTTAGTTGGTAATTTGGCTTACATATGCTTTATATCTAACAAACACATATCTAGTTCCTGTTATATTAATCACTAAGCTCTTTGTTGAGAAGTATTATTTTATTTTCATTTTAAGATTTTAAGGTTTTCTTTTAATTCCAATTACATAAAAATTAAATTTTCTTCATATACTTTTAACAGTCAGCCATATTTTACTTTTACAGTCCATGAACTAGTTAGTGGCAGTATTTTAATATCCTGGTATATTAAATTTTAAAGTTTAACATTAGCAAAATTTTGCTTCACAAATTCACTTTTTTAGAATGACAAGAAATATATACAACTTAGAATTCATACTCAGACAAATATCCTTTACCTATCCTCAAAATTAAAGCTTTAAAAAGTACAGTATAAAAGTTTTAGATATTAAGGCACTGCCTACCTCTCCATCACATGGTTAATGTATGCCAGGGGTGTAACTTGCAATGAAAGTTTCATAACAGTTAATACTCTTGGACACAGCAAATTCTAAAAGCTCTGGTTTTTCATTCACTACCACAACTCTCCAATAACTAAGGAAAAAAATCAAATGAATTACTATGTTATAAAGTCCCTTCCACAAACTAACCATGGCCCACCTTTCAATATTATCTTAGAACACTCTCTTTTGCTTTGTTTGTATTATTTACAGAAGCTCTTTTTTTTTTTTTTTTTCAGTTCTTGAAAAGAATTAAACTCTTTCCCATCTTGGTGCCTTCACATATGATTTCCTGTGTGCCTGAAATGATATAGCTAAACTCACTTTTTATAGAATGTTTAATGTTTTGGGGGGGTCTCAAGCTATTTGTATATTTGTGACCTTGCAATCTCTCTTAAAGGCGGGCTGAGGAAATATCTTGGACACCTAGTGAATTGCCATTTCTTTAAAAAATAAAATAAAATAAAAAGAAATAAATGCAGCGAACTTCTTGCTGTAAACTTTGGGTTTACTTTAAATTTGAAAAAAAAAAGGGGGGGATGAATACATGATACATATAAAGCTTCCAAACAATACAAACATGTTTTTTAAAAAATGTATGATATAAGCATCAGCTCCTCCAATTTTAGCTCTAACCAATGGTTTACACGTTAATAACTTGTTTTTTTTCTTTTCCAGACTCTAACTGAAACCGTGCACCTCAGATTGGGACTTGAACCCATGGTCTTTTAAATGAGATCACATACCTGGTCTTAGGACTTAATGAAGCTCAGGATTTTTATGTCTCTTTACAGAAAGAATTCAGTGAGAGACAAAGTGATAGGTAAGAAGTGGATTTATTCAGAGAGGAACACACTCCATAGACAGAGTGTGGGCCATCTCAGAAGGCAAGAGGCCCCAAAACATGGCATGGTTAGTTTTTATGGGCTGGTTAATTTCATAGGCTAACAAAGGTAGGATTAGTCCAACTATTTCAGGGAAGGGGTGGGAATTTCCAGGAATTGGGCCACCACCCACTTTTTGGCTTTTTATAGTTAGCCTTAGAACAGTAATGGTGCTGGTGGGTGTGTCATTTAGATGCTAATGTATTATAATGAGCATATAATGAGGGTCAAGGTCCACTGGAAGTCGAATCTTCTGCCATATTGGATCCAATTGGTTCTAACCAGTTTTTGTCATATTCTATGGCTATGTCATTCTTTTAAAGGTTGTGCCCTGCCCCCTTCCTTCCTGTTTCATAACCATATATGAATGGTTATGACTGGAGCAATTTCTATTTCTGAATGTAAAAGGTAACCAAAAGTCATTACAACCATTAAACAATTTAATAATACTAAAAGATATAGTTTAGAAATATCAGATAGCTGTAGAAGCAAGGAAAACTATAAGAATTTAAATTCCAGAGAGGAAAGATACTTTTGGGTTACAGTATATGCATTAAATCAGACTTTGTACTGTGTCTCTAACAGGAAGAATAGGTATATGTGTCTGGGATCAAAGACTGTGAATGCAGGAGTCACCCAGTTATCCCACTTATTGCTAGAGATTTTGTGTTTCCGGTCCCTGTGATTCTGGGCTGTGTGGGATTGGAGCTTTTGGTCACCAAAGGGAGACCGATTCTTGTCAAGGAACATGGGGAGGATCTCAATAAACTCTAAACTCTGACTGTTTCTGGGATATTTTGGACTTCTTGTGGCCAGCTTGAATAGGAATTGCCATACAGTCAGGGATAAATGACCCTAATCAGCAGACAGTGGTTGAGTTGCCGTCAAGCAATGAGGGCAAAGAGGAATAGGTACTGAACCCATGTGACAATTGGTGCCTCTGCGTTCTTCATTGATCTAATCTAATTGTGAATGGAGTGGAACAACAACCCGATCCTGAAAAGAATATAACTGTCAAAGACTCAGATCCCTCTGTAATAATGGCTTGGATCCTACTAATGAGTCAGTCACCAAAAACTACCAAAGTGATAGCTGAAGGGATAGCTGAGTTGAGGGGAATTTAGAATGAATAGACGAGGCGGGGGAGGATGAGTACCTGTTGCAACCTGAAGAACATCTGCAGAAACAGAATTTATAGTGTATCCTATTAACCTCCCTCTTCTAAATTTCACATCAGAAAGAGAAGCCCCCAGCGACTATGGAGGAGTTATTCTATAACCCTGCCTAGAAAGTAGATCTGTGTGGTGCACTGTATTCACTATGAAAATGTGAACTCAGATTTACTATTTCTGGGAGCACAGTTGAGGAATGGCCCCAGTGCTGGCCCCTACTCTTAGGCAATACATAGGAGACAAAACCTAGAGAGGGAAACCTTCAACATATTTAAGACAGGTCTTCCACTCTAGACATTTGCCAGGTTACGAAACAGCATGTGGTGAAAATCTAACGAGCTGAGCTCTAAATCTCCAAAAGATAGAAATTTCTGGAAGAAGTGATAAAGATCTGTGAGGCCCTGTGAAGTCTATATCTATGGGATAGTGAGGAGGGCATGGGGAGGGTGACAGGGAGGCACTGGATTTGAAAGGCAATGTGAAATCTATCAGTCATGTACTTAGGAGGCAACATCCCACTGTAAGGAGGGGACTGCAACACTGACACATCAAGTCACGCTTCCAGGACATTTGCAAAAGTGAACTAAGTGTAGCTGCCACCTATCCCTCAAACAGCCATTTTTTGCATCACATTGAGGTGACTTCCCACAACTTCTATATGTTAATAAAGGAATGGACACTCATAGGGAGTAAACAGTGTACTCAGCAGAGAAAAGGATGAGTGAATTGAAAGAGTTCAATGGAAATTGTCTTCAGTCAAGCACTGAGAGGAAAATGAATGAAAAAAAGAGAGATCTATAAATATGATGTATATAGAATACAGTTAAATAAAGACTAACCAAAACATAATGATAGCCTACATTGGGGAACTTCTGTATTTATGCACTTATCACCTTTAATATGATTTATCCTTTAGTTTTGATTTCATTTTTTATCCTGTCATCTTTTTTTTCTTGCCAGTATATTATATAGTTCACATTGAAGTAGGACTAACAATATATTTCAATCAGTTGTTTTTTAAACTAATCAAATTGAAATATAAATATAAAAGGAAAATGAGAACAATATTTGTTTATTAACTATTTCATTTCTACCTACTCTATAGTATTTTTGGAGTGGCTTAAAATATAATCCAGAGTTGCTATAAGATCACATAATATACAACAAAATAGGGTAAAAATAGGGTAAGATGGCAAGAGTCAACGGATGCTTGGTGTGTGAAATCCGTTCCTACCTTGATGACTAGACATTACATAGTTCATCTCTGTGAGAGGACAACATCCCTTTGCTCTTGCACACCTTCACTTCTACTTCGGAGAGGCACTGAATGTAAAAAGCTACAAAGTGAATGTAGTTAATGAGAAGATACTAAAACTGAGTCCCAAAACCTAGCTCTGAGCAAAATGATGCTTAAAGCTAAAGGAGGAGCAGATCACGTAGAGTTCATTATCCAACCCCAAAGCCTGTTTGCTCAACAGCAGAGTTTTGCACTTACAAGGGAGAAAAGAGCCTGTTTAGGGTAACTTATTTTGGAATTGCTCTGTCAATGTCAATTTCATTCATGTGAGGGCAATTTGGCTCATATGTTTGTATTTTGATACAGGCATTAGAATAGTGTTAAAATTCTAGTAACCCTATGGAGATTACAAAACTTTCTCCAGGCACAGTTCTTGTCTTTGGAAAGAATGAATGATGAATAAATGGTGATGGACTTTTTTTAATGAATTCACTCAACAAACATTTATTGAGCGAACGCTGTGTGCCAGACACATGCTAAGCATAAATTATCTTATGCAACAGTAAGTGATCCAGAGTGCAAAAATGATTAACAGAAAACCACAATTGCTGTTCAGAATACCTATTCCATCTCCATGCAAGTATTCAAATTTAGTGAAATTTCAAAATAGTTTATTACTGACTTATCTAATCTTATGAATTATAAGACCTCAAGATACAGTGCTGGAAAATATGTATCTCTCATCTAACACATCAGACAGATATTCCAGGGTTTTTATGGTATATTGATCATATTAGGGAACCAGACTTCTTTCATCTTCTACTTTTCCATCACCATCGGCCTTTGTCCACAATATGAAAAAAAGTTCCAGCCAGTGAGATAAAAGAATAGAGAAAAGCTAGTGCAATTCATATCATTTAAAGGAAATGATCTAGAATTTGACCACACCATTTCTGTTCATATCTCCTTACCCAAAACAGGAAGTTAAGTCACACACCTAATGAAGGCAGAGGACATAGTGTTTAGCTGGGTGATCATGTAGATGCTTCTTCCCACAAATAAAGCAAGGACCCCTTCACTTACTATACCAAGGTAAAATTCCATAATGTTTTTATGTCAAATAATCATTTCTAGCAGGTTTTTATATCAAATAATAAACCAAATCCTCTCCCATACAAAGTATAAAATAGAATAGGAACATGACAACTACCATAATACTCCCATTTAGAAAATGGAAGCATATTAAACAAACAGCCTCTCAGCCACAGCAATTGCCAATACATATGAGGCATGAATATGATAAGTCTTTGCCCTGGTATTCAAGGAAGTCCTATTGATGAGTTTATATGGCAATTCTGGGTTCTGTTCTCTTTGGAGATTCTTTGTTCATTTTACTCTGTGGCCACATTGATGATAGTGATGGAAAAGGTAAATTACATCCTTGAAATCTGCCCAAAATTTTCTTCTAATTTTTGCAGGGTATGCTTGGAACCTAGAGTTGCTAATAGTCGCACATTCCCAGGTTTTTTCAATCCAAGTAGTTATGGTTTGTTGACTCCCACAAAATGCACAGTAAAATTCCAGCTAACTTCATTCTAATAAGTTCCACATGCGAGTAACTACAACAAAGATCATATTTTTAAATAGTTGGTTTATCTTGTTTCTGATATTTTTATTAGAATATCTCTAATATCCTAGTTTTTTTATTAAAAATTTTTATTAGCCTTAGAATTCTACCATCCCTATCTGTTGATAGTGACAACTACTCTAAAGCAGGCTTCAAAGTGAGAGTTACATATGAGATACCATACTGCTCTGGATGGATAGTAGAGAAAGAGGGTCCCCCTCTGTGCTGAGGCACTCCCACAGGCATCGACTCAGTAAGTGGACAGGATCTTTGTAAGAAGTAAAAGGGGATCCATCCTCTTGGAGCAGCCAACCTCATTGCATGTTGAATGGAGCTGAAGCTAGATTTCAGCCCTAACTTGCCTTCTTCACTGCTGTGCATCACTCAGCTGTACACACTGACCTTGCATTATGGTCATCTGGAGCAATAGGCTGGAGTGGTAAAGAAAAACAGGTCTTTAATTTGGTACTTTCAACTGGACTGGCTTCCAAAGTCTAGCTGAAGAGATGGAGAAAAGATTAGGGATACAGTGTTGTTTCCTGCTCAGTCTGCCTCTTTATTTTTCAAATTAGTTTTTACTGGAGTATAGTTGATTTACAATGTTGTGTTAGTTTCTGCTGTACAGCAAAGTGAATTAGTTATAAATATACATATATCCACTGTTTTTTAGATTCCTTTTCTAAAGGAATTAAATTCTAAATATTCCTTATAGGTTATTACAGAGTATTGAGTACAGTTCCCTGTGCTAAACAGTAGGTTCTCACTAGTTATCTATTTTATATACAGTAGTGTGTATATGTCAATCCCAATCTCCCAATTTATCCCTCTCCCTGAGGCTGCCTCTTTAGAATAGAGCAATCTTTTAATAAACAACCTGTTCTTTACTACTGGTAACAAGAAACAGGAAAAAAAAACTTTGCATATATCCAGCAATTTTTGCTGAAAAATAAAACTCTGTTGGTATATGATCTATCTTCTAAAGGATCCCTGGTGACGTTTTTACCAGGACTTATTGGAGGTCACCAACTCCAGCAGCAATAGCTGTGTCCTTGCTCGGCTTTCTCCCTGTTCTATTAGAATTGGCTGCATTGTTCTTATTATTTTGTCCAGAATTTTTCTACATCTTTCTACTAAATTGATTGGTTGGGATATGAGCTAGGTTATTTGCATAAGGGACAACAAAATACAGGAACTTGAACAGTATTTAGAATTCATTTCATTCTTACAGCACAGTTGTGTTGGTGGGCAAAGGCAGGTATGGAAGTTTGATCATGTTGGGAGACAGTTCATCTGTTGAATGGGTTATGGGTTTACTTGGTAGAGGTAAACACAACACAATAATTGTGTTGCAGTCTGTAGATAGGAAAGAGAAGGGAAAATACAATCTTTCGTGCTAAAGTCTAGAAATTTTAGTCTGCAGTGGGAATTTGTGTATCCTGTTAAAAATACCCTTAGTAAAAGTAAAAGATAGATGTTGGTGCTACCAACGGCAGCCTCTTTCAACATATAGATACAGTTTTTAATGTTATTTTGAATATTTATAAGAGCACAATGGAGGAAGCTAAATAGTATCTCATTTTCTAAGCTAAATAAGTTATATTATCAGGTTCCAGTATGATAATAAATTATATAACAAAGTGCTAATGACACTATTAGAAACACTTTCTTTAAATATTTTCAAATTAAATTCAGAGAATAAAGGTCAAAGGCCACCTGGGGTTGGTAAGGAGACAGGTGTGTGAAAAAAATGCATGAATTCAACAAAATATTATGCTAATATTTGAATGGAAATAAATGAGATGGTATGCCTGTAACTGAGTGTCTCCAAGCAAACTTCTTTTTACACCTCTCTTTCACCATGGTCCTTGTTTTTAGCACTTCCTCAGCAACTGATATCCTGATTAATGTCCCATAAATTCAAAGTTGTTATTATGAATGATTTAGATTCTGGCAAGAAATTATATAAGCACAATTATATTCAATGTACTAGCAATAAATCACCTTCTGCTATAGTTGAATGTAAGTTTAGGAAAATATTAAAACAGTTATAATAAAAAAATAAATCTTCTATTTTCATTGTTTTCACAAAAACAAATTTCTAAGTGCTTAAACTTAGATCATGTACTTTATCTCCAAAGAAATATTGCTGCTGCTTGTTTAAACCAAAACAAATTGCCTATGTCTACACTTATAAAATCTTGAAACTGATTATTTTTATTTGTTACAATCAGCAAATCCAACTCAAAATATTTCACAGTGGTCTACAGATTAGTTTATTCCCTGTCTCATAAGAAATACCTGGAAGTCAAGGGCAACTTTTAAATATTTGGAAGTTGGCAATATCATGAAAGAGGTGTGCATTGGGAGTGAAATGGAGTGGACTATATCACTGATTTGTATTGTGAATATTTAACAATCCCTTTTGTTTATAATCGATAGATAATCACAAGTTTGGGTTGAAACACGCAGCTTTCAGGGTTCAGTGCAATATAAACGAATTAATGAATTAATATAGAAGATTTAGATCAGTGTCTAGCACTCAGAAAACATTCAATAAAAGTCAGCCTTTCTGTGTATTTTACTCATAAAAGTTGTTCTATGAATATGGAATATAATTAGAATATTTTATATACTTTATACTTCATATAAATATAGTATCAGTCTGTATTTTTTCCTTTTTATCTTGAATTACTTCCAAAATCAATTTCAATTAATAGCTTGTAATTTGCCTTACAAAAATATTTCTTGTTTAGTCATTGTTAGGAGTAAATCTTCTACTTCTACTCTACTTCAGTTTCAGTAAGGGTGTCTTCTACTTTGCCTTACATACTTATTGAACCACAGGAGAAATTTTTGATTTGGATATGTACCTGTTCAAAGTTGATAATTCAAATTTTTAAAGGTCATCTTTATTTGTGAGGACCAGTGTTGCACAGAATCACTAAGAGCACAAACTCTGAAGCCTAGCTTACTCACTGTGGTGACAGTATTTCTGTTTACAAGTGTCAAAGGAAGAGTTAACTTACTTTGCTATTTATATCTCATATATATCAAACATATGTTAATATATCTATGATCATATTTATCAATGGCTATTTTGGGAAAAATGAATGTTAAAGGTGGAATATAAAATTTTTGACTTTCCAAAGCCCCTGATCATGACATAGAGAAGTGATTGATTTTTGACGTATAATAAACATTCATCTATTACTGACCAGATTCTGATGAGGACAATCCAGTTACCATAACTATCTTGAATATAGTATTTCTTCTTTCCTATTTTTAAACTTAAATACTGTTTATAATAGGGTTTGAAGAAAATCAAATATATTGACAAGTTCGAACACTTACATAAAAAGCCTATTTAAATCAGTATGAGGGGAAATGTTGTGAAAGACAGCATTTGACTAAAACTGTTACTTCAGTTAATGATTAATTTGTATAATCAATTTAAATAATTAGAACCCAAAGAAAAGACACAAGAAATCTAGTATATCATGCATCTCAAAGGAAGATGCTTAGTAACAGAAAATAATCTTGCAGTACAAGATGCAGATTAACAACTTTTGAAATGAATTTACAAATCAAAGTTACAGAATTTAAAACCTCTAGGAAAAATAAACATGTAATTTAAAAGATTACAGTTATGATATGATATAGAGTATTTGATAGTATTCTGTTATGGTAGGCAGAATAATAGCCCTTCAGAGAAGGCTGCTTCCTAATCCCCAAAACTAGACTTATGCTACCTCACCTGGCAAGAGGCCTTCATAGAATTGATTAAGTTAAGGACCTCAAACTGGGAAGATTATACTGAATTATCTATGTGGGCCCGATATAATCACAAGTGTCAAAAGAAAGATAGGAGTGTCAGAGGAGACATGATCATGAAAGCAGAGATTGGGGTGATACAGACACAGAGAACATAAATTAAGGAATGCGGGCAGCCTCTAGAGGCTGGAAAAGTCAAAGACATAGATTCTCCTCTAGAGCCTCAAGAAAAAATGTGGTCCTGCCGACACCTGATTTTAGCTTAGTGGGATCTATTTTGGACTTCTAACATCCAGAAGTATAAGTCTGTGTTGTTTTAAGCCTCTAAGTTTGTGGTAACTTGTATAATAGCAGTAGGAATCTAATATATATGACAAGTTTGAATGATTTGAGAAACATAGGTTCTAATGTAAGAAATTCTGTGAATCTTTTTATATCCTTTTCATCAACTGCAAAATGGGTAATGTAGTGCCAATTTTACCTACTGCACAATATTATATAGAAATAACATTAATATTTTAAATAATGTATTATTTATTCTCTCGTTTAAATAACCTGCTTCCATAATGCATTCATTCAACAAGTATTTATGTGTCCTTGGCACTGGGGATAAAGCATTTAACAAACATTCAAAAATCCCTATGCTGATGAAATACACATTCAAGTAATGGTAAGGTAGATTCTAAAACACAAATAAATAGAATATCTAATATGTCAGATGAGGACCAGCACTCGGAAGGGAAAAGAAAATGAGCATGGAAGGGATATAGCAAAGGGGAAGTTGGAGTTTAGAGTGGTTCTGGAAAATCTCAGTGATAAGATACTTGGGTCAAGACCTAATGAGGTGAGAGAGAGTGAATCTTGTGTGAATCTGACAAGAAGTGCTCCAGGCTACTCAAAGGCCCTGAGATTGACATATGCCTGGGTATTCGGAGGCTAGTATATGTGCCTGGACACAGAAAGGCAAACACTGAGTAGCAGATGTGTGCAAAATGATAAACAAGAAGGGAGTGGGGTTGAGGTGGATTATTGTGGGCCTTCTTTGATTTAATTAGGACTATGGTTTTATGCTGAGAAAGAAGATATGTCCTTGGGGTTTTGAGCAGAAATGTAATATGATTGGAATTAAATTTGTACATGTTGTCTCTAGCTGTTGTGGTAAGAGAAGATCTGGAGTTGGGTGGAGAAGGCAAAAGAATATTGCAAAAATTCAGGCCATCTGTATGGGTGGTTTGAACCAAAATGTTACTACCAGAGGCAGTACGAATTAGTTCATGTTTAAACACATTTCAAAGATAGAGCTAGTGCAATTTACTGATGCATTTGGACATGATAATAGCAAGGAAGAAAGGAGTTTAGGATGATTTCAAAATTTCTAGACTGAACAGATGAAATGATGGTGTTGCCCCCAACTCAGATGGGCAAGACTGAAGAAGAGTAGTTGGAGAAGAGCAAGTGTTTTGTTTAGATAAGTTTGAGATGCCTGGTAATTATTTAAGTATAGATGTTGTGATGACTTTTGCATATGCTAATCTTGGATTCAATGATATGGTCCAGATTGGAAACAGAAATCTTCATGTGTAAATCATTTCATTTATTTGTTACAACTTTGTCAGGTTTTTTAAGAAAATGTTTAATGCATCAGTATCTTTAATTTGTACACCAATTCAAGGTCTCGCTATTTAAAAGGACTAAATGGAGCCATTATTCCTGTTCCTACAAATATTATGTGACAATGCTAAAGTAAATGAACTATATACAAAAAAAAATTGTATTAACCTTTATTCCTATAATTATTCATGCAACTCATTCATCTTAGGTATTTGGAAAACACATTGATTTCAGCATTCAGGCAAAGTGAAACAGAAAGTAAAGTACACTCAATATATAAATTTTTCAGTTAAATCAGGATGCTGATTATGTATATGTTCATAATTAAGCAATATAAAATATCTCATTATTTAGCTCCAAGTTCAATCTTAAAATATAAAATATACTTCATTTATTTACATAATTTGAGATTCAAAAGCACTCTGAAAACCTGATTCTTGAGATGCTGCCTGAAAGACTGAATTGTGAGGTAAATGAAGATTATATCCCCATAATCATTCTGAACATTTTCTTTAGATCTACCGAAAAAAAGGTGGGGGACTTTTCATCAAATTATTGTATTTTATTTGTTTTAATATATTATATTGTCTTGTAAGGAGAAAAATGAAGTTCATATGCTTCCTTTGTTGTCATAGCTACAGTAATTCACAGAACAAATTTAATACTTAACTAATGGAGAAAGTGCCAAAGAGAAAGAGAAGATCTGTGATCTATGGCCCAAAAGATAAGCTTGAGATAGTGATCTACTTGAAAATGTTGGAATGAAATGTTTCAGGCCAAGATCAGATATAGAGATTACGTCTTAAATATTCTGTCCAGAATTTGTAAAGTCCACATTTCTTCCTAATAGCTTGTGGATTTCCTCCCCCTTCTGGTGAGTAGTGGGGGTGCGATATAGGTGTGGGAGACAGGGGTGCAAAGCCTGTCAGGTAGTGTGGCTTCAAGTATAACATGCAGCACAAATAGAGACTGTTCTTGGCATATTGGTGATATATGATTAATATAGGTAAGAGGTTAATAATTATAATAATATAAATAGGAACTTTGCTGTGATGGAGGAGACAGGTTGAGAGTGAATAGAAAGGAAAATTACTCTGATATCACATATCAGAATAATCTTGAGAAATTGATATCTAAATTAGCATTAGCAATAGTTTAGCTGTAGGTCAGAAAGAGTTGGAGATGTGAGGTGGTCTAGGAAAAGGCAATTGTGTGTGAACAGCATGATTCAGGGCCTAAAGTGAGATGGAGGGAGAAGTAGACAGGCAGGAGAGACATTAGGGATAGTGTCATAAATAGCCTTTTCAGAATCCATAAGGGTTGGGACTTTAGCCTGAGGGCAATGAAGAACCTGGAAAGTCAACCCCTTAACAGGAACTGAGTTAACGGTTGGCAATAAAATGGTAAATGCAATAGATATAGTCCTCTATGCTTTCATGAAGTTTAAATTCCTCTGAATGCAAAAGACATTGACCTTTTAGTCACATAGATTTTTTTTAATTAATAATAAAATGGCAGCCTTTCCCTTTTTTTTTTTTTGATATATCTAAAGAAAATGTTCAGAATGACTATGGAGATTTAACTTTACACTTACCTTATAACTTGGTCTTTAATATATAGTCTCAACAAACAGGTTTTCAGAGTAATTAGATCGTCACTCAAAAGTAAACTCTAATGTTTCAAGAAAGAGTGAATTGGAAGAGACAACACTAGCACACCCATGGGTGTCTGCTTCACTTATTATTTTATCTTTGACAATTAGCTTATTTCCTATAAAGGGAAAGGAATAGGAAGGGTAGATGCTTAAGATATACTTAATTGATTTACAATGTTGTGTTAGTTTCAGTTGTACAGCAAAGTGAATCAGTTATATATATATATATATAGATAGATAGATAGATAGATAGATATAGATATAGATAGATAGATATAGATATATAAGATATAACTCTTATAGATTATTTTCCAATATATGCCATTACAGAGTATTGAGTAGAGTTCCCTGTGCTATACAGTAACAGTAGGTCCTTATTAGCTATTTTCCATAAAGTAGTGTGTATATGTCAATCCCAATCACCCAATTTATCCCTCCCTGCCCACCCTTGCCCCCTGGTAACTGTAAGTTTGTTTTCTACCTCTCTCACTCTATTTTTGTTTTGTAGATAAGTTCATTTGTAACTTTTTTTTTAGATTCTTCATATAAGCCATATCATATGATATTTGTCTTTCTTTGCCTGACTTACCTCACTCAGTATGACAATCTCTAGGTCCACCCATGTTACTGCAAATGGTATTATTTCATTCTTTTTTTGTGGCTGAGTAATATTCCGCTGTACCACAGTGGAAGATGTACCACATCTTTTTTATCCATTCCTCTGTTGATGGACATTTAGGTTGCTTCCATTTCCTGGTTATTGTAAATAATGCTGCAATGAACACTGGGGTGCATTTATATTTGTGAATTATGTTTTTCTTCAGATATAAGCCCATGAGTGGGATTGCTGGATCATATGGTAGCTCTATTTTTAGTTTTTTAAAGAACCTCCATACTGTTCTTCATAGTGGCTGTAGCAGTTTACATTCCCAACAACAGTGCAGGATGGTTCCCTTTTCTCTGCACCCTCTCCAGCACTTATTATTTGTAGATTTTTTGATGATGGTCATTCTGGCCTGTGTGAAGTGACACCTCATTATAGTTTTGATTTGCATTTCTCTAATAATTAGTGATGTTGAACATCTTTTCATGTGCTTTTAGCTATCTGTATGTCTTCTTTGGAGAAATGTCTATTTAGATCTTCTGCCCATTTTTTGATTGTGTTGTTTGTTTTTTTGGTATTGAGCTACAGTAATCAAAACAGTGTGGTACTGGAACAAAAACAGAAATATAGATCAATGGAACAGGGTAGAAAGTCCAGAGATAAACTTATACACCTATGGTCACCTAATCTATGGCAAAGGAGGAAAGAATATACAATGGAGAAAACACAGTCTCTTCAATAAGTGGTGCTGGGAAAACTGGACAGCTACATGTACACTAATGAAATTAGAACACTCCCTAACTCACCATACACAAAAGTAAACTCAAAATGGATTAAAGACATAAATGGAAGGCCAGATATTATAAAACTCTTAGAGGAAAACATAGGCAGAACACTCTTTGACATAAATCACAGCAAAGTCTTTTCTGATCCACTTTCTAGAGTAATGAAACTAAAAACAAAAATAAACAAATGGGACCTAATTAAACTTAAAAGATTTTGCACAGCAAAGGAAACCATAAACAAAACAAAAAGATAACCCTCAGAATGGGAGAAAATATTTGCAAATGAAGCAACTGCAAAGGATTAGTCTCCAAAATATACAAACAGCTTTAAACTGTTTTTTAATTTATGAAATTTTAGAATATCAAGAGATTCATTTGCCTTTAACCAGCCAACATTTGAGAAACTTATCTCCCCCAATAAAATAATTGACTTAAAAAAAATAAGGGATCAACTATATCCCAGTAATTCACAGCTCTGAGTAACAAAGGTGTTAATCTTTTATGCTAACTTTCAAAATATAGACATGTTAACTCCAGATAACAAAGTCATATTTGCTAAGGAGTTATCTATTTTCCTATGTACATTAATAGATGTTTTTTACACATTTTACTTTTTTCAGTTTTTACCTCTCTGAGAAGTGATTTAGTCACTATGACTCAAACTCCAACAATTACTTATTCTTATAGTATAGGAAATGGAGGCTATTTTGAAATACTGTAGTTCAAGTCACTACATGTTTGATTTTAAAGTATTTAAATATCTCTTTTTCTAGGTAGTTTTTAAACTTATATTTTTATCCTTAAGTTATCAGATGTGCTATTAAAATATCCATATAACCATAATGAATATAAATCTCTATGTATATAGAGACATATGAATGGTCACAAAGTATTCTTGGCCTCTGTATTAGTCTTATTATTTGTAGGAGGGAGTCAAAAAGAATTGCTGACCTCTGCACATATATGTGGAACAACTCTGACAAGCAACCCTTATTTATATATGGTATTGAATCAGGAAAAGTTTTATAATAACATCGCTTATTCCCCTTCTCCAAAGAGGATAAATCCACAGAGAATATTCTTAGGGTTCTAAAATTACATTTCTCTTAATCTGCTGTTCAGATAAAGACGAAAATTGAGATAATGATACCGAATCCTCCAAATGACCCTAATTAATCATCCCACAAAATTAAAGAATTAATTAAAACTAATTCATCGTCTGGAGAGAGTGATCCCTTCTTAAATCGAAATGCATACTTATTATCCAGCCTTTTAGGTATTTTTGAGTTGAAAAAATAAATTAGTATAACAAACAATAATTAAAAGCTTATTGGATTGCTCAAATGTGACATTATCACTGATGTTGTCTGCAGTTTATTATTCAACAAAGCTTCTTTTTCTGTTCCAAACATACAGATGATTTATCTACTTGGGTACAAATGATGAAAATTCTATATACTTGAAATTATTTTACATTCAGTGATCATATTTCTCAAGATTAAACCAACATATCATAGAAATATTCTGACCCAATTCAATAAACCATAGACATATTCTGATCCAAGTGTAAACTGTTATTTTTTTCTTTTATAATATAAGTTTCTGCCAATTATCAATATTCAGCTAACTTTAACTTCTCCCATTAACTTAGCCAAACCTAAGTAATTTAGCAAATTCTCAAACTCATTTTATCTTTTTACATCTCTTGCAGATGCTCAGACATAGAATTAGAAGTTTTTAAATGACTCAAAGCAAATAAAATCAGCATGGCAAGGTTATGAGATGGTACTTAAAATATAGTTTTTAAAGATGTGGGTTAGCTTTATAGATGAAGAATACATCATTATTAAAGAATGCTCCACAATCATATTTGCATATGATATTTCACACTTAGCTTGTATAATCTGTAGCATGATAACAGGAACATCAAATCTCTTCATTTTCAAGCTAGTAGAGGTAATTATCTAAAGAGAGAAAGAAAAATGATAGTATCATAAGGTGTATAACTTACATCATTATTCAGAGGTATAATTTCTATGACATAAAAAGTACCATGCTGTTTTTCTGACAACAATAAGAAAATTAAACCATTATACACAATTTAAAAATTTCCAAAGCATAGGCAGTGTAAACAATTGATGAACTACATATAGTTTTGATGACTTTATTTTTACATTGTGTTATACCATGTAACATTCTAAAACAGGACATTATATATTCTTATTTTGAAATTTAAGCATTTTTTGAAATAGATATTATCATGAATAGAAAGCTTATCATCAGTTATGCTGGATTTCAATTTTTTTCTAAGCAATGGGTAAGAACAGCTAGGCTAATAAAAATCATTGAATTTGGTTCTACTAAAGTTGATTTTCATAGGAAAGCCACAGGATCAGGATCCAGAGAACCAATTTCTTCTGTTCCTAAGACATCTACATGCCCTATAGTAAGACAGCAGAATTAATTTTGTAATCTTATGTCTGATTTATCTTGGCTTTTTAGTGTTTTTACTCATGTCTCCCTATTTTTACTTTGTGCCCTGTTTTTGTTGCTAACACCATTATGAGGTGTTAGCTGTCATTGCTAGTGTGATTAGGAAATATATTACTTCGATTGCTGTTTATATTCACAATCATAAGATGCACTGAAGAGCATCCCATCAATTCCTGTAATAAATCACTTTGAAATAAGTCGGAATAAAACTACAGAGTCAAGTGAAGTACAGAGTAAGGATG
Organism: Leucopleurus acutus; assembly: GCF_964270905.1. NCBI lineage: Eukaryota > Metazoa > Chordata > Mammalia > Artiodactyla > Delphinidae > Leucopleurus > Leucopleurus acutus. Next base: position 19,884,252 of record NC_139147.1, on the reverse strand, counting down.
ATTTCCTTTATTTTGCCACTTGCTTACTAGATCTCTCTTATTACTGTTCAAGTGTCTTGTGTGTGCTAGATGAATAATACAAAGGAAACAAGTAATCATTAGGCAGAAAGGAAGTTCAAAAAAAAGTTGAATAAAGGAGTTCTGTCTATAAACATACTTTTTATAAGCAAGCTAAAATTTGTCTATTTTATATCATTTTATCCACTCCTTTTGAATAATCCAGATTTAGTACAACTACTGGTCTCCTTGGATGCTTTTTTTTTTTTTTTTTTTTTGCTGTATGTAGGCTTCTCACTGTTGTGGCCTCTCCCGTTGCAGAGCACAGGCTCTGGACACGCAGGCTCAATGGCCATGGCTCACGGGCCCAGCCGCTCCACGGCACGTGGGATCTTCCTGGACCGGGGCACGAACCCGTATCCCCTGCATCGGCAGGCGGACTCTCAACCACTGCACCACCAGGGAAGCCCTCCTTGGATGCTTTTAAAGAAATTTCTTTACATGTGAGCACTTGTCCCAGTGGGCTTCTTTGCAAGAGTGTACCAATTAAGTCGTTTTGGAGCGGCAAGCAAGAAGAAAGTACAAAAAAACTTCACCTCAAGCAAAAGAGCACGTTTTATTCACAGAAATTTTTAAATGTGGGTAAAAACATCAGAATATATGATAAAATTGAATCACTGTTTGGATCTGAGTTACATTTTTGTAATATCAATCCTGAAACTTCATAGTATTAAAGCAAAAAATAATAATAAGCTGTGAAAAATATTTAACACATGTAATCTAAGAGAAAGGATTGATCAAGAAATATACAAGATTAGGTAACTATAATAATAGTAACATCAATATTAATTTTAAAATGTAAATAGCTCAAATTTTCTGAAATGTATAGATCTTATACAATTGCAATATAATCTTCAGACATTTTATGACATTAGAGTCATTTGTATCATTTATACAAACATGACTTAAGTAGAGCTGAAATTCTTTCCCAGAGGAAAATTTCAGTGAATATACAACAAATTATTATGATTATTAATTTGAACAAAATAAAATACTGAGAAACAAGTAGCATCCTTCCTTCCATTCCTCTCAGAGGATAATTATAAAAATAATTTTTATAGTCTACTTATAGTGCACACGAGCACTGATTTTGAAATGAAGCAGGACCCTATGGTCCTTGCCCTCATGCCCTCAGCCTGCCTTTTTTTCTGTGGAAAATCTTTAGCCAAAGAATAAGTTTAATCAGAGAAATGAGAAAATGCAGAAGCACAGGAAAACAAAGGAGAACAAATAATAATAGTTTAGTCCTTAAGCAAAGTCAAGGACCTTTAATTCCTCTTCAAGGAGTATAGATAATATTCTGAGCCGTATCCTGCGAGCTGTCTTATACATACTAAATCCCCCACCAGGTGCAAGAAGTTAACTACATTATGACCAGACTGTAGCCATGACATAAGCTGCCACAATTCCGAGGGCTGGCCTTAAAGAAATGGGAACAAACTGACCCTGGAACTGAAGATTAACTGTACTTAAAACAATCAAGATGACGCTGATCAGACCACCACAAGACTAATTTCAAGATGACTGTCAGAGCTGACTGTGCTGTTTCTGCATGTAGCCCCCTCCCTTCACATATAAAAGCTCTTGCCCACTGTTTGTTATTCGGGGGAGGAGGGAGTTGGCCTTTGGACAGGAGTCTGCTCCCCCTGGCCAGGTTGTTGGTATCCAAAATAAAGCAAACTTTCCTTTCCATCAGGCTTATCTCTTTTTTGGCTTCGGAAGGGAAAGCAGCTGGATCCCACTTTTGGTAAAAATTTCTCCTTTTTTCCTCTCATCACTCCACAGTTAGTACAATTAGGTGTGACTCTTACATCACAGTCTTGTATTGCTCAGCCTTTAAAATTTATGATTGAAGATCTCTTATCTTGAGAAAATTTGTCTTCCTGCTGTATTATTAAATACATTTGAATAATTCCTGCCTCAGATTCTCTACCTGTAGAGCAATATATTAAAAGAATTTTAACAGTAACGTTAGGACATTTAGAAGAAACAACTGAGCAATGGTGTAGAAGATGATGGAAGGGGAAGGTGTTTTTTCCACAGTCAGGATAACCCAGAGGAGGATGCAACAGGGATCCAGAGGAGAAATAATCAGAGATAAATACTCAGCAATAGTATGGACACAGAAAAAAGGAGAATTTTGAGAAAAAATTGAGATGCAAGAGGAGAATTGGAGATAAAATTGAAATGCTAAATTTGCAGTTTCCCCTCTTTCACCAAAAAAAGTTTCAACTTTTTTTTCAATATATGAGCAAATGAGGAGGAAATATTAAAGATAATTCTCAGGTGTATGGTGTTGACAACTAAGTAACAGATGGATAGCTAGATAGATAAATAGATAGATAAAAAGTGTTTTATGTAACTATGAATTACCAAAGGGAATATAGCCACTAGGTGCTTCAAAATATAAACTAAGCAGGCGTATTTTATTTTGATTGATGATTTTATATTCATGACGGCATTTACAATTTTCAATGGGGCTGTCCAGGGAGAATGTATAAAATGAGAGAAGAAAACATAACAATAATAATACGTGGGAAACAGATGACAATTCCTTCAAGTACTTTACCACCACCTACAAATGGCCCTTTATGTATATCCTTCCTGCCTCTCTTATATCACATCTCAGTGTAAGATGTGCTTCTCTTCCTGCCCCAGATTAAGGTTGACCTTGTATTTCTTTAGCAGGACCATAAAATTGGCAATCAGGGAATAGTGATTTCAGGACCAGGGAGAAAAACACTGTCTATTCAAAATTATATTAATACTCTAAAACACACAAAGAAAGTAAATATTAAGAAAGAGATCCACCAATATAAAATAGTATAGACAAAAATTACTTCCAGTAATATTACACCAATAGAAAACATGAAATATTTGACCTATTTTTGAAAGTGATAAAATTATAACAAGTAAATTGAACTAATAAGAATGAATAGAAAATATAAACCAAATATATATCCTAGAAATAAAATCTGCAGCCATAAAAACAAATAACTCTTTACGTGGGTAAATCTTAGAGTAGAGACCCAGAGAGAATGAGTGCATTATAATCAACTACTGTTAAATCCACTTAGAATACAATTTAGAAAAACAAAGTGTTTAAAAATTCAAGAAAGATATTGAGGTGGATATATTAAGAAGTACAAACTTTCAAGGAGTAGGAGTTTCATGAATATACAATGAAAGGAACAGAAGTGAATAAAATTCAAAAAGTGTGCTGAAAGTTTTTCATCAGGAAAGCAGTAAGTGCAGATTATGGGTCTCTGAGGTTCTTTTGTCAACCTAGTTATGGTCTGAGGGCTGGAAGTCTGTGATAAATAGTATCTTCCCTTCCTACCAGGCTCTGAATTTTGAAAAATAATACAAATATGAGAATTTTTGAGGCCAACATTTTTATTACTAGTAAAGACTTGTTTGCAAGACGGGGTTTGGGTCTTTGGCCAGATGTATTAATTAACTGATTCCCGGAATTAGGCACAATTCCTCATTCAGTTACAAATGAGGCTGGACACAGGCAAGACTATTCTATTGCTCAGGAAATCCTAAATAATTTTTTTTTCTTTTATTTTTCTTTCTTTTTTCTTTCTTTTTTTTTTTTGCGGTGCATGGGCCTCTCACTGTTGTGACCTCTCCCGTTGCAGAGCACAGGCTCTGGACGCGCAGGCTCAGCAGTCATGGCTCACGGGCCCAGCCGCTCTGCGGCATGTGGGATCTTCCTGGACTGGGTCACGAACCCATGTCCCCTGCATCGGCAGGTGGACTCTCAACAACTGCGCCACCAGAGAAGCCCTGGAATAGTGTTTTTTTAAGTGAAAATGGAAAGGATTGGCATCTGTTGGCCTTGGGAGACCTTGTCTCACTTTGTGATTGTAGTCATTTCTATAATGGAAAAAGCATAATATTCAGTATTAAACAGATGTGGAATCTCTTCCTTCCTCTGAATTTTACAAATACTTACGAAAGTATTAACACATGTATCTCTGCTTTATAAAGCCTGGCGATATTAAATAATACAATACTTACAAAGTTCTTTCCACAATGGCTAGACCATGGGATACCCTATAAATGTTAATTCTTCCTCTTCCTTTGTACGTCAGAGGTTGTTTCTCAGGATGTGTTCTCCACTCTTCCACAGCAAGTAAAACACTTTTTAAACAGCAATAAAGAGTTCCCAGCATCTTTGCTACATGTGTGTGGAAGGGAACAAATTCTGGCCAGGGGAATATTAACAGAAGTGGTGTAGGAACTTCTAGGAAGCCTAAGTCAGAAAAATGTGAATTTCTTATCTTTCCTTTTTTGTTGTTGTTAGCTGGAATGATTATGTTATTACTGAAACTTAAAGAGCCATGTTCAGTGACCTTAGGAATGGAGAACTATAGGGGAAAAATAAAATAAAACATATTTGGATTTGTGAAATTGTCAAGATACTGGGCATGGAGCATGATTTTTACATGAAAGGACAAGTTTCCATGTCTTAAATCACAATTATAATGGGCTTCTGATGACTCCTAGCTAAACATAATCCACTTTCAATCTCCCTCTTTCCTTATCTAATGTAATATTATATTTCTTCTGCAAGTAACTCCCTTAATCATATAACTGTTCCAGTCATTGCTTTCAGATTATATTTCATCTTTTGGTTAGTTCGTGTTTAATGAGGACCTGTTATGTGACAAGTCTATCTAAATTGTATAGACACAAGGGTCAACACATCAGACTAAAATCCCTCTCTCAGATATCTTATATTTAAGTTGAAGAAAATAGAAGGTAAACAAATGACTAAGGAAATTTATATTATGTCATCTGGTGATAGTGTATTGAAGAAAAAGTAAACAGAAAAGAGAAAGAGTAAAGGTCAAGGTTGTGGGAGGATTGTGAAGATGGAGTTGTACTTTGAAATAAGGAAGTCAGGAAAGGGCTCAATAGGAAAATATTAATGGTACCATGACTTGAGAAGAGAAGAAACCAAAATATGTGGATATGAGGGAGAAAATCATGACAAGTGCCAATTCTCTGTGTTGGTAGTGTGTCTGGGAATGGAGACCAGCTAAAGCTGGAAAAAAATCAGTAAAGATGAGACAGAAAGGAAATAAATTTAGAACTATGAGAAAAGGGCTCAGAATCTCCTTTAAATATGCACTTTTGTTCTTGACCTTTTCTTTACATAAAATATTTTTTAACATTGAACTCTTTTGAAATTCTAGATATCCTACAAGTTTTCAAATGTATTTTCTTCTAGAAGCCCTTTCTAATACCCTTGTCCAGGTGACAGCTACTCATTGACAATATCCTGATGATTTGACTGCACTTTTAATACACCTTGCTAAAGTCTGGCTATAACTAAGTAACTTAACCATCTCACCTGATAGACTGTTTGCTGAAGGTACAGATTGAACTATATCATTTTTCATTCAATACGAATTAGACCCCCCAAAAAACTCATCATTATGGATCTATGCTTTTATATATGCATGTATCTGACTAACAAAGATGCCATTTTATTATCTTACACTTTAGCGTGAGTCTTTTGAGGTAATTAGAATAATTGTTTCTTTATATCAGAGCATGTTAGAATTCTAGTTAATTATGCACAAACTTGCTTAGTGGAGATCATCAAAGAGAAAAGTATAAATAGAAATGTTTTCTTCAGGCTATAAATAAGGACTAATGAAACGACTCTACCTCACAGATTTTTGTCCAAGCACACTAATTACTGCTGTCTTTATTTTGACTGGCCTTTTAGTAGTTTCAGTCTCCTTGTGTGGAGAAACTGTTGTACAGAAAAGAGATTTTCATATCAGAATAAACCTTAGGTTTGTGGAAAATCTCAGTCTCCTTTTACACATTACTTTTCTCCTTATTTTAAAGTTCCACCTGGATTTAGAGGAAGCTTCCAAGCGAGACTAAAGTTCTGTTGGCTTCATTTTCCCCACAAAAATCTTTCAATAGTGAAAATCTTTGATCAACCTGCAAGGATACCATTATTTCTCTGAGGGATGAAGGGGATAAAAACAAAATTCATCACAGAAAAATGACCAACAGAGAAGCCCTCTAATACACACCCAAGTCACACACACAAACACATAGAACTGATCTGAAGGTTATTATGGCCACAATAGAGGTTGAGCTTAAAATCTTCTCCAGCCTACAAAATGTATAGAAGTAATTCCTTATGATAGAAGTAATTCCTTATGATACTGGTTAAAGCTTAATTTTGGATAACTAGTTTTTTAATAAAAGTGAGAATTTCATCTATTATCAACTCACGTGGGCAGGAAAATATTATCCTATGAATTGAAATCCTTATGATGACATGGTAGGAACCCTCTAATGAATTATTGTGTTAACACAGATTAAGATGATATTCCCTTTAAGAAATAATAAACTACATAGAAGAGAGGAAAAGAAAAGGTATACACTATTTCAACTGTTCTTAATTTTTTAAAATATGTTATCATGATTTTCCAGAAATTTATTCAAGCACATGCATGAATGTTATTGCTTTTTGTCCTATGAAACAAATTACTTATAGCTTTTTACAAACATTATTTTCCTGAATTGAGCAATTTTCTCCATTAGCTTTGCTGTGGGTATCCAATATCATAGCAATTACAGAGAGATTGTTCAATGAATACTAATTGCTAACAAAAATCAATGAGACTTTGCATTGCCTCTTCATGTAAAAACCGTGGTTTCCTTTATCACATTATTATGGTCATTATTTGGTAATTCTTGCTGTGAATTCTGATTGATTGATTTTAAAAATCTAGAACATAGGATAATTTACTTGGATTCTTGTACTGCTTGACATAAAAGGAATGAGTCTACTGGTGTATTCCCTAAAGCTTCCTTCAGATTTTGTTACAAGATCAGACTCTTTGTCATCTATAAAATTAGCAAAAGAAGAGATTTCGTTACAGAAGTATGCCAGTTCTTTGCTTTATTTCCTTTATGTATCAGGGAAGCATAACCACTGTGAATGTTCTGAATAAGGGATTGCAAGAGGTAGATCACACACACTTGGAGGAGAAGATGGGACAATAATGTCTGGAAGGTGGAGCTAAAAGTTCAGAGAAAAGTTACTCATCAGTGCTCTTGAAGCACTGGGATCTGGAGAAAAGTTTGAGCTTTCTGGTCTGTCCAGATGCCCCAGAGGAACTACAAAGGAGAGCTAGTAGGAGGTGCTACCTCTGTGCCCTTTGGTGGGCCTGGGTCCATTGTGGGTCATCAGGGCATTAGGAAAAAAGGGTTGGACTATTAATAGGAGGAAGCCAGGACAAGCTGGAATCCACTAAGATCTCTGCGTCTCGTTCTCATTCATGTAGTTGTGAAACCTTCATAAAACAGTGGCTCCTGCTTCACCTCCAGCTTCCAAAACTGATGGCAATGTTTTTTAGATCAATTCCAACTCAAAACCATACAGAGGAGGGGACAATGGGCAACCTAGTTCCAGGTGAGACAAGGTAGACACAATGACAAATCACCACATGAAGCATTTCTGGTTTTCTACTTTCCAGTGAAGTTTTGTAAATGTGTCCTCCAATGTGTAAATGTGTTTTTCAAAGGTTAAATTTTACATCTAATAATAAACTGTGTATGCATATGTATGTATATATGAAATGATATGAGAGGTGATTAAACTGACCAGGAAAATAGAAGAGAAGAGTGGAGAAAAAGATGAGGATTTTTTCTAATAAAAGCAATTAAATGATTTTTCAATAGGTGATGACTATTTGAAAAGAGATTAAAATCTTTTATAAAAAACATTCATTATGAAGACTTAAAAATAAATGAGTGGGGCAGTAAAAAGACAAATTTGATAATAATTTATATGATACTGGGTTTGGATCTTAGGAAGTTTTCTAGCCCTCAGATATAACCTATATTCTGCAAGATCATCTGCGTCAATAATGATGATGTATTTTGCCTTTCACCTTGACTACTACTGTCCTTGGCTTATGATGTGAATAAGGAAAAAGAGCCCAATTAATGGTTTTACTTCAAACCTCAAAAGTCATTATGTAAACAGCTCCACATTCTATGATTTTAAGTCAGACTACTTTGAGAACGTTTGCTAGGATTACCCCAGACTGCGTCATTTCGGGTACAATCCTAGGAAAAGTTAATTGGGGAGTAGGAAAATGAGACAGAGAGGAAAGGAAGACAATACAGGGCATGTTAAGAAGCAAGTTCCCAGGGTGGGCAACTGGGACTCTATCTGACTTGGGACGGCTGGGACACTGCGTGGGGACTGCTTGTGAGTTACCCATCTGAGAGGAGGGGAAGATGGTAATCTATTCACCAACTCCCTTTCCTTGTTGTTAAGAACTTGTTCCAAGGTGCTTCAACTCTTCAGCAACTCTGTTCTTTTGGCATGTAGAGCTTGCTTTTACATACAGAGAAGCCTGGTTTCTCCCTCAGAAAGAAACCACTGGTGTACATACATAGATTGAAACTCAAAAAGCCATAGGCAGGTCACAACAACATCTGTTATGGAGGATTTTCTCCCCTCCTCTCCCCAGAAGTTCTTCCCACATAAAAAAGTTTCCAAGTGAGATTATCTCATGAAAGAGTGGAAAAATATTATTTGATTTCATTAAAGTTGTTTAAATATTTAGGGGTTTAGAAAAGAAAAATTCTATTTGTGGACAGTTCATTTTCTATAAACCTCAAAATCAAAATCTCATAAGTGAATTTTATTTGAAATACAATTTAGTTTATGAACATTGGTTGCCAAAACTGTTTTCTAGTACCACACGTTCTGCTATAAAATGACTAGTACAGGAAATAATACTTAAATATATAGAAGCAAAAATAAAAACTGAAAATTTATAGTAAATAAAATCATCAACACATCTATGCAATTTTTTTTATTATTATTATTTTAATTTTGGTCACATCGCATGACTCACAGGATCTCAGTTCCCTGACCAGGGATTGAACCGTGGCCACAGACGGCTGAACCCTAACCACTAGACCACCAGGGAACTCCCTATGCAAATATATTCTAGTGTATGTGCACTTGTCAAAACAAGTTAAAGAAACTCATTTACCAATAAGAATCAACATAGCACAAACCTGTATACAGAGATGATTGAGGACAGGGGATCAACTTGACAGTAACAGGCAGAAATTTGAATTCCAGTTCTCACTCTCATTAACAATGTTTTTGAAAAGCTCTATTTCATAAAAAGTTTTTATATGAAAAATAAAAAGTTTGGTTAATGAATTTCTATTTTCCTGCCCTGAAACATTTGCTATGTTTCTAAGAAGGCTCAACTCGTCTCAAATATTCTAATGATATCCAACTAGGACTATTTATTGAGCTCTCCTATGGGATCAGTCAGATAAATTTATACAAATTTAGCCTACAAATTTCCATAAAGAAATTTTTTTGGATGAAGTAGATGTTTAGCTGAGGGTTTTGGTTTATAAATATGGATCAAAATATTGCATAATTATGAAACAATTTATTAATTTTGAGAATTAATTAAATGTCAGAGAAAATAAATGACCACTCTCTTCTTCGATTCCCTTTAAAAAATGTGCCAAATGAGACAAAAACAGTAGCTTTGTCTGTAACCATCAATTTTCACCAACTCAATATGACCCCAATGCTTAAAGGTATCACTCACATTGTTCTATTGGCAATGAATTTTCTCTGACATTATAAAATACAGTGATTCCCTGATCCCTGGTGACCACAGTAGTTAACTTGTTCAGTCATGCCTGTAACAGTTCCTTCAGTACATTAGAAAAATTACTTAGGGATAATGTTCCCAAATCACATTGCCCAAACTAACTGTTCAAGAGATCATTATTGCCCTAGCCTAGAGAAAATTCAAGTGTATTAATAAACACGTACATCCATGTTATGAATTTTATGTATATGGTGATGACTATAGAGGAGGAGAGAACTTAGATCTCTTCTAGAGAATGTTGGTAGAATTCCTAATCCTTTTATTTACTTTATTCTAGAAATAATCTGTAAGGTACTCTAGGCAAATTCCAGTTCAGTCATAACTCTGAGCTAAAAATTAAGAATCATGGTTTATGGGAGGATTAATACTACTATAAACACTCACAATGGTGCAGGACCAAGAGTCAAGAAGTCACTGACTTGGAGTACATCAAAACTCTGATTTAGAGAGTTAAAAGATTGATTGTAGAAAAGCCCAGCTGAAAAAATAAAAAGATATCAACATAGGTAGAAGAGCATACAAATTCTCCGTAGCCCTTTCTGCTTGTGGATAAAAGCTTAAGGCTTAAAAAAGAAATAAAAATGCTAATAATGATTAGATCATTTTCTATGTTTTAACAGGAATATTTAACATTTCAGAAATGTCAACTAGCATACCAGACTGTAGTTCTATGTTTTAGCATGATTTTATCTGCTGTAAAAAAAAAAATGACTATTAATAAATTAAACAATTCCAAATGAAATCAATTTGTTTCACACAGAGGTTCTTTGAATAAAACTGATGTCTGAGTTTCTACTGGAAACTTACTATCCTATAGAACTTCTGATGTGTGTACACAAAAACATTGTATATATTTTCAAATATTATTTTTTTCCAGTACCTTCTCTGGCACAAATAATTTTGAAGAGTGAGGGGATTTTATTCTTGGTAAATGTTGTCTATCCAATGGAAATAAAGAGTAACAATTATTTCTGGATTGTCATCAATAATCTAAACTGCTTAAATTTATTATAACACCTCAACCTTAAAAAAAATAAAGGTAATATCTCATGAAGGATTTCTAAACATTCTTGGTTTCATCAGTTTACTTCAAAATGTAGATGTTTCAGAGTTCAGAGGACTGACTCAAGATTCATGTTTCTATATGTCTATGCTAAGAAAGGATTAGGAGACTAACATATATGGAATGGTAGAATAAGAAACTCCAGAAATCCACTCCTCCAGAAAAGCAATGTAAACATTGACAAAAACTTCAAAATCAATATTCTCAGAACTCTAGAAATTAACCAAAACTTGCAACCTTCCAAGGACTATTTATTTAAGGAAAAAATGGTTGAATATCAGTAAGAACAGTGAGGTTTGTTGTATTTTAAGTTTCCCTTATTCTCATCCATGCTCCAAAATTTCCTCTCTCCAATAGATTCTCAAACACAGTAGCTATAAAAAGCAGCATCCCAGAAGCAACTTGAAGAGCAAGTTTGGAACTCAACAAAAAGCCTGGAATCCTGCCACGATTTGTCCTATTTGGCAGCTCTCCAGAGACCAGCACTTGTTTTTATTTTTGCTTTGTTTTGTTTTTCCCTGGCACAGAGCTCATGTAATACAAAGTCTGACTCCATTTTTATGCTTGACCACTGACAGCTTTTACAGCTGACCTCTACCTCTTTCCCTCTGGCCCATATGTGTGAAAGCTGATAAGAGAGCCAAAGAGCCCCCTCCTTTGGTGCTGGTGAGATTTTAAACCATGCAAAGCCCTGTCCACATGTAAGCACCCATATCATTACAGCAGCAAACCCCCCAAAACTGTCTACTATTATTTTTTAATCAAGCCATTTTGGACCAACTTAAGAGGACAGTCCTGTTGTCCTCATAAAGCCTCATTATATAAAAATAATAAATCTTTCATATCCCCTTGGAGTGTGTTTGTGGCATCTTCAGTCTTGAGACCTGAAACAAATTTTGGGTAAGGGAGTCCATACTACCACTGCAGGAAGGACTAAACAATTGGTGCCCTGAGCAGGATGTCCAATTGAAGACCACGACCAAGGTCTTTCTTCTCTTGCTTTGGTTTGCTGTCTCTACTCTCTGCTGATAAGCATGAACTTACAGCTGCTTCTTACTGGGTAGCTAGCACTTTAAGCTGTGATACTTTGTGCATATTTGCTGAGTTTTACCAGGCCTCTGTTATAGATTTAAGTGACCTAAGTCAGAAGTTTTGATAAATGACATTTTGGGAGAGGAGTATAGGACTAGAGGCTCCTCAAAGTGGCCCTGGGTCTTCTGTCTCAGCCCAGACTTATCTGTATATCTTAGAATGAAACATGTCTCAATTCCAACATAATCCATGAAGGATGTTAACAGAAGGAAAATAAGTATGCCCGAGGACGAGGGGAAGATGGCGGAAGAGTAAGATGCGGAGATTACCTTCCTCCCCACAGATACACCAGAAATACATCTACATGTGGAATAACTCCTACAGAACACCTATTGAACACTGACAGAAGACCTCAGACCTCCCAAAAGGCAAGAACACTGACAGAAGACCTCAGACCTCCCAAAAGGCAAGAAATTCCCCCCAAGGTAGGACAAAAGAAAAAAGAATAAACATAGACAGAAGGATAGGGACAGGACCTGCAACAGTGGGAGGGAACTGTGAAGGAGGAAAGGTTTCCACACACTAGGAAGCCCCTTCGCGGGCAGAGACTGTGGACGGCGGCGGGGGGAAGCTTCAGAACCGCAGAGGAGACCACAGCAACAGGGGCACAGAGACCAAAGTGGAAAGATTCCCGCACAGAGGACGGGTGCCGACCAGCACTCACCAGCCCGAGAGGCTTGTCTGCTTACCCGCCGGGATGGGCGGGGCTGGGAGCTGGGGCTCGGGCTCCGGTAGGAGCACAGGGAGAGGACTGGGGTTGGCGGTGTGAACACAGCCTGCAGGGGGTTAGTGCACCACGGCTAGCTGGGAGGGAGTCTGGGGAAAAGTCTGCACCTGTTGAAGAGTCAAGAGACTTTTTCTTCCCTCTTTGTTTCTTGGTGCGCGAGGAGAGGGGATTAAGAGCGCTGCTTAAAGGAGCACCAGAGACGGGTGTGAGCCGCGGCTAAAAGCGCGGACCTGAGACAGACATGAGATGCTAAGGCTGCTGCTGCCGCCACCAAGAAGCCTGTGTGCGAGCACAGGTCACTATCCACACCCCCCCTTCCGGGGAGCCTGTGCAGCCCGCCACTGCCAGGGTCCCGGGATCCAGGGACAACTTCCCTGGGAGAACGCACAGCACGCATCAGGCTGGTGCAACGTCACACTGGCCTCTGCCGCCGCAGGCTCACCCTGCACTCCGTGCCCCTCCCCCCCCCCGGCCTGAGTGAGCCAGAGTCCCTGAAGCAGCTGCTCCTCTAACCCCGTCCTGTCTGAGCGAAGAACAGACGCCCTCCCACGACCCACACGCAGACGCGGGGCCAAATCCAAAGCTGAGCCCCGGGAGCTGTGAGAACAAAGAAGAGAAAGGGAAATCTCTCCCAGCAGCCTCAGAAGCAGCGGATTAAAGCTCCACAGTCAACTTGATGTACCCTGCATCTGTGGAATACATGAATAGACAGCGAATCATCCCAAATTAAGGAGGTGGACTTTGAGAGCAAGATTTATAATTTTTTCCCATTTTCCTCTTTTTGTGAGGGTGTATGTGTATGCTTCTGTGTGAGATTTTGCCTGTATAGCTTTGCTTCCACTATTTGTCGTAGGGTTCTATCTGGCCTTTTTTTTTTTTCTTTAATTTTTTTTCTTAATAATTATTTCTTTTTATTTTAATAACTTTATTTTACTTTATCTTCTATCTATATTTCTTTCTTTCTTTCTTTCTTTCTTTCTTTCTTTCTTTCTTTCTTTCTTTCTTTCTTTCTTTCTTTCTTTCTTTCTTTCTTTCTTTCTTTCTTTCCATCCTTCCCTCCTTTAGACAACAAATCATCTCAAATTGAGGAGGTGGACTTTGAGAACATTTATGATTTTTTCCCCTTTTCCTCTTTTTGTGAGTGTGTATGTGTATGCTTCTGTGTGAGATTTTGTCTGTATAGCTTTGTTTCCACCATTTGTCCCAGGGTTCTATCCGTCCATTTTTTTGTTTGTTTGTTTTGTTTTGTTTTAATTTTTTTCTTTTTTATTTAATATTTTTTTATTTTAATATCTTTATTATATTTTATCGTACTTTATTTTGTTTTACTTTATCTTCTTTCTTTCTTTTTTCCTTCCTTCCCTCCTTCCTTCTTTCCTTCTTCCCTCCCTCTGTCTTCCTTTCTTTCCTTCTATCTTTCTTTCTTTCTTCCTTTCATTCTACTTCTACTAATTCTTTCTTTCTACTTTCTCTCCGTCTAATTCTGAGCTGTGTGGATGAAAGGCTCTTGGTGCTGCAGCCAGGAGTCAGTACTGTGCCTCTGAGGTGGGAGAGCCAAATTCAGGACACTGGTCCACAAGAAACCTCTTAACTCCACATAATATCAAATGGCAAAAATCTCACAGAGATCATCATTTCAACACCAGCACCCAGCTTCACTCAATGACCAGCATGCTACAGTGCTGGACACCTAATGCCAAACAACTAGCAAGACAGGAACACAGCACCACCCATTAGCAGAGAGGCTGCCTAAAATCATAATAAGTCCACACACCCCAAAACACACCACCAGACATGGACTTGCCCACCAGAAAGACAAGATCCAGCCTCATCCACCAGAACACAGGCACTAGTCCCCTCCACCAGGAAGCCTACACAACCCACTGAACCAACCTTAGCCACGGGGGACAGACACCAAAAACAATAGGAACTATGAACCGGCAGCCTGCAAAAGGGAGATCCCAAACACACTAAGATAAGCAAAATGAGAAGACAGAAAATCACACAGCAGATGAAGGAGCAAGATAAAATCCCACCAGACCTAACAAATGAAGAGGGAATGGCAGTCTACCTGAAAAAGAATTCAGAATAATGATAGGAAAGATGATCCAAAATCTTGGAAATAGAATAGACAAATGCAAAAAACATTTAACAAGGACCTAGAAGAACTAAAGATGAAACAAACAACAATGAACAATACAATAAATGAAATTAAAAATACTCTAGATGGGATCAATAGCAGAATAACTGAGGCAGAAGAACGGCTAAGTGACCTGGAAGATAAAATAGTGGAAATAACTACTGAAGATCAGAATAAAGAAAAAAGAATGAAAAGAACTGAAGACAGTCTCAGAGACCTCTGGGACAACATTAAGTGCACCAACATTCAAATTATAGGGGGTCCAGAAGAAGAAGAGAAAAAGAAAAGGACTGAGAATATATTTGAAGAGATTATAGTTGAAATAGGCCAAGATACATATTAATCAAATTATCAAAAATTAAATACAAAGAAAACATATTAAAACAGGGAGGGAAAAACAACAAACAACACACAAGGGAATCCCCATAAGGTTAACAGCTGATCTCCCAGCAAAAACTCTGCAAGCCAGAAATGACTGGAAGGACATACTTAAAGTGATGAAGGAGGAAAACCTGCAACCAAATTTACTCGACCCAGCAAGGATCTCATTCAGATTTGTTGGAGAAATTAAAACCTTTACAGACAAGCAAAAGCTGAGAGAGTTCAGCACCACCAAACCAGCTTTACAACAAATGCTAAAGGAACTTCTCTAGGCAAGAAACACAAGAGAAGGAAAAGACCTACAAAAACAAACCCAAAACAATTAAGAAACTGGGAATAGGAACATACATATCGATAGTTACCTTAAATATAAATGGACTAAATGCTCCCACCAAAAGACACAGGTTGGCTGAATGGATACAAAAACAAAACCCATATATATGCTGTCTACAAGAGACCCACTTCAGACCTAGAGACACATACAGACTGAAAGTAAGGGGATGGAAAAAGATATTCCATGCAAATGGAAACCAAAAGAAAGCTGGAGTAGCAATTCTCATATCAGACAATATAGACTTTAAAATAAAGACTATTACAAAAGACAAAGAAGGACATTACATAATGATCAAGAGATCCTTCCAAGAAGAAGATATAACAATTGTAAATATTTATGCACGCAACATAGGAGCACCTCAATGCATTAGGCAAATACTAACAGCCATAAAAGGGGAAAGTGACAGTCACACATTCATAGTAGGGGACTTTAACATCCCACTTTCACCAATGGACATATCATCCAAAATGAAAATAAATAAGGAAACACACGCTTTAAATAATATATTAAACAAGATGGACTTAATTGATATTTATAGGACATTCCATCCAAAAACAACAGAATACACATTTTTCTCAAGTGCTCATGGAATATTCTCCAGGATAGATCATATCTTGGGACACAAATCAAGCCTTGGTAAATTTAAGAAAATTGAAATTGTATCAAGTGTCTTTTCCGACAACAATGCTATGAGACAAGATATCAATTACAGGAAAAGATCTGTAAAAAATACAAACACATGGAGGCTAAACAATACACTACTTAATAACGAAGTGATCACTGAAGAAATCAAAGAGGCAATCAAAAAATACCTAGAAACAAATGACAATGGAGACACGACAACACAAAACCTATGGGATGCAGCAAAAGCAGTTCTAAGAGGTAAGTTTATAACAACATAATCCTACCTTAAGAAACAGGAAACATCTCGAATAAACAACCTAGCCTAGCACCTAAAGCAATTAGTGAAACAAGAACAACAAAAACCCAAAGTTAGCAGAAGGAAAGAAATCATAAAAGTCAGATCAGAAATAAATGAAAAAGAAAGGAAGGAAACGATAGCAAAGATCAATAAAACTAAAACCTGGTTCTTTGAGAAGATAAAAAAACTGATAAACCATTAGTCAGACTCATCAAGAAAAAAAGGGAGAAGACTCAAATCAATATAATTGGAAAGGAAAAAGGAGAAATAACAACTGACCCTGCAGAAATACAAAAGATCATGAGAGATTACTACAAGCAACTCTATGCTAATAAAATGGACAATCTGGAAGAAATGGACAAATTCTTAGAAATGCACAACCTGCCAAGCCTGAACCAGGAAGAAATAGAAAATATGAACAGACCAATCACAAGCACTGAAATTGAAACTGTGATTAAAAATCTTCCAACAAGCAAAAGCCCAGGACCAGGTGGCTTCACAGGTGAATTCTATCAAACATTTAGAGAAGAGCTAACACCTATCCTTCTCAAACTCTTCCAAAACGTAGCAGAGGGAGGAACTCTCCCAAACTCATTCTATGAGGCCACCATCTCCCTGATACCAAAACCAGACAGGGATGTCACAAAGAAAGAGAACTACAGGCCAATATCACTGATGAACATAGATGCAAAAATCCTAAACAAAATACTAGCAAACAGAATCCAACAGCACATTAAAAGGATCATACACCATGATCAAGTGGGGTTTATTCCAGGAATGCAAGGATTCTTCAAAATACGCAAATCAATCAATGTGATAAACCATATTAACAAATTGAAGGAGAAAATCCATATGATCATCTCAATAGATGCAGAGAAAGCTTTTGACAAAATTCAACGCAATTTATGATAAAAACCCTGAAGAATGTAGGCATAGAGGGAACTGTCTTCCACATAACAAAGGCCATATATGACAAACCCACAGCCAACATCATCCTCAATCATGAAAAACTGAAAGCATTTCCACTAAGATCAAGAACAAGACAAGGTTGCCCACTCTCACCTCTCTTATTCAACATAGTTTTGGAAGTTTTAGCCATGGCAATCAGAGAAGAAAAGGAAATAAGAGGAATCCACATCGGAAAAGAAGTAAAGCTGTCACTGTTTGCAGATGACATGATACTATACATAGAAAATCCTAATGATGCTACCCGAAAACTACTAGAGCTAATCAATGAATTTGGTAAAGTAGCAGGAAACAAAGTTAATGCACAGAAATCTCTGGCATTCCTATACACTAATGATGAAAAATCTGAACGTGAAATCAAGAAAACACTCCCATTTACCATTGCAACAAAAAGAATAAAATATCTAGGAATAAACCTACCTAAGAGACAAAAGACCTGTATGCAGAAAATTATAAGACACTGATGAAAGAAATTAAAGATGATACAAATAGATGGAGAGATATACCATGTTCTTGGATTGGAAGAGTCAACATTGTGAAAATGACTCTACTACCCAAAGCAATCTACAGATTCAATGCAATCCTTATCAAACTGCCACTGGCATTTTTCACAGAACTAGAACAAAAAATTTCACAATTTGTATGGAAACACAAAAGTCCCCAAATATCCAAAGCAATCTTGGAGTCATGTACCAAAATGTTCATTGCAGCTCTATTTACAATAGCCCGGAGATGGAAACAACCTAAGTGTCCATCACCGGAAGAATGGATAAAGAAGATGTGGCACATATATACAATGGAATATTACTCAGCCATAAAAAGAAACGAAATTGAGCTATTTGTAATGAGGTGGATAGACCTAGAGTCTGTCATACAGAGTGAAGTAAGTCAGAAAGAAAAAGACAAATACCGTATGCTAACACATATATATGGAATTTAAGAAAAAAAATGTCATGAAGAACCTAGGTGCAAAGCAGGAATAAAGACGCAGACCTCCTAGAGAACGGACTTGAGGTTATGGGGAGGGGGAAGGGTGAGCTGTGACAGGGCGAGAGAGAGTCATGGGCATATACACACTAACAAACGTAGTAAGGTAGATAGCTAGTGGGAAGCAGCCGCATGGCAGAGGGATATTGGCTCGGTGCTTTGTGACAGCCTGGAGGGGTGAGATAGGGAGGGTGGGAGGGAGGGAGACGCAACAGGGAAGACATATGGGAACATATGTTTATGTATGACTGATTCACTTTGTTATAAAGCAGAAACTAACACACCATTGTAAAGCAATTATACCCCAATAAAGATGTTAAAAAAAAAAAAGAAGATGTGGCACATATATACAATGGAATATTACTCAGCCATAAAAATAAACGAAATTGAGCTATTTGTAATCAGGTGGATAGACCTAGAGTCTGTCATACAGAGTGAAATAAGTCAGAAAGAAAAAGACAAATGCCGTATGCTAACACATATATATGGAATTTAAGAAAAAAAATGTCATAAAGAACCTAGGGGTAAGACAGGAATAAAGACACAGACCTACTAGAGAATGGACTTGAGGATATGGGGAAGGGGAAGGGTAAGCTGTGACAAAGTGAGAAAGAGGCATGGACATCTATACATTACCAAATATAAGGTAGATAGCTAGTGGGAAGCAGCCACATAGCTCAGGGAGATCAGCTCGTTGCTTTGTGACTGCCTGGAGGGGTGGGATAGGGAGGGTGGGGGGGAGGGAGACGCAAGAGGGAAGAGATATGGGAACTTATGCATATGTATAACTGATTCACTTTGTTATAGAGCAGAAACTATCATACCATTGTAAAGCAATTATACTCCAATAAAAATGTAAAAAAAAAAATATGCCCTATGTGTTATATGGGCTCATTGGATGGTCACAAATGTGGAGGGAAAACAGTCAATATTTGAAGAGATACAATTATTTAAAAATTTGAGACGCAAGTGGCTGTGTGCTGAGGGACCCGGGCTGCCATGGTCTCAGACGAAGATGAATTGAATCTTCTAGTTATCATAGTTGATACCAGCCTAATTTGGTGGAGAAAGCAAGCATTAAAGTAATCACAGTTTACTTTATCAAAATGCGTAAACGCAGTGATGGTGTTAGGAAATTCTCATTTATTCATGAATCGTTCCAATAAACTTGCTGTGATAGCAAGTCACATTCAAGAAACTCAATTCTTATATCCCGGAAAGAATGGCAGACTTGGAGACTTCTTTGGAGACTCTGGCAACCCTTTTTCTGAATTTAATCCCTCAGGAAGTGAAGATGAAAATGTGAGTTGTTAACTTCAGCAAATGAAATTATTGTTGAAGAGATAAAAGATCTAATGACCAAGAGTGACATAGAGGGTCAACATACAGAAACTCTGCTGGCAGGATCCCTCGCCAAAGTTGTTTGCTACATTCATGGAATGAATAAGGAGGTTAAAGATAATCAGGAAATGAAATTGTCTATTGGGTGATTAAGGCTGCAGAAGACAGTGTGTTGCAATATATGAACTTCATGAATGTCAGCTTTGCAGCACAGAAGCAGAATATTTTGATTGGTGCCTGCGTGTTAGACTCTGATTCAGGACTCCTCCAAAAGGCTTGTGACATCACAGGGGGACTGTACTTGAAGGTGCCTCAGGGACCCTCCCTTCTGCAGTATTTACTGTGAATTTTTCTTCCTGATCAAGATCAGAGATCACAGTTAATCCTCCCACCCCCAATTCTTGTTGACTACTGGGCTACTTGCTTCTGTCATCGAAATCTCATTGAAATAGGCTACATCTGTTCTGTGTGTTTGTCACTATTCTGCAATTTCAGCCCTATCTGCACTACATGCAAGACAGCCTTTAAGATTTCTCTACCTCCAGTACTGAAGGCCAAGAAAAAGTAACTAAAAATGTCTGCATGATAGTAAAAATTGTTTCTCCGTCACTTAGAGCTATTAATAGAAATTATATGGCAGAATCTATATTAGGAAGGCTCTGAAAAAAAGAGATATGTGTAAGATAATTTTTAATGAACTTTCTTACAGGAAATATTGTAAAACATCATCCTCATCCCGTGTTTCTGGGGAGCTGATTTATTGGAGGCAGTCATTCTATGCAATATACCCTAAAATCTTTTCTGACTGTTTTTTGTCCAGAAATGGGGGAAGAAAGCACAAATTGTGACTAGATGATCGTTTGTCAAAGACAGTCTGTGCTGACTGATTATAGGTGTCAGAACCTACCCATCTAGGTTCCTACTATGAAATGTACAACATGAAATTTGAATGCAGTTTTGGAAAAAGTGACTATTTATGGAGAAATGGCATTAATCAAGATAGAACATCTTACTTGAATCAACACAACTTTGACAATAATCAAGTAAATAAAATCCTTATTTTCTAGGTTGAGATTTAGCTCCAGATATCAGCAGATAGTTATTCTTTTGTCTGACATCAGTACATGTTTAGACAGAGTCATCCAAATGATAGTTTGTCACTGAATATCTCTAAAAGCTGATTTTAAATGAATAAGGAGAGTGAGTGCAGTAATCTGGTAGCAACTTTTTATTTAGAAACAGTTGTGTGAAGAGCTTGTTTGTGAATGCTAATGTCTGGGTTCTGAGGGGGAATTTCTTGGGGAGAATGGCTTCTTTACATTTAAGTGTTGCCCCCTCATAGAATCCATCCCTTTTTTAATGAGGAGGGGAAAAACATTAATACTGAAGAACTGCTCTCTAGAAGCTTTGGACTTAATACTGTAAACTTCAATAAGTTCAAAAGAAAAATTATTTGTAATTTCAACAATAAAAAACTTATTTTTCTATGTAACCTTGAAGTTATTAAAAGTCCTTTTAAATTCCAGCATAGTGTAGAAAGGATTTTCAGGAATGGGGGCTGGTTTGATTTGTTTTTTAAAAGTATATTGACACAAATCTATTTGTGTATACAACATTGTATATAAATAAGATTTTATTTTTCTCTTGATGCCATCTCAGAAACTGAGTTTCATTTAAGTAATTTGGTGTTTGTTTAGATTATTTCAGGTAGATTTTGTATTCTGGATTTACGATTTTGTTAACAAATACCCAAAGATTTTGGTGATCACTTTCCAATGATTTGTTAATCCTTGAATTTAAGAATCTGTTTGTCTTTAAAAAATAATATTCATTATTTCACAGCCTAACTAATTGTAATGGAAATCACTATTTTAAGTCTAGGAAATAAAGCATCATATATCTAAAGATGAATAATTTCAAATAAGCTGATAAGGTTTCTGTTATTACTTTTTCATTTGAAATGTTTTATGGACTGGCTTAATTCTGTTTAAATTTTACTTTTAACTGTTGTGGTAATGTTTTATTTTGTATAAATTTTTATAATAAAATAATTTATATTTTCGTTAAAAATAATTTGAATGACTGAGATCCATACTCCTAAAGACAGATGACTCACTAGAACCCTACAAAAATATTTTGCTGCTTATGCCTCTGTCAAAACAAATATCATGATCTTCAGGATTGTAGAAAAACACACCCATGGCACCCTTGTAGCACAGCCACTAAAACTCAGATGGATCTTTGAACCCAATAAAGCAAACAGTGAGGCCCCTAAATGTGACCATACTGATTTGATGTTCTCTGGAGGAAGAATCTTAGAAATATAAATGGGGTAGAGAGCCCCATACACCAAAGTATATCAACTAAATGAGGAGGAGAAAGAAAGGGAGAAAGGTAGAGGGAGGAAGGAAGGAAGGAAAAAGGGAAATAGAAAATATGAACAGACTAATTATCAGTAATGAAGTTGAATCAATAATTTTAAAAAGTTGCAGCAAACAAAAGTCCAAGATCAGATGGCTTTACAAGTAAATTCTACTAAACATTTAGGGACGTATTAACACCTATATTTCGCAAATTATTCCAAAAAATTTGCAAAGAAAGTAATGCTTTTGAAATCATTCTACAATACCAGAATCATCCTGATACCAAAATCAGACAAAGATCACACACAAAAAATAAAATTATGGACAAATATCACTGGTGAACATAGATGCAAAAACCTCAACAAGGGCTTCCCTGGTGGCGCAGTGGTTGAGAGTCCGCCTGCCGATGCAGGGGACGCGGGTTCGTGCCCCGGTCCGGGAAGATCCCACATGCAGCGGAGCAGCTGGGCCTGTGAGCCATGGCTGCTGAGCCTGCGCATCTGGAGCCTGTGCTCCACAACGGGAGAGGCCACAACAGTGAGAGGCCCGCGTACCGCAAAAAAAAAAAAAAAAACTCAACAAAATGTTAAGAAACTGAATTCAACAATACATTAAAAGGATTATACATCATGATCAAAAGGAATGAATATCAGAAAGAGAAATTAAAAAGACAACCCCATTTACAATTGCATCAAAAAGATAAAATACCTAGGAGTAAATGTAAATAAGGAGCTAAAATATTTATACTCATACACTGTACATATGGTATCAACTACCATCATGCATGATAAACCCACTGCAGAGTTGCTGTTTTACATCCCTTAACCAAGACACCCATGATAAAAGTCAGGACCCAAGGGTCAACATAGTTGGAGATACTTCTGGTAGTCATCTTAGAACTGGATGCCCTGGCCAACAACTAGTTCATCAATATTTTTATAGAATCTTGAGCAATTAATAATTGTCTGTCTGCCTGATACAGCCAATGGCAGTAACAACATTCCTTATCTAAGGAATATCTTGACTCATAGATACCCAAAATATAAATCAAGGTCACATGTCTCTACATGACTTCATAAGCTTATTCCCTTCAAGCATCCAGGCATTAGAAATAATGTTAGAGAAACAATTTATTGGAATTTCCAATCAACCTTTCTTTACCTGATGTTAGAATATTGTTCCCCTGTCGAGGAGGAAAGAGTTTCTTTCTCCTGAGGTCTTCTGGGGTTTCTATTAGTCTAGAGCTACATTATCCCAATTTTAATATTTGAATATTTCCAAATCACTTGGATGATCCAACACAGGGCCATAAGTGTGCATTTTAGAGCTATTTAACTTATGGTTCATCTTTATCTTAGTACATAGTTTTGGGGGATACAAGCTTTAGTTTGTGCTTGTCAAGGAGGAGAGGGAGATGGATAGAGGGAGAGTTAGAAAAAAATAGTGAATTATAATGGATCCTTTAGCTTGTCCCTTATTTAAACCTAAAAAGGAAAAAAAAATGCTTAAGTTAGTGAAGGTTTGTCATAATTTCTTCCTTTGCTATGCCCTCATCTTGAACTTGAGTCTCCATAGACTAAGGAGGACATCAAAAAGCAGCCAATTTTTGAGGCTCTTTTTTTCTTTCTTTCTTCCTTCCTTCCTTCCTTCCTTCCTTCCTTCCTTCCTTTCTTTCTTTCTTTCTCTCTCTCTCTCTCTCTCTCGCTCTCGCTCTCTCACTCTCTCGCTCTCTCGCTCTCTCGCTCTCTCTCTGTCTCGCTCTCTCTCCCTCTCTTTCTTTCTTTCTTTCTTTCTTTCTTTTTTCTTTCTTTTTTTTCCTTTTTATCGGAATAAAAAGCAGAATCAGCTTTCAGTACTTGAATTTTTCCCAGTATTTGTGTTATATCTCACACCATCAATAAGATGCCTTGATTATTTTGTCAAACCTTTTAGTTATTCTCATGAAAAGGTTGAATTGAGCCACCTAATACTCCATGAGCTAAGGCAGATCCTTAACCAATTTTCTGTTCTATGCACACATTCTTAAGTAATCTTATTCAGGTGGAACATGTTGGGTTATTTTTTGTGATAAAATGACAAAATCATTGCTGTAATAACTCAACCAGACATTTTTCATCTGTCATGTGTGCGTATCACACTAAGTCACTCTCATCACATTGTTAATTCTAAAATACCTAAAAATTCAATTTCACTACACTTCTCTATCCTTAATGAAGGTCTCTATCCTTGATGACTGAATGTAGTTTATGTTTTAGAGATGAAAGATGTTAGAGGCACTGTTTTGCAGTTTCTTTTCTTCCTGTCTTTAATCTGTCTTACAAAATTCCTTCATGAAAAGTTGTATATCAACAACTGGTAAATTTATTTAAATTTTTAAGACTGATATTTATGTACAGTATGCATATATGTATACAGAAACATGACATATACATTATGTATATACACATATATGCATATATACATATACATGCATGCCAATTTTGCTAGGTAACTAGAAAGCTTTAGAATCATCTAAAGAGAAAATACTGTGGTTTTCTTACATATACATTTATTTATAGACTTCATCTGAAAAATGAATCAAAGCAGCAGAATATATGCCCTATAGGAATAAGGAGCTTTAATACTTCTCTACCACATTTTATAGACTTTATTTCCTTTTCTAATCAAGTGAAATTCTATAAAAGGAAACTCATTTTCCTTTGTATTATATCTGGATTAATCTTTTTATTTACAACATGACTAGATAAATCAAGAGAATATTTTATGAAGGTCATCTAAATTCCACTAAGCAAATTAAATTAATTGACAAGGGTTGGCTGGGTATTTGTGAAGTGCCACAAAGAACTCCATTGTTATTGTTAAGAACTAGACATTTACTCCTTGTTAAATTAACAGATTCAATTGAGAAATCATAGTT
The DNA here is from genome assembly GCF_964270905.1 of Leucopleurus acutus. Lineage (NCBI taxonomy): Eukaryota > Metazoa > Chordata > Mammalia > Artiodactyla > Delphinidae > Leucopleurus > Leucopleurus acutus. Next base: position 19,859,258 of record NC_139147.1, on the reverse strand, counting down.
AATACAATAGTCACCCACTTGGCTATACTCTGTAATTACTCTACATGACAAAGTTACTAACATTAGAAAAAACACCAATAAGAACTAGCTAAATCACAGCCCCTTCACTGTGGGGAGGAGAGCATTTTTTTTTTCAAATTTTCAAGTAGTGCACACAAAAATACATTTATTAAGCTTTTACCACTTGAGTAATATTACATTTTTGGGATGAACTGAAGTGTATCATTTCAATTTTCCAATCTGATAATTAGTAAACATACTCTCCAGTGATGAAAAATATTGAAACTTGTCATTCTTTTTGATTCATTAATCTCTCTCAAAAATTGAAAAAAATCAGTCTACCCTTGTCTTGTTATTCAAGAAATGATACAAGTTGGATGCTAATATTGAAAGGTTAGATAATGGATCCCAAATATTTTAGATACTAACAACATATCCTAAGTGATCTGCAGTAAAATACATTTCCTGAAATCAAGTATTTTTAGTGAATAATTGCTTGCCACTTACTATGGATTCCTCCAAAATCCATATGTTGAAACCCTATGTGGAGGGGGGGGCTTTGGGAGGTAATTAGGTTTAAATGAGGTCTTTAGAGTGGAGCCCCCATTATGGGGTTAGTACTTTTATAAGATGAAGAGACCAGAGCTCTCTCTCTCCCTCCATGTGAGGAATCAGCAAGAAGGCAATGATCTGGAAAGAGGTAGAAGGCCCTCACTATGAATATGATCAAGCTGGCATCTGAGCATGCTGACCACAAGGCTAATCTCAGACTTTCAGCCTCCATAACAGTGAGAAGTAAATGTTTGTTGTTTAAGGCACCTAGTATATGGTATTCTGTTATAGCCAGACAGATTAATAAATTACTCATTTATAAACATCTTATTCAAGGCTAATTTGCAAACTTTTGTTCCTGATTGTCTGATGCTTTAATTCTTGATTACATAGAATCTATTTTACATATATGAACATATCAATTACCCCAAAGTATGTTTAAACAGAGTGAATGTTTGCAAATATAAAATGGCATTTTCTAAGAATTTAGACATATACTAAGCTATGATAACAAATTTGATAAAAAGTTTGTTTCTGTGGTTGTCCTTGCCAATGTTGAAATGGAAGCAATTGTAAAAATAAATAAACTTTACAATAAACAGAAATAAAAAAGGGCAGAATTAATTATACCAATTTACATTGATTGGCTGTTTTAATAATGTCTTTAAAATAGTAGATTTTTGTTTTTGTTTTTTTGCTATTGATTTATACAGCAAAGCTATAGCTATATGACAGCTTTCACTCAAAATCCTTGCCTTATTATTAATAGCTTGTGCCAGTCAGATTAACAATTTGATGTCTGAAAGATTACCTTTTTTTCCAATGATACTTTCATATTAGTGGTAAGCTAAATAGCACCTCTCTCCTCCAAAAAAAATATCTAGGTCCTAATCCTAGTATCTGTGAGTCTTATATTACATGCAAAAATGTCTTTACAAAAAAAATTGTCTTTACAGATGTGATTAATTTAGGAATAGTGAGATGAAGAGGTTATCCTCAGGTAGGCCTTAAATGACATCACAAGTGTTTTTAGAAGAAGAAAGCAGAAGAACATTGGACTGCAAATAGAATGGAAGGCATGAATAGGAGCATAGAGAGGAAGTGCTGTCTATGCCTCTGACTTTGACTATGGAGGAGGGGGCTATGAGCCAAGGAGTGCAGCTCTACAGGCTAGAAAAGGCAAGACATCGATTCTTCCCTAGAGTCTCCAGAGGAAGCACAGACTTGCCAACAGCTTGATTTGTGTCCCACAAGCCCCGTTTCAGACTTCTGACTGCCAAAACTATAAGAGAATAAACTTCAGTTGTTTTAAGACACCCAGTTTGTGGTAATTTGTTACAGTAGCCATAGGAGAGTAATATAATATCAATGTAAAAATTGATCATTTTCCAGTAGTTGGTACATATTAAGCTTTCAGAGCTGCATGTTTTCCTACCGCTCAGGTAGAAAACTTAGAGGCACTACAATATGCTCTTTCCTTGTCCTTAAAATATCTTCATCAATACACACAATTTTTTCAATATACAAATGCATTTGACAAATATTCTGAAATCCAATTCTATAAGGGGAAACACATGTATATATATATATATATATATATATATATATATATATACTCTAATAATCAGAGTCAAAGATACCAAGGATGCTTAGATCAACATCTGTCCTTCTGAGCTCAATTTTGAAAGACATTTTGCAGTGTGTGCCAGAAATTCTCAGAACCTGAGACAATGTTTATTTAGGTAAAAATGGGCCATTTATCCTATGACAGAGGTCATTCTGATATGTGACAAGAAGTACCTACAAAGTATTCAACAACCCATTTCTTTGAATTACTTCTTCACCCAAAAGCAGTAAATCTCTTTTTGTTTCAGATGGAGTTTCAAGCAACTGGCAGGTTGCTATTGATCTGTAGCTGCAAATTCCTTTATGATTGGAAAATTACCCACATTTCTCATTTTAAGAGCATTATCAGAGTACAGATAAGACCTAAGTCTTTTTTCTCTTCATCTCTAATCATGGTATTAGATTCATCCTTAACTCAATAGCTGATATTTATTGAGTACTTAGGATATGTCACTCACTGTTGCAAAAATTTTACATGTATTAATTCATCATATCAGTCTTGTACTGTGAGTGGTGGTAATGTTACAGCTACAGTTTTACTGGTGGGAAAACTGAGGAACAGAAAGTTTACAAAACTTGCCCAGGGACCTACAGGTAGTGGGAAGGGCAGTTTATTTGCAGAGGAAGTATCCTTAGTCACAAGGCCACTGACTCACTGTCTATCAGCTGGAGTTGCAAAAGCCACTGCTGACGAATCATCTAGAGACTTTGAAGACTGCAAGAGGGTAAATACCTCTTAGCTGATGCCAACCACATACACCTGTGCACACACATATACATTATCAAATATAATAGTCATCTATGATGAGCTGGACTGGCTGACCACTTATTAGCATAACCCTCCTGCAATCTGCACAGTCTCTACTCATAAAACATTAAAACCTTTGGTCTTATCTATAGGGGATACACAAATTAGCAAGATATAGTCTATAGGTTCCACCTCTAAAACATTTTAAATTTAATATATAATCCAGATATATGCACTTATCTCTAGCAAATGTATAAATGGTATTATCTGACCCATAAATTCAAGGTGAAAATTATATATATATATATATATATATATATATATAATTTAAAATTAAATTTTAAGAGGTTGTACATTTAACTTTATCGCTGTAATAATAAGAATTTTGTAGAATGTAAATATTTCTCTCTTGAGTTTTCTAAACACCCCTGGGTTTAAGTAGTTCATAAACCCAAGTAACCAGAATCAGTTTAGTAAAAAGTACACATCTCAGCTCATCAAGGCTGAGTTAGTTTAGGCTTATCACTTTTACATGATATCACCATTGAAACAGGTTTCAGAGTCTGATACATGATACATATCTTCTGCATTTTTGTTCCCTGCTTAGATCTTTCATAGGTATTAATAGGATGATTTTCCCCTTCCAAGTTGTTTGTCCAAGAAGACCTCTCCCCTAGGCTTCCATTATTGCTGGGTCAAGAGTAGGGGTAGAAAATTGAGAAGAGGTAATATATTCACCATCACTCCTAAAGTTTCCATCTAAGTGGAATATTGTCCATTAGCTTGGTGTTCTTTGTCTTTTTCTTCCTCCTTTTTTTACTCTCTCCAAGCAAATGGTCTAGCTAGCTAGCTAGCTAGCTAGCTATCATTTAGCTATATATATATATATATATATATATATATTGCACTAGTGTATATAGTCCACTCCTTTTCCCTTATATTTTCTGTCAATATTTGTCTGCTCAAAGATGTCATATGTTATATTACATATGTTACAATGTCTTGTTATATTAAAATGATTCATCAACTGTGTGTCTTCAGGATGGATAGAGTGTACTCATGCTCATATGCAAAGACCAGCATGATTAACCATCAACAAAATTTATTCACAGCTTTGCATTTTAAAATACCTGTGTCAATTAGTTACAATAAAATATGCACTTAATGGGAAAAAGAAACCGATGTCATATGTTTTCAATTGGTCTTGTATATGCTATAAGATTAATGGTAAAAGTTCTGTACCTGTGAGGTAGGCCTATGATTTTTCTGACCTGAGAGGGTGGTCTTCCTCATACTGGGTTGTTCTGTTATAAAGCCCATTGTGGAAATACCTAAATCAAATCCAGTAGTACAGCCTTTCACTTTAAATAAAATTTTTATTTAATTTCCATATGCCTTTCTTTGAATATTTCTCAGGTTGCTATTTGCCATGCTTTTACTTTAAAGACAAACAAACAAACCAAAAAAAAACAAAAAAACCTTTGCACTTTTATTTTAATGTTATTTTCCTGTCATTTTTTCTTATTTCTTTTCATTCTATTCATGTGTAATTAGGTATTTATCTATCTATCTACCTTACCTATCTATTATCTATCTTATCTATCATCTATCTATCTGTCTATCTCATCTATCTATCATCTTAAGGAAAATCCCGAACGAACTTTTTGGCCACCCCAATATCTATCTCTCACTTTATTCCTGATGAATTCATATGAAACCCTTCTTACCTCTGAGCTAAAGTTGAACATTTGAGCTTTATTCTGTTTCTTCTGTATCTTGATAGAAGTTTAAGGAAGAATGGTCAGAGAATGCCTTCCTAGAGCTGAGTAGGGTCTTACATGGACAACCTGAGCTCAGCTCTCTGTTTTGAACTTTTGTGATCTGACCATTTTCAGGGTCCCACTATCCTCTGTTTCATCACTTAGAAAATGATTTTAGATCCATTGAGATTTAAATTGTCATTAAATTTTATACCTTCATCATTTTTTTGATGTTATTGTTTGGCTGAATTTGACAGTTCCTTTTATAAGCTATTGAGGTTGAAATATTCTGGAATTTACCTAGGTAGCCAACGTAATCATTTGTGAATACCATCCACCAAGGTTATAGTCACAGACTAAATAACTCTTTGACAATGGTTTTAAAATGCTGCATAAAGACTTGTGGTTCTTAACATAAGGACCTCAAAGTATAACTGGAATAAATTAGATCCATAAACTCAAAATGCCAAATCATCTACTTTTTTTTAATTGAAAATACTTCCTCTGAATCCTTTATCGTGATCTCTGAAAGGGAACCTCCACAGGGTAGCACCTAGCCTGACCTCCAGGCTCCTGTTACATAGACTCTGGAGTTTGATCTGTGTTACCATTGCTTCTCTTTTCCACATAGAGCAGGTCCCGACAACTGTTCTAGTGATGGTCCAGATCCCTGGTCACTATGAATATTTGAGGGAGATTGATGCCATTTTCTAAGCACTTACACTGTTAGAGTGTTTCCTGAAACACACACTTTGGTTCCCTGCTTGTTCTGTGTCCTGTGTAGCCATCTTCCAAATCACGGGTCACTACCAGGTGCCTTGAATCAAACTTGGTTTAAACTAGGGGTTCTCAACCAGAGAGGATTTTGATCATCCAGGAGATATTTGGTAATGTCTGGAAACTCTTTGATTGTAACAACTGGGGCAAGGGTTTTTCACTGGGCATCTATTGGGTAGAGACCAAGGATGTCGTGAAACATACAATACACCCCCACAAAACAAAGAGTTAATCTAGCCCAACCTGTCAACAGCACTGAAGTTGAAGTTGTTAAAAACATTGTAGACATGAAGCCAAACCTCCAGGCTCCAGATAACATTCTTTTTTGATTTTGACAACACCAAATGTGTGATTAAACTCTATTTCCCAGTCATCTGAAATGCCTAAATTCTTTCATTAGTGTAGCTAACTTGACATCCACATACGTCTCCAATTATTCATGAAGGGTAACAATTGTTATTACTAAAAGGTTAGTTCCCTAATGAGCTAAAAATGATTGAAGAAGCCATCTGGAAACTTTCTCACCAGAACAGAAAAAAATTTTAAACTATCTTTTACCAGACAGCTTTATTTGGAAGTTTTAGGATGCTTGTACAAACTAGATTTTTTAAAATCTGGTTTGGCTATAAATACTCCATCATTCAAATCCACAATGGAGTCAAAAGTTACATGTGTCAACACAAATAATCAATAAGCAATCAATAATAGGAATAGAAAAGAGTTTTATTTGAGCCAAACTGAGGGCTATAGCCCAGAAGACCGTCTCTCAGATAGTTCTGACAAACTGCTCCGGTGAAGCATGGTTTTTAGCACGGTTTTATATCTTGTCAGAACAAAGAACATCAAACAAGTCAGGAATATATTCCTTTAAGGTTTTTAAAAAAAAAACAGATCAGCATGTACATAGTGAGTTGGTATGACCTTGGTACCTAGGAAGGGAGTCTTACTCGAAGGAGTATCAGCATTGGTGTCTCAGGAAGAGAGGAATTTAATCTTTATTTTGAACATAGACATTCTTCACTTTTGGTCAATGTGCCTTTTTCTTTAATAATTAAAGCAGATGTATAATGTATGCTTGATAGACCACAGACAGGCTGTTTTGTTAGCATAAAATTCAAGTTAACTTATGTATAAGCCAGAATGATTTCTCCACACCTCAATATGTGAAAATCTTTCATCACATGACATATCAAACTCCTTACGTTACTTAATGGCAGAGCCATAGTCTTTCTTATATTCCAAATGTATATCATGGAGGAGAGTCTGTTTAACCAAAATTTTACCAGAACATAACTCATTTGGTCATATTGGTAATGTGTGACAGCCCCCCATAGAATTGGGGCAAATTTGAGCTGACAGCATACTAACTCCTCCTAATCAGTTTAGGAATGGAAGCATTGTGCAGTAAAAGATAGACAAGTCATATCATCAGCTGAATAATCCTTGCAGAGATCATTGTGGACATCTCAGCGAATTTAGAGCTTCTGACCCACCATCTTTTGAAAAAATTGCTCTGAGACTTATAAAATTTGTGAATGCAAAACTAAGTCCTATATTTATAATTTTATGGGAAAGGTAGAACTTTATATCATGGCAGACTATCAAACTGATCTTCTGTCAGAGTCTATGGATCACAACGGTTGTTATTTGTGCCAGATAAGAAGTGAACTGCCTGGCCTAAGGAAAGAGGGCACCCGCTGCCCTATTTCTACATCCAGGAGAAAAACAGAAAGCTAGTATGCCTAGCATTTGACCAGAACAAAGTTACATGCACTACTGTGTACTCACATTGGGTGTAAAATTAAATCCTGAGGTTGCGTGCTAATTCACTTAAGAGCAATGTAGAGGGAAGCAGGGGTTCCCAAGTGTAGTGCTCCAGGGCTGTGCGCAGGAACAGAGTAGTTTTCACCAGCTGGTGCAGGATCACTACTACCCTTGAAAACAATATCAATTTATATTCTAATCTTGTACCCCACAAAACAATTAATTCCATGTAAAGATTTAATCCTAACAGAAAAAAAAGCATTAAAATTATATGAATATATAAAACATTTATCTTATTATGAGATATTAAAAGATGTTTTAAGTTTAGCTACCTAAGAAAATAATTACCAGAGGAACACTGACAGATTTGACTGGAAACTGGTATTTTTTTTCCATACTTTGTTTTTAGCCATAGAGAAATTGATCGTCAGAGGCACGGACAAAATCAGACGACTGCTGAAGATAGAATTAAGATGAACACTTTGAGTAGTTCATTAAAAATGTTCCGGGAGCAATTATTCAACTTATTAGCAGGAATGAGCTCTAGCCCTCAAGTCTGAAATCTACTCATCACCGCTACCACGTGGAAGAACAGCAGGCAGGGGCAGTGTCCCCAAATAAAGCTGACCTGGATTAAAGAAGCCCTGAATAAAACATATTGGCCAACATCACAACCTACAACTTTTATGACAGTTTTGCTATCCTACGTCAGCTTCCTCATAAAAGTAATTAATTTTCCCATGGAGCAGGCGGAAGTTGTGATGACATCAATGTTATTAATTATTCATTAAGCAGAGCGAAGGTGAATTACAGAAGACCACGAGTCAGATATGTTTATCAACAGGCAACATTGGTAATTAAATTTATTTTTATAATTAAATTCATTTTTTGCTTATATGGCAAAATATTAAGTAGAGTAAAACAGAAAGATGCTCCAACCTGACAGTAACAAGAGCAGACCGAAGATTCCATTAAAAAGTTCTCTGAGAAGAGGAAAAATGCTTCATCCCTACATTTTCCTAATTTCAGAGACCCCGAGGTCAAAGTCACTGGAAAGTAACAATTTTTATGTCTCAGTTCTGATGTTCTCTGTCTTTGATGACAGACTTATAGTAGACAATCTCTAAAAGTATGATGATACCCACAAAAAAGAAACAATAATGAGTTTCCTATTCATTTTATCTCAAGCAAAGCCTGATATCCTGCAGTATGTATGTATGAATGTATGTGTGTATGTATATTCCCACATATGTTTGAAACTGACATTATTCCTCTTTATGTAGATTTCACAGGTTAATATTGTCAACTATCTTATGCATAGGCTATTGTCAGATGTAATTAGGGACTTCTTACTTACTCTCTAGCCCATAGGTACACCTGACATAACGCACAGTCATGTCTGAGTGACACCCTGACATTGGCTTTTATAGATGTCTCTTACACACCAGTAAAGGTTTATAATCTCTTTTTAAATTTAAGCATTCTCAAAATGTTATTCTTGGGTGAAAAACGCATTTCTATTATTTTCTTTTAAAGTTGTTGGCTTGTAAATTTTTATTTTTCATGAATAAATTATTCTACTTCTTAGAATAATGACAAGCGATGTTTCTTCTTCATAACTACAACCTCACATGTGCTTTTACATGTTTCCCTAACTGAACATTCCATTATGAGGGTCCTCAGGACAGAAGTACTGAGCCTGAGAGAGAGCAGGCAGCCTGCCTGATGCCTAGTAACGAAGCAAGACAGAATCCTTCCCACAAACACACATCTTCACATTCACAGACTGTCAGAAATGTAGAGTGATTTGTTTTGCAATTTAAAAGTATGTACATATATGTATATATGTATGTATATATATATGTATATGTATGTCCATGTGTGTACATGTATGCCTAAATGAAATCTTGAGATAAACGTATTCTGAGACACAGGCATGCTATATAAATATTTTTGTATTTGTCCAGAGAGCTATGAACATATATATTATTGTATATGTATATTTATATGTATGTATATATATGAGAGAGAGAGAGAAAGACAGAGGCAGAAAAAGAAAGAGAGAGAGAGAGATCATTCCAGAAAACATTTCATCTCAAGGGAAAAGCAGTTGAGCACTAAGATATGCATCAAAGGTAAAGATACAGGTTGGATTTGGAGAGACATACTTAATATAGGGCTCATTACTCAAGTTTCCTTTCAGCTTATACCAAGTGCCCTTGCGCCTCAGCCTTAGAGAAATGGGTTTGCATTTAATGCACAAGATACTTTTAAAAAACAGATATTATTAGCATCATCATAGGACTTTGAGATTCAAGGTGAATGCACATTTCAGCTGTTGACCCTGGTAGGACTGGCAATCATGCTAGTGCTTTTAGGGCTTCCAGAGACACTGCCCTCAGCACAGACGTCAGTGCCAGTTTCAGGTACAAGTAGCACTGTGGAGCTCCCACCTTGTCAGATATAAATGCCTTAGCAGTTACTCCAGGCATAGAAAACCCCAGGTGGAATCGGGGAGGAAAGTGATACTTGCTACACAATGCCCACAGATACTGATGTATGAGGAGATTCCAATTCCTCGAATTTTCTGGATTATTTGAGATATGTTGGTAGGGAGTCTAATGCCCATAAAGCATGTAGGAGCAGAACAAGAAAAAAATTATTTTTGTATTTATACTTATCTTTACCTACTTAGTTTTGTATATAGTGTGATATTTTCCTGGACACACCTTATTTCTCCATTGTCTTGGAGTCCAAGAGGCCATAACTGGTATCAAATCATTCTGTGTGTGTGTGTGCATGTGTTTGACTATGGGATATACAGCTCTTATCATACAGTATCTATCTATAGAAATCTCATCACAGTTGTGTGTATATGTGCTGTCAGTTTATTTTAAAAGGGATATTTATTGGATTTAAATGTAGTAGCAGCCACTAATAACATTAAGGAAATGTTTTATTTTTATTTTGGATTGAGTGGAAAGCAAGCATCTATTAAGAATCCATTTACTTTACGAATTACATTCTGTCTATTTCGCACCTTCCCAAATCTTCTCTGTTCAAGGAATTCTTTAGTATTTAACTTTTTTTTCAAAGCAACCCTAGGCCAAAGGGAATTCTAAAAGTTGCATTTATATTAGTTAAGCCAAACAGCTTAAAAAGTATTCTTAACAATTATCAGTAAACTTCCAACTCAGATTGGATACTGTCACCTTTGTTTTCTTTTCTACATTGTTTTTCTCTGTTTTGTCTTAGTCATCACTGAAAACCCAGTTTCACAATGGTAAGATGCCATAGAAAGAAATTTAGTGATCTGATATTTAAACTATAAATTATTTTGTGCTAGCAGTTTTCACAGCTTTCAATAGATGCCACTGTGTTTCCCCCGAATAATTTAAATAATATTTTAATTTTATCCTTTAAATTAATTTAACTCAGTCATTTAATAGAACACTTTAAAAATTTCAAACAAACTTGTGTCACTGTACTACTATGAGTGGGATTCAGTGTTTGGTTTGGGAAAGGCAGACCTATTTGAAAGTCAATGACTAATGTCAGAGTAAAAATACAGTAGTTCTAGATACATGTACTAAAATGTTTACCAAAAAGGAAACACTGTTGACAATAATATTTGTCATTATAGACAAAAGCAAATAAAAGTTGATGCTATCAAAGTAAATTAAATATTCAGTGAATATAAACCTTATTGTCATATATATAGTTCTAGGCAAATATTTGCAAGATAAACCTAACTTTTAAAGTTTTTCTTATTCTCAGAAGACATTAATATATCATCTAAAACTGTGTATATAGTGAAAGTGAATTAAAAAAAACAGATAAAAAGAAGTGTTTTCACTTTGGTATAAGAGAAACCTTTTTGCCTAAGAATAATGTGCCTTAAGAATTTTTTTCTATGAATTATTTCTCTATAGGTTGAGATTTCATCAGCATGATACTAAGCCATATGAACGATTCTCTCTTTGTATATAGCACTAATAAGAAATTTAATTTAAAATCCTCACAAATAAAAGTTCAGTACAAGCAAAAAGCTGTTGTTTTATTCACTTATAAGCAGGCAAGATATCAAAAACTAAATAAAAAACAATATTCAAATATTTTCTGAATAAGTATTAATGTGTATATGCATTATTTTATCTAATACATTATTTTATATTTCTAAAATATTTTCAAAAATCATTAGAAATCTTCATTTATATAATATAGTGCTTCCTCTTATATAATGGAATGCTAAAATCAAACATATAAAATGATAAGCACATAGAATGCTTTATTGTAGTGCTAAAAATGAACAGTAGTTCTGTGGGGGGGGAGCGTATATATTTTCCTTCCTCTACAATCATGCTTCTATGTCTGCTTATTCTATCTGAACTCCCAGCTCCCCACTATAGCACCAGATGTTAGCTTGGTGTGCTGAGGATCTTATCACTGGGAATTCTGCAGATCTAGTGCCCATGTTGGCAGATGATGTAGGCAAGGCACAGTTGCCCCCGATCCTTACTCCCTCTAGCATCCTAGGAAGAGCTCCGTGGATGCGCCAGCCTCTCAGTGGTCACGAGACTCTAGCATTTGTTTTCAAGGTTCAGGATTCACACTTCACCTCTAGGTCCAGCTGAGAGAGTTTCATGGGACGTCAAACCAAATGATTTTAAATATCCGTTGTATCTCCTAGTTTCTGTCCTGGAGCCCAGCGGTCCTGCTGTTCCAGGTCCAAGCACAACTATGTGTTGCAATTCTGATTCAGATCCATGGTGATGCATATCTTATTTCTGCACATGATTAGTTCCTTTTTCTATTTTATCTAAGTTTGGTGCTTGACAGATTGAAAAGTGGTGGTCTGCCACGTAAAATAACGGCACAGACTTTGCCAGACGTTTGCAAGGCAGGATAAAAAAATAAAAAATTAAATTTAAAAAGTCCTGGTATTAAACATGAACAGAGGCTGAAATATTATTATATTAAAGAAAATAAGCTTGAATTAATTTCTTATAACTTCTGAAACAGGATAAATAAAAAACATAAATGGGGTCTCAAATGTGGGAATCAAAGAAAATAGATGGAAGTGATAAATAGCTTAAACATCAAGGTGTAAGAAAAGGAAATTTTGTATTCAGAAAAGATAGAAATGAAAACTCAGGAAAATGGCCTTAATCCAATTAGGAACTGCCTGTCATTAAAGCTTTATGTTAGGGCTGGACAGAGACACCTGGGCACATTTGACAGGCAGTAATTAGGTCCTCATTTAAAATAAAGATTAAAAAGACATTTGGTAGAAGACACAATTTCTTTCTATAAATGTTTACATTATATTAATTTTGAAATAAGAGGTCAATAACAAATAGAGAGTAATACTATAGTCTACCTTAACAGGTTCTGTCTTGTTTTCGAGATTTTTTTTTTACAACCACACAATTAAATTGAAAGCATATATATATATATATATATATATATATATATATATATATATATATCACATCTTCTTTATCCATTCATCTGTTGATGGAAATTACAAATGATATTATCTATAAGGGGTTAATATCCAAAATATATAAACAAATCATACAATTCAGTATCAAAAAGACAAACAACTTGATTAAAAAGTGGACAGAGACTTGAATAGACATTTTTTCAAAGAAGATGTACAGATGGCTAACAGGCACATGAAAAGATGCTCAACATCGTTAATCATCAGAGAAATGCAAATCAAAACCACAGTGAGATATCACCTCACACCTGTCAGACTGGCTATCAGCTAAAAGACCACAAATTACAAATGTTAGTGGGGATGCAGAGAAAAGGAAACCCTTGTACACTGTCGGTGGGAATATAAATATAACCACTATGGAAAACATTTTGGAAAATACAGTAGGTAATCAATAGGTGAAGATTATATTCATTATTAGTTTTTTACCCATCTTTCAATTAGAGTGCCAAAGATCAGAAGTCAACATCTTTCCACGGCAATGCTACTTTCATTAACTGTCATTTGAAAAATTAATAAAATCTGTGGTGATTAATTTTATGTGTCAGCTCGGCCATGGAGTTCCCAGATGTTTGGTCAAACATTATTCTGGATGTTTCTGTGAGGATGTTTTTAGATAAGATTAGCATTAAAATTGGTAGACTGAGTAATTGCTTTCCCTAATGTGTGTGAACCTCAACCAATCAGTTGGAGGTCTGAAGAGAACAAAATTGACCCTCCCTGAGTAAATGAGAATTCTTTCTGTTTGATTCTCTTCTAACTGGGACATCATTTTGACTTGAACATCAGCTCTTCCCAAATCTTGAGCCTCCCAGTCTTCAGACTAGAACTACACCATCAGTTCTCCTGGTTCTCAGGCCTTCAGACTCTGACTAGAACTACATCATAAGCTCTTCTGTGTTCTACCTTGCCAATTTTTTTTGTCTGCACCGTACAGCATGTGGGATCTTAGTTCCACATTGATGGATTGATCCCACACACCCTTCAGTGGAAGTGCAGACTCTTAACCACTGGACCGCCAGGGAAATCCTACCTTCCAATTTACCCTTCAGATCTTGGGACTTTTCAGCTTCCATATCATGTAAACCAATTTCTTATAATAAATCTCTTTCTCACTATATATACATTTTAATAATTCTGCTTATCTGGAGAACACTGACTCATATAAAGTCCTACTTCTCAGTGTGCATGTTCATTTAAGATCATATCTCAAAAGTTTTATTGAAAAAAATGTTCATTTAAGATCATATCTCAAAAGTTTTATTGAAAAAAATGATCTTCAAAAATATCAGGTCAATCCATTTTTTTATACAAATGTAAGCCTCTTACATAATGAATTTGTATTGACTTTGTTTCAACAAATGTTAAAATAATTAGGGTTTTTTCTTGTTAATGAAGTCATAGTATGGTTAATAAAACTTGTATTAGAAGAAATGGATTTACAGTCTGCAGAGAAAAGGCATATGCTGCATTTTATAGGTTGACTTGTGTCCCCTCAAAGGATAAATTGAAGCCATAATTCCTAGTACCTCAGAATGTGGCCTTACTTGGAAATGGGGTTGAGGCAGAAGATAGATGGTCCCTAGGCTGAGCAGCTGAAGTCTGTCCCCTGTGGACAGATACTTCAAGAAAAAGATAATAGCAGAGAGGCAGAGAGGAGCTGAGTCCCGCCCAGATAAAAGTTAAAGAGACCACATATTTCTCATTCTTGAGGTCAAGGAGACCTTCCTGACTACTCATGCACAGTAGGTCTCCTTGGGGGTCAAAAATGTAGGAGATAGCACCCCATAATAGGTGATGTCAACCTTCCAACAAGTCTCTGCACTGGAATCCATCATGGCTAAGAGATACGCGTGCACTCAGGGGAGGACACTGAGTTATACCAAATATGGACTCAGAGCCAGGCAAAGCAAGATGATTGGCCAGAGGAAACACGGAAGCAGGGTCCCACATAAATAACTTAAACTACCACTAAGGCACGACTCTCTGAACCCACCCATGTGTGCCTATTCACATGTACTTATTTTCCTCCTAATAAACACTTCACTTGTTTCACCACTTTCTGTAGTTTTGTTGAAATTCATATTTACAAAGCAGACAAGCCAGGGCCTTGTCACTAGCCACTGGCCCTCGTACCTAGTGGTTAGGATTCAGTGCTCTCATCGCCGCAGCCTGACTTCAGTCTCTGGTTGGGGAACTGATATCTTGCTTCAAGCCACTACTGACCGAGGCAGCGAGATCAGGGTCATTACAGATATAATTAGATAAGCTAATATGAATTCATATTGGAGTAGAATGGGCCCTTAATTCAATATGATGGGGGTCCTTATAAAAAGAGGGAAGACGATATGAAGACAGACACATGAGAGGCCTTGCCATGTGACAACAGAGACAGAGATTGCAGTGCTGCAGCTGCAAACCACGGAAAGACAAGGATGGCCAGCAAACCAACAGAAGCTAAGAAGAGGCAAGGAGGGATTCTTCTCTATGGATTTCAAGGTAACACGACCCTGCTGACACCTTGATTTTGGACTTCTAGACTCTAGAACTATGAGACAATACATTTCATTGCTTTAATCTACCCACTTTGTAGTATTTTGTTGTATCAGCCTTAGGGAACCAAACACTGTCCAAATATAAAGTGATTATTTTAATATTTTTCCTTTTAATACTTTTCAAATTGTACATCCAAGGTTATTCTATTCATATGAAAAAAGATGAGAAAATTTGTAAGCAATAGTTTATTTTAAAAAATAAATCTTAATCTTTATTAATATGGGACAAAGGTTAGTTTTATTTAAAGCCAAAGTAAAGGTAACAAAAAGTAAAAATTATAACAGAGATCTGAACTGTTATGATAGTTTGTATATTCATTGTTCCCACAGAAAATTCCATGCATGCCAGTTTGAAAATAGGGATGCAAACATAATTACCTGCTGATTTTCTTTTTGGTAACAGTTATCCTCTGTGTTAAAGGTTATAACCAATTCAAGTTATTTTTATATAGGGAGCTTTATACAAAGTATCCTATAATACTTAACAGAGAAATAAAGCAATGAGAAATGTTTCATTTTATTGAATGTGAAGTCTTAACATGAATGGAGAGAAGATCCTGTCTGCAGATAAACTGACATGTCATAAAGAAAATCAGGTTTGAAGATTGTTTCTAGTTTAAATAAAAGTCCTTGCATACTTTATTTGCAGAGAGGGTATTTAGGGGTAAAAAATGAATGTCTTTGTATCTGTAACCAATATTTTTTTTAATATTAAAAAAAAATTTTTTTTAAATCCCCTAGGAGAGAAATTCTGTTCTAATTTCAGGAATCATCTTTGCTTCTTATTTTTATTTCAAGCCCCACATACATACAGTTGAATTGTTAGACGGTACAGATATTTAATAATATCCTCTGAACTGGGAAGAAACTTTGAGACCAAAAAATGAAGCAGGTAACTCTATAAAGTGCAATTATGAGATTTATTGTGAGTAACTTACATATAGGCAGGATAGGGTGGAGGACAATGGAAAGGCATTTGCAGCTGCATTCTATGGCCAAAAGGAGTACAGGGAGATTTAAAGGGGCCAAAGCTAAAAATAGAATCTGACTACTAAGGGAGAAGCATGTCTACACTGACTGGAACCAGGGTAATTTTCCTCCCCCCAGGCATGTCATGTATTCCTCATGAACCGTTAACCATCTCTGTCAGCAAACAACATTCTTCTAGTTTTCATATCATATGAAAGCAAAGGTAAAAGTTGATAGGGAACTTATCTTGCTTGGGGGCATTCTTTTGAGTAGGCTAAAGCTCAGTCATGCAGAAAGGGGAGGGGATAGGACAGTTGGCCTAAGATGGAGCTAATAAAATGGAGTCTGTGTGGTTCAGCCACACATGAACATAACACAGAACAGTATATCTTATTGATTTCAAAATATATCCAGAATGGAGCCATGTGTCTTCACTACACATCTGTCCCAAGTCACCATCATCTCTTACCTGGGTTACTACTGTAGCCTCTTAACTGGTTTCCTATTTCCTCTTTTGCCCTCCCAAATAGTGCTAATGAAGAGTGATGTTGTTAAACCTAAGCCAGATCCTATTACTTCTCAGCTGAAAACCTGCAGTGGTTCCCCATTTCATTCAGGGGAAACACAAACACTCTCCCGTGGCTTGCCAGGTCCTATGCATCTGGTTCTGGGCCTCTTTTCTAAGCTCACCTCCTTTCAGTCTCCCATTCCTTTACCCTACACACTGGCTTCCATGGAGTTTCTAGAACACACCAGGTAAAGTTCCACTGTGGGATCACTACACTGACATTTTCCTCTGAATAGAAAGCTCTTTTCCCTTTATCAACATGACTCACTCCTTCACTTTATTTGAGACATTGTTCAAAAATCAGCTTCTGTGTGTTCTACCCAAAATTTACATTAAGTCCTAAGTTCCAATACCTCAGAATGCTACAATATTTGTAAAGAGTCAGGGAAGATACAATTAGTTAAGATGAGGTCATACTGGAGTAGAGTGGTCCCTAATCTGACATGACTGGTATCCTTATAAAAGGGGAAATTTAGAGACAGACATGCCAGAAGGAAGACTATGTGAGGAAATGTAGGGAGAACACCACATGGAGGTATAGATCGATGCATCTGCAAGCCAAGAATACCAAATATTGTCATCAGCCATCAAAAGCCAAGGGAAAAGCATTGAGCAGAATCTCCCTTACAGCCCTTGGAAGAAATCAACCCTGCCAACACCTATATCTCAGACTTCTAGCCTCCAGAAATGTGACATAATAAACTTCTGTTATTTAAGTCACACAGTTTGTGTGGCTTGGTTACAACAATCCTCAGAAGCTAATACAGCTTTTCAATATGTTTTACCCTTCCTATTTTAAAATTTCTATATCATACATCTCCACACCCATACTGACTCTACTTACCCTTTTATATTTTTCTATATCATTCAAAATAATTTACTTTTCCCATGTTAATTGTTTAATGTTTCCTTTATTCAACTAGAATATAAGCACCACAAAGACAGCCCTTTTTGTTCCATTCACAGGTATATAGCAAGTGCTTTGAGTAAAGCACCCATCACAAGGCACTTCTTCAATATTTTTTGTCGAGGAGCAGGAAGATGGTGGAAGAGTAAGACGCGGAGATCACCTTCCTCCCCACAGATACACCAGAAATACATCTACACGTGGAACAACTCCTACAGAACACCTACTGAAGGCTGGCAGAAGACCTCAGACCTCCCAAAAGGCAAGAAACTCCCCACGTACCTGGGTAGGGCAAAAGAAAAAGAGAATAAACAGAGACAAAAGAATAGGGACGGCACCTGCACCAGTGGGAGGGAGCTGTGAAGGAGGAAAAGTTTCCACACACTAGGAAGCCCCTTCGCGGGCGGAGACTGCGGGAGGCGGAGGGGGGAGCTTCGAAGCCGCGGAGGAGTGCACAGCAACGGGTGCGGAGGGCAAAGCGGGGAGATTCCCGCACAGAGGATCGGTGCCGACCGGCACTCACCAGCCCGAGAGGCTTGTCTGCTCACCCGCCGGGGCGGGCGGGGCTGCGAGCTGAGGCTCTGAGGCTCGGGTTTCGGTTTCGGACGGAGCGCAGGGAGAGGACTGGGGTTGGCGGCTTGAACATAGCCTGAAGGGGTTAGTGCACCACAGCTAGCCGGGAGGGAGTCCGGGGAAAAGTCTGCACCTGCCGAAGAGGCAAGAGACTTTTTCTTCCCTCTGTTTCCTGGTGCGTGAGGAGAGGGGTTTAAGAACACTGCTTAAAGGAACTCCAGAGACGGGCGCGAGCCGCGGCTAAAAGGGCGAACCCCAGAGACGGGCGCGAGCCGCGGCTGAAAGCGCGGACCCCAGAGACGGGCGCGAGCCGCGGCTGAGGGTGCGGACCCCAGAGACGGGCGCGAGCCGCGGCTGAGGGCGCGGACTCCAGAGACGGGCGCAAGCCGCCGCTGGAGGCGCGGACCCCAGAGGCGGGCGGGAGATGTTGGGGCTGCTGCTGCCGCCACCAAAGGGCCTGTGTGCGAGCGCAGGTCGCTCTCCACGCCCCTCTTCCGCGGAGCCTGTGCAGCCCGCCACTGCCGGGTTCCCGGGATCCGGGGACGACTTCCCCGGGAGAGCGCACGGCGGGCCTCGGGCTGGTGCAGGGTCCCGCCGGACTTTGCCGCCGCAGGCCCGCCCCGCATTCCGTGCCCCTCCCTCCCTGCCGGCCTCAGTACGCCAGAACCCCCGAATCAGCGGCTCCTTTAACCCCGTCCTGTCTGAGCAAAAAACAGACGCCCTCCAGCGACCTACACGCAGAGGCAGGGCCAAATCCAAAGCTGAGCCCCGGGAGCTGTGAGAACAAAGAAGAGAAAGGGAAATCTCTCCCAACAGCCTCAGAAGCAGCGGATTAAAGCTCCACAATCAACTTGATGTACGCTGCATCTGTGGAATACATGAATAGACAACGAGTCATCCCAAATTGAGGAGGTGGGCTTCGAGAGCAAGATCTATGATTTTTTTCCCTATTCCTCTTTTTGTGAATGTGTATGTGTATGCTTCTGTGTGAGATCTTGTCTGTATAGTCTTGCTTCCACCATTTGTCCTAGGGTTCTATCCGTCCATGGTTTTTTCTTAAAATTTTTTTCTTAATAATCAATTTTAATTTTAAGAAAGTTATTATACTTTACCTTCGTCCTTTCTTTCTTTTTTTCTTTCTTTCCTTCCTTCCTTCCCTCCTTTAGACAACGAATCACCCCAAATTGAGGAGGTGGTCTCTGACAGCAAGATTTATGATTTTTCCCCCTTTACCTCTTTTGGTGAGGGTGTATGTGTATGCTTCTGTGTAAGATTTTGTCTGTATAGCTTTGCTTCCAACATTTGTCCTAAGGTTCTACCTGTCCCTTTTTTTTTTTTTTCTAAATAAGAATTTTTTAATTCAATAACTTTATTATACTCTATTTTATTTTTACTGTATCTTCTTTCTTTCTGTTTTTTCCTTCTTTCCCTCCTTCCTTCCTCCCTCCCTCCCTCCCTCCCTTCTTTCGTTCCTTCTTGCCTTCTTTCCTTCTTTGCTTCTTTCTTTCTTTCTTCCTTCCTTCCTTCCTTCCTTCCCTCCTTCCTTCCCTCCTTTCCTTCTTTCTTTCCTCATACTTCTACTAATTCCCTCTACTTTTTCTCCCTTTTATTCTGAGCCGTGTGGATGAAAGGCTCTTGGTGCTCCAGCCAGGAGTCAGGGCTCTGCCTCTGAGGTAGGAGAGCCAACTTCAGGACACTGGTCCACAAGAGACCTCCCAGCTCCACATAATATCAAACGGCGAAAATCTCCCAGAGACCTCCATCTTAACACCAGCACCCAGCTTCACTCAACGACCAGCAAGCCACAGTGCTGGACAACCTGTGCCAAACAACTAGCAAAACAGGAACACAACCCTACCCATTAGCAGAGAGGCTGCCTAAAATCATAATAAGGCCACAGACACCCCAAAACACACCACCAGACGTGAACCTACCCACTAGAGAGACAAGATCCAGCCTCACCCACCACAACACAGGCATTAGTCCCCTCCACCAGGAAGCCTACACAGCCCACTGAACCAACCTTAGCCACTGGAGACAGACATCAAAAACAGGAGGAACTACGAACCTGCAGCCTGCAAAAAGGAGACCCCAAACACAGTAAGATAAGCAAAATGAGAAAACAGAAAAACACACAGCAGATAAAGGAGCAAGATAAAAATGCACCAGACCTAACAAATGAAGAGGAAATAGGCAGTCTACCTGAAAAAGAATTCAGAATAATGATAGTAAGGATGATCCGAAATCTTGGAGATAGAATGGACAATAGAATGGACAAAATGCAAGAATCAGTTAACAAGGACCTAGAAGAACTAAAGATGAAACAAGCAATGATGAACAACACAATAAATGAAATTAAAAATACTCTAGATGGGATCAATAGCAGAATAACTGAGGCAGAAGAACGGATAAGTGACCTGGAAGATAAAATAGTGGAAATAACTACTACAGAGCAGAATAAAGAAAAAAGAATGAAAAGAACTGAGGACAGTCTCAGAGACCTCTGGGACAACATTAAATGCACCAACATTCGAATTATAGGGGTTCCAGAAGAAGAAGAGAAAAAGAAAGGGACTGAGAAAATATTTGAAGAGATTATAGTTGAAAACTTCCCTAACATGGGAAAGGAAATAGTTAATCAAGTCCAGGAAGCACAGAGAGTCCCATACAGGATAAATACAAGGAGAAATACGCCAAGACACATATTAATCAAACTGTCAAAAATTAAATACAAAGAAAGCATATTAAAAGCAGCAAGGGAAAAACAACAAATAACACATAAGGGAATCCCCATAAGGTTAACAGCTGATCTCTCAGCAGAAACCCTACAAGCCAGAAGGGAATAACAGGACATACTGAAAGTGATGAAGGAGAAAAACATGCAGCCAAGACTACTCTACCCAGCAAGGATCTCATTCAGATTTGATGGAGAAATTAAAACCTTTACAGACAAGCAAAAGCTGAGAGAGTTCAGTACCACCAAACCAGCTTTACAACAAATGCTAAAGGATCTTCTCTAGGCAAGAAACACAAGAGAAGGAAAAGACCTATAATAATGAACCCAAAACAATTTAGAAAATGGGAATAGGAACATACATATCAATAATTACCTTAAATGTAAATGGACTAAATGCTCCCACCAAAAGACACAGATTAGCTGAATGGATACAAAAACAAGACCCTTATATATGCTGTCTACAAGAGACCCACTTCAGACCAAGAGACACATACAGACTGAAAGTAAGGGGATGGAAAAAGATATTCCATGCAAATGGAAACCAAAAGAAAGCTGGAGTAGCAATTCTCATATCAGACAAAATAGACTTTAAAATAAGGACTATTAAAAGAGACAAAGAAGGACACTACATAATGATCAAGGGATCGATCCAAGAAGAAGATATAACAATTGTAAATATTTATGCACCCAACATAGGAGCACCTCAATACATAAGGCAAATACTAACAGCCATAAAAGGGGAAATCGACAGTAACACATTCATAGTAGGGGACGTAAACACCCCACTTTCACCCATGGACAGATATTCCAAAATGAAAATAAATAAGGAAACACAAGCTTTAAATGATACATTAAACAAGATGGACTTAATTGATATTTATAGGACACTCCATCCAAAAACAACAGAATACACATTTTTCTCAAGTGCTCATGGAACATTCTCCAGGAGAGATCATATCTTGGGTCACAAATCAAGCCTTGGCAAACTTAAGAAAATTGAAATTGTATCAAGTATCTTTTCTGACCACAACGCCATGAGACTAGATATCAATTACAGGAAAAGATCTGTAAAAAATACAAACACATGGAGGCTACACAATACACTACTTAATAATGAAGTGATCACTGAAGAAATCAAAGAGGAAATCAAAAAATACCTAGAAACAAATGACAATGGATACACAACGACCCAAAACCTGTGGGATGCAGCAAAAGCAGTTCTAAGGGGGAAGTTTATAGCAATACAAGCCCACCTTAAGAAGCAGGAAACATCTCGAATAAACAACCTAACCTTGCACCTCAAGCAATTAGAGAAAGAAGAACAAAAAAACCCCAAAGCTAGCAGAAGGAAAGAAATCATAAAAATCAGATTAGAAATAAATGAAAAAGAAATGAAGGAAACAATAGCAAAGATCAATAAAACTAAAAGCTGGTTCTTTGAGAAGATAAACAAAGTAGACAAACCACTAGCCAGACTCATCAGGAAAAAAAGGGAGAAGACTCAAATCAATAGAATTAGAAATGAAAAAGGAGAGGTAACAACTGACACTGCAGAAATAAAAGAGATCATGAGAGATTACTACAAGCAACTCTATGCCAATAAAATGGACAATCTGGAAGAAATGGACAAATTCTTAGAAATGCACAACCAGCCAAGACTGAATCAGGAAGAAATAGAAAATATGAACAGACCAATCACAAGCACTGAAATTGAAACTGTGATGAAAAATCTTCCAACAAAGAAAAGCCCAGGACCAGATGGCTTCACAGGCGAATTCTATCAAACATTTAGAGAAGAGCTAACACCTATCCTTCTCAAACTCTTCCAAAATATAGCAGAGGGAGGACCACTCCCAAACTCCTTCTACGAGGCCACCATCACCTTGATACCAAAACCAGGCAAGGATGTCACAAAGAAAGAAAACTACAGGCCAATATCACTGATGAACATAGATGCAAAATTCCTCAACAAAATACTAGCAAACAGAATCCAACAGCACATTAAAAGGATCATACACCATGATCAAGTGGGGTTTATTCCAGGAATGCAAGGATTCTTCAATATACGCAAATCTATCAATGTGATAAACCATATTAACAAATTGAAGGAGAAAAACCATATGATCATCTCAATAGATGCAGAGAAAGCTTTTGACAAAATTCAACACCCATTTATGATAAAAACCCTGCAGAAAGTAGGCATAGAGGGAACTTTCCTCAACATAATAAAGGCCATATACAACAAGCCCACAGCAAACATCATCCTCAATGGTGAAAAACTGAAAGCATTTCCACTAAGATCAGGAACAAGACAAGGTTGCCCACTCTCACCACTCTTATTCAACATAGTTTTGGAAGTTTTAGCCACAGCAATCAGAGAAGAGAAGGAAATAAAAGGAATCCAAATCGGAAAAGAAGAAGTAAAGCTGTCACTGTTTGCAGATGACATGATCCTATACATAGAGAATCCTAAAGATGCTACCAGAAAACTACTAGAGCTAATCAATGAATTTGGTAAAGTGGCAGGATACAAAATTAATGCACAGAAATCTCTGGCATTCCTATATACTAATGATGAAAAATCTGAAAGTGAAATCAAGAAAACACTCCCATTTACCATTGCAACAAAAAGAATAAAATATCTAGGAATAAACCTACCTAAGGAGACAAAAGACCTGTATGCAGAAAATTATAAGACACTGATGAAAGAAATTAAAGATGATACAAATAGATGGAGACATATACCATGTTCATGGATTGGAAGAATCAACATTGTGAAAATGACTCTACTACCCAAAGCAATCTATAGATTCAATGCAATCCCTATCAAACTACCACTGGCATTTTTCACAGAACTAGAACAAAAAATTTCGCAATTTGTATAGAAACACAAAAGACCCCGAATAGCCAAAGCAATCTTGAGAACAAAAAAAGGAACTGGAGGAATCAGGCTCCCTGACTTCAGACTATACTACAAAGCTACAGTTATCAAGACGGTATGGTACTGGCACAAAAACAGAAAGATAGATCAATGGAACAGGATAGAAAGCCCAGAGATAAACCCATGCACATATTGACACCTTATCTTTGATAAAGGTGGCAGGAATGTACAGTGGAGAAAGGACAGCCTCTTCAACAAATGGTGCTGGGAAAACTGGACAGGTACATGTAAAAGAATGAAATTAGAACACTCCCTAACACCATACACAAAAATAAGCTCAAAATGGGTTAAAGACCTAAATATAAGGCCAGAAACTATCAAACTCTTAGAGGAAAACATAGGCAGAACACTCTATGACATAAATCACAGCAAGATTCTTTCTGACCCACCTCCTAGAGTAATGGAAATAAAAACAAAAATAAACAAATGGGACCTAATGAAACTTCAAAGCTTTTGCACAGCAAAGGAAACCATAAACAAGACCAAAAGACAACCCTCAGAATGGGAGAAAATATTTGTAAATGAAGCAACCAACAAAGGATTAATCTCCAAAATTTACAAGCAGCTCATGCAGCTCAATAACAAAAAAACAAACAACCCAATCCAAAAATGGGCAGAAGACCTAAATAGACATTTCTCCAAAGAAGATATACAAACTGCCAACAAACACATGAAAGAATGCTCAACATCATTAATCATTAGAGAAATGCAAATCAAAACTACAACAAGATATCATCTCACACCAGTCAGAATGGCCATCATCAAAAAATCTAGAAACAATAAATGCTGGAGAGGGTGTGGAGAAAAGGGAACCCTCTTGCACTGCTGGTGGGAATGTGAATTGGTTCAGCCACTATGGAGAACAGTATGGAGGTTCCTTAAAAAACTACAAATAGAACTACCATATGACCCAGCAATCCCACTACTGGGCATGTACCCTGAGAAAACCAAAATTCAAAAAGAGTCATGTACTAAAATGTTCATTGCAGCTCTATTTACAATAGCCCGGAGATGGAAACAACCTAAGTGCCCATCATCGGATGAATGGATAAAGAATATGTGGCACATATATACAATGGAATATTACTCAGCCATAAAAAGAAACGAAACTGAGCTATTTGTAATGAGGTGGATAGACCTAGAGTCTGTCATACACAGTGAAGTAAGTCAGAAAGAAAAAGACAAATACCGTATGCTAACACATATATATGGAATTTAAGAAAAAAAATGTCATGAAGAACCTAGGGGTAAGGCAGGAATAAAGACGCAGACCTCCTAGAGAACGGACTTGAGGTTATGGGGAAGGGGAAGGGTGAGCTGTGACGGGGCGAGAGAGAGTCATGGACATATACACACTAACAAACGTAGTAAGGTAGATAGCTAGTGGGAAGCAGCCGCATGGCACAGGGATATTGGCTCGGTGCTTTATGACAGCCTGGAGGGGTGGGATAGGGAGGGTGGGAGGGAGGGAGACGCAAGAGGGAAGAGATATGGGAACATATGTATATGTATAACTGATTCAATTTGTTATAAAGCAGAAACTAACACACCATTGTAAAGCAATTATACCCCAATAAAGATGTTAAAAAAAATAATGAAAATGAAAAACTGGAAAAAAAATATTTTTTGTCCAATAAGTTCATTAATACAATGTAATAGATTATTCTAGGTTTTTAAATAAATGAAGAACACTGTGAGATACTTAATTTTAGCAGTATAGTATACCACATTGAGTTGTGGACTTAGTAACATAAGTTTTAAAATGAGCATGAGATGCTATTGTGTAGGTATATATATAAGATAACCGATCATGGAAGAAAATTTTTATAAAGACTTAGTATAAAATGACTATACGTAGATAGTAAAAGAAGGTAAAATTCCTGACAGATTATTATGAAACTGTACTATAGTATTATCTACCAACAACCAGCAAGTAATAATTAAATTCTTTCTAGTATTAGCTGATGCTGTTCTAGGATCTGAAGGGATAATTATAACATTAAGTCATGGTTCATGAATCCAAATGTCTCTTAATGTATCTAAGAGAAAACAACTGGTAGAAAAGCAAATTATAGAACAAATAGTTGTGATAATAAGCACCAAAAGCATTAAAACAATTGCATAATATGATTCAAAAGCTGGGAAAAGTCATTACTGAACAAGTAAAACTTGAAGTGGATCTTGAAAAAAATGTCTAAGAGTTATGTCCAACACATACTAGAAAATTTATTTATAACAGTTCCATCTACTATTTTATATAATATTTACTACTATATATTTCATATGTAGAAACATTCACGGTAGCAAGTTTACACTGTATAGCTATAAATGACTTTATAAATGTTATATTTAAGCAAGTAGTTAAATTGGAGAAACAGAACAATTTTGAAAGCATAAAATATAGTTGCATGGCTGGTAAAATATTATAATGACCATATGAAAATTGAGATAATGCAAATATATATTATATTATATGTAATATTAAAGATGTGTCTGTGCATGTGTGTTTGTGTCTATTCAAGTCTGAACACGTCAGTGGCAGAGAAAATATTTTATACCTCTCTTGATCCATAGAGACCAGTACATGTTCAAAAATGTTTCACGTGTGTGTGCATGTGTGTGTGTATAAGAGAGAGAGAGTAATAAGAGAGGGAGAGACTCAGCAATCATAAAATAATTTTTATTTACTTATTTTCATTTTGGTGTTTTTGAAATAAATGCATGTAAAGACTGAGACATTAAATCACTACCCAGGCTGAGAAGATTTCTAAAATGGTGATAGAGGAGAAGGGATAATACGGTCACTTCTCTTAAGAAATTGTCAATTTCAAGCGATGAACAAGAAGGTGAGAAGCTAAGCAGAGCTTTAAGTGTATACATGATACTGGAGACACAAAACAATGGAGTTAAGGACACAAAAAGCATAGGATTTTGGTAAACTACAGAATATCAGCTGAGGTCCTGACCCATGCACACTACAAGCAAGGGTGAGTATGATAAAAATCAGTTTCCTCATATACTAAAGTCTCCCTTGGAAAGAGCTCAACTCCTGATTGAATTAAGGCAGATATGAGATTATTTATTGCCTCTTAGTAACAGAAGTATATATTTCTTGATAAAAATAAACATTGTTTTTAATCTCAATTTCTCTATAATTTTCACATACAATCAAGCACTGAATCAGAAGTTATCAGACAAACCAGAAAGATAAGAAAATATTGCAAACTATTAGGAAACATAGACCTAAAGGAAACAGATGTTAAGTACAGATTTTGCAAAATATATTTATAAAATATAAATCAATATTTATTCCGTAACCAAAAAAAAAAAACAAAAACAAAAAAAACGACATGAAAACTCAGTGTATGTTTGTAACAGCAGATTAGACAGAGGTGAAGAGAAAGTTAATGAACAGAAACGTATGTCAAAAGTAAATATCTAGAGAAAAATCACAAGAAATAAAAGGAAAATGTAGAATAGAGTGAAAGAGCACATGTAATACGATGAAAAATTCTAACATGTTTAGTTAAAGAAGGAAAGGTGAGGGCTTCCTTGGTGGCACAGTGGTTGAGAGTCTGCCTGCCGATGCAGGGGTCACAGGTTCGTGTCCCAGTCTGGGAAGATCCCACATGCCGCGGAGCAGCTGCGCCCGTGAGCCATGGCCGCTGAGCCTGCACGTCCAGAGCCTGTGCTCCGCAATGGGAGAGGCCACAACAGTGAGAGGCCCGCGTACTGCAAAAAAAAAAAAAAAAAAAAAAAAAAAAAAAAAAAAACCACACAAAAAACGAAACAACAAAAAACAGCATAAGGTATATAGAGAGTAGATAACAACATGGTCTTTCCCAAAACCTTTGAATCCTGACTGATTCAAAGTCATTCAAGTCTCCTGTGCCTGTTTTATAATTTGTAAATTAAGGATCATTACTGTGCTTACCTTAAGAGTTGCTGTAAAAACTAAATGAATGATAAAGTTTATATGTAAATTAGATATAGTACTTGGTATTTTGTAAGCATGATGTAAGTCTTTAACTAAAGATAGGTAAATAAAGATAAAGAATAAGAGGTATATCCTGGTAGATAAAGAGGAATTTGTGTTTTTTTATTAAGTCTTCCGTAAAGGTTAGAATTTACTTGAGAGAAAGGGGGAGGCTGATGAGTTCTCAAGCACACTTTGAGAGGACACACTTAAAGAGAAGAAACAGAGACTTAGTCAAAGAAGTGATAATGGTTCTTCAGCCCTCTTAGACTCCTTACCACACATGTTTAAGATAATCCTCTTCAGAACTTGTCACCACACAGATTTAGGATAACTTGTAGGAATGTGACATAGTACAACTTCCAAGAGTTTGAATACATCTCTTAAAATAGCTGAAAATTAACACAGAAACAAGAAACATTTAGCTTCCTTGTCTCTTCTCTTTATCTCTTATTTCATGTCTCAGATGTCAGCAAGTCTTATTGATGCTGCCTTTACATATTTTGAAAATGTGTCCATATATAATCATTTCCACTTCTACCACCCTGCTTCATGCCACATCACCTTTATTTCAATTGCCCACTAAATGGTCTCTCTGTTCTGCCCTCATCCTCCATTCAGTTTATTCTTTCCCAATAACAAGAATAACTTAGATTGAAATACTAATATTATCTAGGTGTTTAATATATTTTCACAGTACTTAATACTAATAACAAAAGAATAATAGAAAATATTCCAGGTAATTTACTAGTAAAATATAATATACTAGTAAAATATATTGTAAACTGCTAATGAAGAAACAAGTGGTTAATTATAAAGTAATGGTTATTGAGCTGCACATTTGAGTGCTTTCATTTTGACAAACGGTTGTTACCAGTCCAGAACCTGTAATGGCGCTGTCCATTCTCAATCCGTAAAGAAAGCGTAAAATGCATCTGCATTACTTTTATTGAGTATGGAATTGTTTACCTATTAAAATAAGAATTATATCTATTAACCACAGATTTATTTTAATAGACCCTTTTCATGCAAGAACATCTACACTTACTAAGCATCCAATAGGACTATTTTTCCCCCTGTAGATTTCCTTCCCTTATTCCAAAAATGTCTCTTCTCAAGAACACTTGATCAGTGACCACTTTTTATACAGCATATTGTAGACTGAATTCATGAAGATGCTTAACCAAAAGTTCTATCAACATTCTTTGCATTACAAGATCAAATTTAGCTTTATTACATCCAGATGAGAGAAAACAATATCATAATAAAATAATTCTCTAGAGAACAATTTTATATCCAAAATATAGTAAAATTTTTTACCAAGCTCCTTAAAAGTGATAGTTACATAACCATAACATGATTTCATAAACAGTTAATATCATTAGTAGCTGTTGTCTCTTCAAAATCTCATAAAATAATATTATAAAATATACTTTCCGGAACAAGTGAATCACAGATATTAATCTAAAGTCTACTAAACAAAAGAGACTTCTGTATATTCATTAACATATTGGTATTTCTAGAATTAATATATTTTGGGCCTTTTACTCATTTCAGTGTTGTTTCTGTTTCTCTGGCTACTTCCTCCTATAAAATGATTATTTATACCTTATGTTGAATCTGAGACAAGAGTTGTCAAAGGACATTGAAATGGAATCAGATATTTTAGGAAGTCAGGCACCTCTTTAACGATAGCTCCAAGTGTCAGTTATTTTGATACTAAATTTTCTGCATTTCCGTAAGATAAAAATAAAGAAATATCTATAGTTTTGCAATGTTAACTCATCTTCTGAATGTTCATTTAAGAGATTCAGTGACCTAACATTCTTTATTTTGGAAAATACAAACATGCTTATTGCAGCAAAACTTGCTCTGGTAAGAAAGTAAACAACATAATGCAAACTCAACTCAGTGCACTGCATTCATCCTATATATTCATTACCAAAGTGTCTTTTGAGTCTAACTTTCTTCATTTAAGAAATAAAGAATACACTAAAGAAGCATTTCATTTCCCAAAAGTAATACCTTGGAAAATTCTTATGTAGGATTTAATTAGGTAAGACGTCTTCAAGTGAGTAATTGGTTCACTCACTAGATGATTTCTGAAATGTTTATCTGAAGGCAGACCTATTATATTTTCACCTTCAGGTACCAAAGGGTAACATGTCTTATTAATGCCTCTGATGAAATTGTTCTGCTTCCATGAGCATAGCACCAGATAGACAGCTCATCAAATAAAATGGATCCTTTTTAATCAGTTGTCCAAAAATGATATTATACAGAGTTACACATTTTCTAGAACCAAGTTTCTATTTGTATGGCAAAAAATGGAGAAATTTGAATACATTGAATCATTTTGCTAGTGAAAAGATACCAGTTATAAGCAGGTATTATGGGGAAAATATCAGATATGATTATTTTATAGAAAACTATTGAACAAGTAACATCAGTTATACATTGTAAGACTAAATTTTACATTATTTTCTTTATAGGACCCATACTCTTTTCCTATAAAGGAATGCAATATTAAAGTTTTTTTGGGGGATTCAACCCACCTAACATGTATTGTTTAGCAAACACATAGATCCATGCATTTCTATTCCAATTTATATAAATTATAAGTTTAACACCAATAAATTAACTACTTTTCTTTACATTTCAATGCCAAGGAAACAAACCTGTCAAGTTGTAACTTAGTCATCTTTATGATCTGTATGTTGTCACTCTAATCTATATGCTGAAGACATCCATGTGATATCTTCAAAAAATACAGAAGTTTGTATACCCATGAAAATTACATGTCTATACACAAGAAAAGAAAAGTGGTATATTCGATTTACAGCACTGATAAATTAGTTTACAAGTAAGATAAAATCTTAGACTCTTCACAGTTTTGGACAGTTTGGGCAATGAATGTGATGCTGACAGATACATGGTCTTCTGGAAGAGGAAGAATGAAAGCTTTGCAAACTGTTCAAGAGGATTTGAGAGAAATCTATGGAAACCAATAGTGAAAATGACAGTAGTGAAAATGTTGTATGGTCAACGAGGTTATAAATTGTCCTCGATTTTATTGCCTACAGCTGAGGAGAAATTGAACAGATGGTTGCAAACCAAACACCATGAAGCAGAATAAAGACTTAACAGTGTCCTGGTTTTGCTCACTCTCCTATGAGGAGGGAGTTCTACTTGCCTGCTGGAGGTCACCCCCTGGTCCACCACATGATGTTAACATGATGTGTAACAACTAACATCAAGATTCATCCAAAGTAGGCAGAAAATCTGGACACTTTTCTGATGTAGTTATAAAGATGTACACCTACATTGAATATAAAAGGAGGGAATTTAAGACTGATGTGGGCAGAAACCAGGCACATGATCAAACTTTCACTGGTTCTCTTGGGAGAGGAGGATCAAGGTGTGAAATGCTTATAAAGGACAACGGCAACAGTTGGGACATCTTAGGGCTCAAGCCTTCCCACACTCCTTAGATTTATTAAGAGGTAACACTACAGAGTCTCAGAATTCAACATAGTGAATCTTACTTGACAAAAGGTCCTTTGGCTCTCTTGGGAAGAATTTCCTTTAAAGAGAAAAAGTCCATGGGAAAATTATAGATGAGGTATTCTAGTATTCAAGTTCATATAGACTTGGGTTGGATTTTTAATGCCAATGATGGTGACAAACTGAAGAATGTGAAACAACAATCTAGATATATTCTTGTGTTCATACATGTTTGCCCTGCAAAACTCCCCTAAATCTTTTGAAGAAACCTGAGAAACATTTAAGAGATATTATCTTGGTAATATGTCCAGGTTAAGGTAAACTCCTAGAAAAAGGTCACAGCTGTGTGAGCCAAGCCCCAGTCACCCAAAGGGAGAACACTCCTTGGCCCCAAGCCATAGAGCAGTGTGACTGTTTTTTTTTTTGAATCAAGGGATCCTCAGACCTGAAAGAGACAATGTCAGTAATGATGTCCCACAGTCTGATACAGGGCTGTGGTATATTTGAATATGACATTGGAAACTGAAGGTAAATGTACCTGCTTACTGGCTGCAAGCCACACTCTATCACTGTATTGACATTCTCCCTCAGCCTCAGATGCTTTAAGAAAAGATGATGAAGGGTGGGAACCAAGATCTCACTGACTCCAAAGAAGATTGAAAACTATATGTGTTTATTCGTGTATATAGGGAAAATTTCATCCTGGAGGCTGACAAATCAAGGTGACAGCAGACCATAAAGTCGACTACACAGGAATGATTTCTGTGTTTATGCATGTGTATGTCTGGTGCAAGTAATAATTTAGCTCATTTTCCATTCTGGCCATGTTGAGTCTGAGTACAAGTCATAGGACATCAGGAGCTGGGGTGATACTCAAGAAAAAAAGTAAGCAAACTGTTACAGGGAGTTCAAGCAGTCAACAAGTCTGTGAATGGAGGTGAAGCACAAAGAACCAGCCAGTCTCAGAACTCTCCATTTTAGAGGTGGAAAATCAGGGAGAGAGAGACTAAAAAGTGGGAGTGAGAACTTTAAACAAAACATCCAGCAATAGGATACAGGTGACGAGTAAATAGTACTGCTGCAATAAAATAATTCCCACAGAGTTCAGAAAAGGGACTCTTTGGAGCCTTCAAAGCTTATCTCTATCCTTATTGTTTTATAAACCCTGCCTCCGTCCCCAATTCCTAAGCCCCACACTACCTATATCTTCTTTTATTCTAGCTTTTGACTATGTCCTTGCCAGAACTGAGATGACTTTATGTGTAATTCTCTAGTTTCAACACTTTCTTAGCTGCTGTAGCAATTATTCATGGTCTTTCCTCTGTCTTCTATTCCCAGTGTTACATAGAGTCTCCTATCACCACTCACTTCTCCCACAGGAACATTACCTCTAGCTGTCCTCCCAGGGACAAGTTATCAAAATATGAGAAACAGAAACAAAGTATGACAGCCCAAGTAGACCGCGTTAATAAAGAGAGAACGTTTGATTCACTCAATTTCACTTTATGTGCATTTTGTGAGGACATTTACCAAACTTGTTTAGACCAATGTTTGGGCCAAAAATATAATTACTTTGTTGTAATTATAGTCAGGGTAGAACCACATATGATAATGTATAACACTCTGGGTAGGAAGAGAGAAAGGTTCTTGTTTTTATTGTATTTAAAAACTCTGATCATGAGCATAAACACTCCTGATCCATGAACAATTACTGAACTGTGCATTTGTATAGCATCTGATTCTATGGAATCTAAATAGTAAATGTTACCTGCAGAATATATAAGTGCAAATTTTTGTATACAAAACATCTTTTACAAATACATTTTCTTTCCATTTAGGTAATAGCCCCAAGCCAAGCCAAATATGCAATAATATTTTCACTATTTTCATTGAGTGAAATGTAGCTTGATGTAGAAAAACAGTGCTGTTTTCTTCCTGTTCAAAATATAATATGCTTTTTTTTCCATTTAATTCACAGGGTACTTCATTTTAATGAATATTCTTCATTCTCCAGTAATAAGAAACAAATTTTTGTTCATTGTCAGCTTGTTTGAACATGTCTGCAATGAATTTCAGAAATTAACATACATCAGACTCTTAGAGTTGACTCTGGAATATGTTAGAGAGTACATAATTTGGGTGCAATTTCTCTAGTAAATGTCCTAGAAACTATAAGGGCTATTGTGTAGATTGGCTCCAAATAGAGAAGGAATCTCAAAAATCGATATCATTCACTAAACTTCATTTAAAAATGCTCTGTTAAGTGACTCTTTTTCTTATCAGGTTGTTAAAGATAATAGTAATGAGAAAATATAATCAGAAAAGCAGGCCACTGATGACTTAGATAAAAAATAAAATACCTCCCAGAAAAAATAAACAAACAAACTGGAAGACACAAAAAGATTTGGAAGACCAAGAGAAACATCTTCCTTATTTCTCTTAAAGTCCAGTCTCTAGAATTTGCCTACCATCAGTTTGATAGCACCCAGGAAATTTTTTTTAAATATTAAATTTTTGTTAATGATACTAAAGCATTATCCTAATGCTAAATGCTTTATTAATTATACTGAGAATTTACTTCTTCTTGGATCCAAGTTTCTTTACAAAGAAAGAAAAAATAATAAACTGACAAGACTGAATTAAGACATAATGGGATTGATATCAGAGATTTCAAATAATAGTAACTTAGTTTTACAAAATTCTCCAGCAGGTTTTATGTCTTTTTCTATGTGGGTAACTCTTTGTCTTAGTTAGGGGCAGGGTACACTTACATTCTATTGCAACAACAGACGGAGGGATAAATGTGATGGTTAAAGCAAAGTTTCTAAGAGACTAGATGTTAAATGTCCCCACCACAAAAAAAGAAACATAAATTATATGATGTGATAGAGGTGTTAGCTAATGCTAAAGTGGTAATTACATTGAAATATATAAATGTATAAAATAAACATGTACACCATAAACTTTCACAGTGTTATATGTCAATTATTTCTAATTTTTTTTTAAAAAAAGTAAATACATAGAACTCAGAGTCTGCCAGTGTAAAGTCATCACAGGGTAATAATTATCACAAACCTATCACCATGATTTATATTAACAAAAGATCGCAAGTGATTATAGGCAAAGTTCTAACAGATAAAGGCAATAGCATTAATCTAAAGATAAAAGTAAGAGAGAAGAGAGATTTAATATCAACAAAAAGCCAATAATATGTCGTGACAATAGTAATATTGGGTGTTAAGTAATATTGGGTGTTCAACATGTGAATTTCGTGGGGACAAAATTTAATACCTGACAATGACCTTTGAGGCTAGGTTATAATAGACTGTGTAGATTCCAACGTTTTTTCTGGAAATTTTTATTTTATAGCCTTGAGTTGCCATTGAAGAAATTCAACTACCAAAACTGTGTAGGGACAATGTAGAAAGCACCCATTTCATATTGTAAATGAGACTCTAGGTGTACATATACATATATAGACAAGTTTCCTGGTTGTGAAAGTATTGCAAGATGACGTTATTGACCTGTAGACTATCTATTTACTGAGTCTGTATTTGAAATGCCTGGATCCAAGAAGTCAGATACTGTAAGATTGAATATGAAAATAATGCATGAAAACGTGAAACTGTGGATCCTATAACGTTCCAAGACTTGGTTCTGAGCCTCTTTTCTACCTACTTTTGTTCTCTAGATGATGTCATCCAGTGATGTGGCTTTTAAAAGCATTTCTATTCTGATGACATCCAGAATTCTGTCGCCAGCATGATCTCACCTCTAAACTTCTACTGATATTTTAAATGTCCAGCCCACACACTATTTCTCACACAACTTTTTTAATCAAGTAAATGGTAACACCTCAAATCATTTTTTAAGAGTCATAATTTCCCCACACACTCAAACCATGAGAGAGTTTGTCCAGACTCGCTCTAAGTGTGTGGCTTCTTACCATATATATATGCTGAAAACACTAACCCAAGAAAAGATCTTTTCTCACACTGAACACTTCAAAGTCATCCAAATTGATCTTTCGTACTTTATCTCTTGCTCCTCTGCCATCAGCCATACATTGAGTGTTCAAGGAGAAATAAAAACCAAAACACAACTTACATCTTTTCCGTTCCCTGCCAGAACTCTTCAGTGACTGCCCATTGCAATGAAAACAAACTCTAAATCCATTATTTTGTTCTATAAAGTCTTAATTTAATTGATTCTTGACTTTCCCACCATTCCACCCTCATCTACAACTTTTTTTTCTCTTTACTGTATACATATTTTCTTTCCTTACTATCTTCATCATACAAAGCTTGTGAGCAAGATCTTATGGGGCCTTTCCAGGACAGACCCTTCCCCCCATATCCTCTGCTTTAGCTCCTCTCTGAAGTACCTAGATAATAGTATCTGATACATTTTTCCTGAGTTGTTATATTGATGCTAAAATCCCTGCCAAATGGAAGAAAGTAACACATTCCCTCCAGAGTCTGGCCAGAACCAGGAAATATTTGCAAAAACTTATGGCCTTTTTACTTTACCTCACCATTATCCAATCAGAGAATTGCGCTGTGCATGAGCTGATCACATACCCTGGGACTGCCCTCCCTTGCCTTACTTTTAAAAATGATTTGCTGAAGCCCATTGGAGAGTTTGGACTCTTTGAGCACTAGCTGTCACAGACTCCTCCTTGTATGGTGCCTTATAAAACACTGAACTTTCCTTCACCACAACCTGGTGTCAGTAGATTGGCTTTACTGTGTGTGGGTGAGTGGGGTCAAGTTTTGGTTTGGTAACATGTCTACTTTAGGGTAGTTATATCCCATAAAAGTCGTTCTCAAGATCTGCGGGCAAGCTGCTTCTAGTCCCTTAGGTCTCATCTTAAAAACCCCTTCCTATTCCAAGCCTTATTTAAACATGCAATCAAAGACACTCCATGTATTTTCGTATTATATCACCGTGCTTAATTTTGACAGTGACATTTATCTATCATACTTCTTAGTAGTTTCCTACTTATTTACACATTTATTATTCCTCTGTCCTCCACCACCATTAGGATAAAAGTTTCATGAATTAATGCTGCTTTCTTCCCTCTTTACCACTATATCAACCATACTTATAATCATGCCCAATACATAGTAAGTAATCAATAAATATATATTTAATAAATTAACATTTGAGGAGCTTCAGCCACTTTTTAGAACTAAGCACAAACCACTAATCTACCTTTTAATTTCTCTAAAATTATACCTCTAAATGTTCTTTTTGTACTAAAAAGAAAGATACTCAAGACATATTCTTACTTACCTGAGATTAACTTCTTAAAAATTAATGAATTTTAGCTTTTAAAAAGTAAAAAAAATTTAGTGAGAGTTAACAATAGAAAAAAGTATTCTCATACTTAAACCTCAAAGCCTCTTTTAACCATCAAGAGGAGAGAAATTTAATAACAGTGAGAACTACAGCTTATGAAGGTAGATAATATAATTAAAAATTTTTATAGCTCTTTACTCTTTTGATCAAATTAGAGTAATACCCATACAGTGACTATATTTGTAGTTAGACATGACAAATATATAAAAAACAGTAACTTTCCATGTGGAAATAAATCTCCACATTCCTCTACCCACAGTAGGAATCAGGGACCTATAACTGTAGCTGTACCATTTAACTTCCTAAGGATGATGTAAGTAAGGCCCAGCTACGATGAACTGAGTTCCTTTTATATTGGAATAATATGTGGCTCATCTTGCTTCTTTCCCTAGAAATCTTAGCCAAAATGTTACAGTTAATATGTTTTCTTAGACATGAAATTGTTGGGTTAAAAACATGTTTAAATTTTTAATACATACAATCAAATTGCTCTTTGGAAAAGTTGTTCCTACTTTTCCTGAAATGCACAATGCTTGAGAATGCTTGTCCATGTCTTCCTATCCTGGTTAACATCAGATATTTGTGATTTGTCTTGTAATCCAACTTAAAAAAAATGTTTTAATCTAATCTGTGTAGAGAGAACTCTAGAATTTATTCATTGCTCCTTTGTTTAAAATGAGGGGAGGGGATAAGATTTTCTGTTTGTTTAATGACAAAAATTATTGCATATTAAATAAAAACAATAAAGCTAGTATTACTGAGGGGGAAATAAAGTATGTGACTGAAGTTTTTCCAAAAAAAAAAAATTACAATTAAAAAAAACCCTGAATCTTCTTCTTCTTCCTTTTTTTTTATTGAAATGGACTTAGCTTCACATGATACCCAAGGGAAGTAGGATAAAATATTAACTGTGAACTCTGTCATTTCCAGCAACTAGAAGCTGGCCCAGCATATAGCAAATGCCTCAAGAATATTTGTTTTAAAAAGGAATAAAAGAATGAGTAGATTATAATAAAGACACTTGTATGTTTTCTTACAAATCTGTTAACCATACTGTTTGGGTCCATGATGTTATCTATTTGGTCTCTCTATCTAATTTTTTCTATAAATGTTATGGATTGAATTGTGTGCTCCCCAAATTCATATTTTAAGGCTCTAACCCACAATAAGAATGAATTTGAAGATTGGACCTTTAAGGAGTTAATTTAGGTGAAACAATATCTTAAAGGTGAGACTGCTATCCTTCTAAGAAGAGGAAGAGACACCAGAGATCTTTCTGTCTCTCTCCGCACACACAGAGGAAAAACCATGTGAAGACTCAGGGAGAAGGTGCCTTCTCCAAGCCAGAAAGAAAATTTTCATGAGAACCATCCATGCTGACACCTTGATTGTGAACTCCCAGACTCCAGAACTATGAGAAAGTACATTTCTGTTGCTTAAAACACCCAGTCCATGCATCTAGTTATGGCAACCTGAGCAGACTAATACAATGAGTCTTAGAATAATCACAGTCACCCAATCATTTTATATTATGGTTTTGCCACCTGAGCTGGATAGACAATAAAATTAATAAAATAACTACATGTATCTCATTTTTATTCCCAATTATGTAACTTGTGGATCACATAGCTGGAGACAATTGAGGCAAATTTGAAGACACCTGTTAGATCTCAAACTCATTGTCTGATTCACTATATCAAATAATCTCCCACTTTTTAATATATTCTAAATAAATACATTTATTTATTTAATATAAATTAAATAATCTAATATAATATAATGTATATATAACATCTAATATAAAATTAATTTATTTGTGAACATAATATAAAATATATGAGTGAATTTTGGAAGCACAGGGCTCTCAGAAAATGTAGCTTCAAGTGTTAGTTTTACCACATACTAGCCTTGCAGTTTTGAGCTTCTTTGAACATTGGTTTCATTATATGTAAAATGAGACAACTAATACCTTTCTAGCCAATTGATAAAGGAGTTAAATTGTAAGTGAATTAAATATATGAAAAAGCATCCTAGAATCTACTCGGTACCATATAAATATATTTTCAATATTTTAAGAATATAATATAGTATAATTTTATTGCCTATTTGTCAGAAGGTAGAAGCAAATAAAACCAGTGTTTAAATGGCTTTCAATAACTCTCAAAATAATATATCTTGAAATATGTACATTATTTGTTCAGCATGCTTCATGTTTCATTGCATTTTTAATTTCATTGCATCAATCAGAAAAAAACAAAAACATATTATAAACACATATATGCTATATATAACATTTACGTTTTAATATTTGCATTTATTAAAGAAACAAGTTTTGAACTAATTTTACTAAAACATTTGAACTTTCTAAAATATTTCTGCTTTATTTATTATCTATAAGAATCACAAAAAATAATGTTGGGTGGTATATTATTTGGTTTGCTTTATTATCAGTGAAAATGCTCAAAGTTTTTAAAAATTTGGTTTAGGTCTTAACATTTTGCTTGCAAAATTTATTCATCATAAACACCTCTACCTTTTCTGTATCCTGGCATATGGTAAAGAAAATATTATTTTACCAAAATAGGCTCATACAAAACAGATATCAAGGAATAAAGGCTAGAAATATAACTGTCTTTTTGTTCAGTCAAAAGTGCTAAAATTCTTTTATAAAGCTATGCATAAATATCAATGGAATTCCTAAGCACAAACTTATATTAAATTTATTTTTATAAGTAACAATTTAGTAGGAATATTATATATGTACAGTTTTGACTCTCTAAAAGCAGATGATTTCTGTGTAATATCATTCAAGGAACAATTTTTAAATTCATTTCATAAAAAGCAGTCTCTGTCACTTAGATGACAGAGACTTTAAACACCACAACATTTAGGGTCAGGAAAATAAAACAATATCTAATGAAATAAAGTGAAAATTCTTCCATTCCCCATCTCTGTGTTTTTTCTTTATCCAAAGAAATGATATATTTTATGCAACAATACTCCCTAGGAATAATTGACTTAACCCAAAATGAGAGAGAAAAAAGAGTTATGAACAGAAAAAAAGAACTTCATCTGCTCTAAACTACTTTCAAAAGGTTAATTATAATGTACAAAAACTAGCTAAAGAATCATTAGAACTCCATGTAGTAACTGGTCCCAGGGATCAATTCATTTACTTCTCTATAGCAGCCACTAAAAAATGTTCTTTTTGACCAATATGGCTATTTCAAAATTTTAATACTTCCGAATTCAGCCCACTAGTAATGCTTTGTCTATATATGTGGACAATGCACAAAATATAATATATAAATTTGTATACAATATTAAATAAAGTCGAAATATACTATATTTATTGTCATTATATTTATATTTTCTTAGAAACTCCCTTTTACATCAGTCATCTCTAAATGACCACCTTACTCAAGTCCTCTGTTAATTGTACCTCCCTCTTCCATGAGTACCCAACAACAGCTCATCTTAAATAAGCAGCCAAATGCACAATTTTTCCCCTAAATATTCATATAGTCTTATTGTAAATAATAAACATGTTTGTGCTTGTGTGCTTGCATGTATGTGTAAAATAATATTTCAATCAGTATTTATGGAGAGAAAAGCTTTTGCTAAAATCTGTGCTAAATATTGGGTATAATATTACTACTCTCATAAGCATAAAACCAAAAAGATTCCCTCTCTTATTGAAAATATAGCTGTATATATATTAATGTGTCGTATATGCACGATCTTTACTAACAGTACTCAACACACAGCTGTCAAAATTCTGCACAATGCCATCTCCCTTCAGCCTCAAAGTCTCCACTCAGGTAGTTCCCTAGGCCTATTTTTATACCTTCTCCCTGCCCCTACCCTACTTCCTTGATATGTTATCCTTGTCTAAATAACACCTTCTCAAGGGATCATCCATAACTCCACAGGCTTTAAAGAACCGTAAAACTATTTTATTTGTTTCTTTTATTACATTTATAGTTACACATTTACCTTTCTGATAAATATATTAGTGGTTAATTATTGAAGTGTAATCAACTTTTCAATAATGATGATAATTAGCATTTAATGGATGACTACAAATATAAGGGTTTAAATTCATCATCCCCTTTAATCCTTGCAATTTCACGCCAGGAATCACAGAGCTAGTTTTATCTGAGATAGCATAAATCTTGAAATCACAGTCCTATATTGTCGAAAAACTTGCTCTTTGTTTTCTATTAATATTTGTGTTTACTTCACTGTGGTGCTATTGGTAGGGCAAAATAAGGACTGATTTTCTTTCAATACTAGATGTGTTTGATATGACATATTATGTGATTGTACTCACTGCCAATCTCCAAATTCTGAATATCTAGTTGTTATGCTGGTAATTAACTGCTTCATTCATGTACTTCCTCTGCTTTAAAGCTGCATAGATGGCAGAGCTCTTATTCTTTATGAGGATAATAGCTTGTGTCTTGTTTGCTAGATATTGTTGTCTTCATCTATTACTCAATTCATGACACACTCCTTGTGATTTTTGTAAGAGAAGCTTCTGGTTCTCAGTAAAGACTGTTCCCAAAATAACAATGTGAAATTGGGGGGAGGGGGGGAAATCCTAAGATATTGTTTTTCTTCTCTTCTCATAAGTGATTTTCATTTTCATGTATTTTTCCAGAGTTACTGACATATCATTCACACATAACTTTGTGTAAGTTTAAGGTGTACAATACGATGATTTGGTATACATATACACTGCAAAATAATTGCCACAGTAGGCTAGTTGACATATCCATCATTTCACATAGTTATCATTTTATTTTGTGGTGATAATTTTTAAGATCTACTCTCTTAACAAATTTCAGTTATATGGTACAGTGTTATTATGTATAGTCACCATGCTATACATTAGATCCCAAGAACTTATTCATCTTATAACTGGAGGTTTGTTTTCTTTGACAAACATCACCTCATTTTAACCACCATCCAACCCATAGCAGCCACCAATCTACTCTTCGTTTCTGTTTGACTTTTTAAAATTCCACCTATAAGTGAGATCATACATTATTTGTTTTTCTCTATCTAATTTATTTCATTTAGCTTAATGCCCTCAAGGTCCATCCATGTTGTCACAAATGCCACATTTCCTTTTTAGTGAGTGAGTAAAAATCAATCAATCTATCTATCTATCTATGTATCTATCTATCTATCTATCGATCTATCTAAATTTTCTTTATTTGCTCTTCCATTGCTGGTCACTTAGGTTGTTTCCATATCTTGGCTATTCTGAATAATGCTGCAATGAACATGGGGGTAAAGATATCTCCTGATCTAGTGATTCATTTCCTTCAGATGCATAACCAGAAATGGGTTTGCTGGATCCTATGGTAGTTCTATTTCTAATTTTTTAAGGAAAGTCCATATTGTTTTCCATAATGATTTTATTAATTTACATTGTCAACAACAATCCACAAGCATTCCCTTTACTGAACATCCTTGCCATTACTCATTATCTCTTAACTTTCATATAATAGCCATTCCAACAGGTGTGAGGGGATATCTCATTGTGGTTTTGATTTACGTTCCCCTATGATTAGTGATGTTGAGCACCTTTGCATGGACCTATTTGCTATTTGTATGTCTTTTTTGGAAAAATATCTATTTCAGTCCTTTGCCCGCTTTTTAATCAGGTTATTAATTTTTGGTATTAACTTGTATGAGTTTTTTAATGAATTTTGGGTATTAACCCCTTATAAGATATATGGTTTGCAAATATTTTCTCCCATTCTGCAGGTTGCCTTTTCATGCAGAAACTTTTTAATTTCATCTATTGCCACTTGTTAACTTTTCCTTTTGTTTCTTGTGCTTTGGGTGTCATAATCAAAAAAATATATTGCCAAGACCAACATCAAAGAATTTTTACCCCATATTTTCTTCTAGGAATTTTATAGTTTATTTCTCACATTTAAGTATTTAGTCTATTTTGAGGGTTTTGTTTTGTTTTTGTTTGTTTTATTTTTGCGGTACGCAGGCCTCTCACTGTTGTGGCCTCTCCCGTTGCAGAGCACAGGCTCTG
Organism: Leucopleurus acutus; assembly: GCF_964270905.1. Lineage (NCBI taxonomy): Eukaryota > Metazoa > Chordata > Mammalia > Artiodactyla > Delphinidae > Leucopleurus > Leucopleurus acutus. Next base: position 19,816,379 of record NC_139147.1, on the reverse strand, counting down.
GATGTACAGGCTCAGTGGCCATGGCTCACGGGCCTAGCTGTTCCGTGGCATGTGGGATCTTCCCAGACCGGGGCACGAACCCGTGTCCCGTGCATCGGCAGGCAGACTCTCAACCACTGCGCCACCAGGGAAGCCCTTTTTTTTTTGAGTGGTGTCAGATAAGGGTTCAATTTCACACTTTTCATGTGAATTTCTAGTTTCCCCAAACCCATTTAACTAAGAGACTATCCTTTCCACACTGAGTATTCTTGTCTTTCTTGTCAAATACTATTTGACAATATATGTATGGCTTATTTCTGGCCTCTTGATTATATTCCATTGGTTTATGCATTTATTTTGATGCCAATAACACACTGTTTTATTAGTATACTTTGTAGTATAGTTTGAAATCAGAAGTGTGATGCCTCCAACTCATTTTCAAGAGTATGTTATGTAATATTCTGGGGCTTTTGGATAAAATGTTTTGTGTATGTCTGTTACATCCATTGGTATAAAGTGTTACTCAAGTCCACTGTTTCCTTACTGATTTTCTGTAGGGATGGTCTGTTATTGAAGTCCCCTACTCTTATTGTATTATTGACTATTTCTCCCTTCAGTCTATTATTATTTGCTTTAAATATTTAGGTGTTCTATTGTTGGGTGCATATATATTTATGATTGTTGTATTTTCTTGATGAATTAACCCCTTTATCACTATATACTGATCTTCTTTATCTCATGTGACTGATAATATATATATAAAATATATATATATATGTATATATATATACACACTATTCCTCTCTTTTAGTTACTATTTAAATGGAATATCTTTTCCCATCCTTTCACTTTCAGCTTGTGTGTGTGCTTAAACCTTGTGTGAGTCTCTTATAGGCAATGTGTTGTATTTTTTATCCGTTCAGCCACTCTGTCCTTTGATGGGAGAACACTATATTTACATTTCAAGTAATTATTGATAGATAAGGGCTTACTATTGCCATTTTGTTAATTATTTTCTGAATTTTTTGAATTTCCTTTGTTCCTTTATATTTCTCTTGCTATCTTCCATTGTAATTTATTTTTTGGAGTGATATGCTTTATTTGCTTTCACTTTCTTTTCTGTGTATCTATTATAGGATTTTTTTTTTCTTGGTGGTTTCCATCAAGTTTACATAAAATATCTTATATATATAACAGTCTATTTTAAGCTGATAACAACTTACCTTTGCTTACAAAAGATCTACAATTTTACTTCTTCCTCCATATTTTATGCTACTGATATTACACTTATATTTTTATATTGTGCACCCATTAACAAATTATAGTAGCTATATTTATTTTTAATACTATAGTCTTTAAGTTTTATACTAGAGATAAAATTTATTTATGCATCACCATTACAGTATTAGGGTATTCTGAATTTGACTATATATTTACATTTACCAGGGAGTTTTATGCTTTTATACATTTTTATGTTGTTACTTAGCATTCTTTCATTTCAACTTGGAAAATTCCCTTTAACATATATTATAAAGCAGGTCTAATAGTGACAAACTCTCTTAGCACTTGTTCTGAGGTTGTCTTTCTGTCATTTCTGAAGGACAACTTTGTTAGGTATAATATTCTTGGTTGACAGGTGGGGTATTTTTGTTTTTGTGTTTGTTTTTCCTTTAGACATTTTGAATTTATCATCTCACTCACTCCTGGACTGCAAGGTTTCACAGAGAAATCCTTTCATAGTCTTATGGAGATTCCCTTGTATGTGATTAGTCGTTTTTATCTTGCTGCTTTCAAAACTATCTCTTTCTCTTTGACTTTTAACATTTTGATTATAATGTATTTTGAGGTAATATTCTTTGGGTTGATCTTGCTTGCAGTCATGAGCTTTCCGAATCTGGATGTCCATAACTCTCTAAGATTTAGGACTTTTTCAACTATTATTTCTTTAAATAATCTTGTTGCCCCTTTCTCTCTATTCTCCTTCTGGGACTCCCAGGATGGGAATGTTCATTTGCTTAATGGTGTCCCATAATTCATGTGGGCTTTCTTCACTCTTTTTCATCCTATTTTCTTTTTTTTTCTTCTAACTGGCTAATTTCAAATACTTTGTCTTTGATTTGCTCATTCTTTCTTCTGCATAACTGAGTTTGCTCTTGAAGCTTTCTATTGCTTTTTTTCTGTTTTGTCATTGTGTTCTTCTGTTTTGTTCTTTTGTTTATGGTTTTATTTCTTTATGCAACATCTAATCTTGTTCATGCATTTTTCCTGATTTTGTTTAAATGTCTGTGTTTTCTTGCAGTTCACCGAGTTTCCATAAAATGATTATTTTGAATTCTTGTTCAGGCAATTCATAGATCTCCATTTCACTGGGGTAGGTTACCAGCACTTTATTAGTGTCTTTAGATGGTATCATATTTGCCTGCTTCTTTGTGTGGTGCCTGGACATTTAAAGGAGAAAACACCTCTTCCAGTCTTTACAGACTGCTTTTGAATAGTAAAATTTCCTCCTGTCTATTCCCTGGGCTCATTGGTTTACCTCTGAAATCACAGTCATACTGGGTTGGAGCTGTGGTTGGTGGTTGTGACTGGTTGGTCTGTGGTTAGTGGGCTTATTACCAGGGGATTAGGCAGGCATGGATCTTGTCTTGTCCCTGGATGGGCAAGACTACCTCCAGGACTTTACTAGCTGATACTGGGATAAGCGTTCACTTAAAGTTCTGCAGTTGGGTCCTCAGACAGTGGGTCTGTTACTAGGTATGTGGAAGGTATGGCTCCCACTGGATCCCTGGGTAGGCAGGACTGCTTCCTTACTGTGGCTGGAAGGGGCTAAAGCTCAGTACAGGGTTATTTCAGGATCTCTGGGGACACAGAAAGGAGTGTTTCCTGCTGGGTCTCTGTGCTGGCAGTACAGCTTACAGACTAAATCTGGGAAAGGCTGGAGCTGAGTGTAGGTTCCTTTCAGGATCTCCAGGGGCACAGGCAAGAGCATCTCCCACAAGGTTCCAAGGCTAGCAAGACTGCTCATGGACTGCAGCTGGGAGAGACTGGAGCCCATTTACAGAGCCATTTCAGAATTTATAACCAGACTAAATTTTGCAGACTTAACTCTAGGGCTTCCTGGACCATGGCTCAGAGGATTTGGAGCCAGGTCACGTGTTCCTTCAGGGTCTACAGCCAGGACAAATGTCTGTGTGCCTATTACCTGAGGCATGAGTGAATGGGACACCTTCTGGGTTCCTTGGCATATTGTGTTATTGACAAGTTCAAGGTCAAACAGGGTTGTAGTTGAGCCCTCAAGGGTATGGAGCTGTTTTGGGGTCTATAGCTGAGACCATGGTCAGCAAGTCAACCAGCCAGCTGAAGACTTGACTTATGAAAATGGTTCTCCTAAATCTTGGACTTCACTGAAGTTTCAAAATCTCCTACCTGGATCCCAAAGCTGCCACAAAGTCACTTGTGTTCATGGATGGCTGCCAAATTATTGCTGACAAAGTGTATGAGTGGAGGAGCTCTTATTCCATCATTTTATTAATGTCACTCTCCATAAGTGACCTTCTCATGACTCAGCCCTTCCATAGCTATCATCTCTGCTCTGTGTGTGTGTGTGTATATGTATGTGTGTGGTGTGTGTGTGTGTGTGTGTGTGTATAGACTAGGGCTATACTTACAGACTAGCAGAAGCAACACAAAGAGAAACATTATCCTTGCTAATTTTATTGCTGGTTCACCAGATGATAAAATTTGGCGATTTAGTGGTGTATTTTCACAATTTTTCCTTTTTTTTTTTTTTTGGTTTTTTATATGGCATTTTTTTGAGGCATTCTTAACAACATTTTTACTGCTTGAATCTTTAAATCTTACTTCATCACATTAGGCATAAGACAATTAAAATTATTATTTAGATGTAGCATTTATAGCCATTTCATAGATTTAAAACATTAGTATTTGAACACAAGTTAACAAAAAGTTTTTAAATAAAACATTTAAGAAGTTTATTATTTTTGATGACTCAGGTGCAATAATAAAACCCAAAATCAAAGTGACCTAAAAAGTAGATAATATTTATTATCTGACTTATTAAGAAATTTTTAGGTAGAGCACTTCCAAGAGCTGTTTAATTTATTGTCTGAATGACCTAAGAAATGTTACTTCTAATTTATTGCTTTTCATTGTCAGTGTGTTGGTTTAACACTCCTCATGGAGCTAGCTAGCACAATTCCACAATTTTCATACATATCTGCCAACTTTGAGCTTAAAATGTGACACTGTGTCTTCCTATGGATATTTAATGATTAGCAAGTAGACCTTTCTCAGTAGCCCCCTTCCTGAAAAATGTATTATACTTGAAGTTTTACTGTCTTATCTTCAAATTGAAAACAGTTATGTAGGTTGTGCTGACAGTTATATAGCTAAATTTTAGCCATTTAGCCATTTTACAAGTGCCCAAATCAAAGTGAAACATAAGTCTTTCATCAGCAAACATTGGACTGTACCAATCATTCTCAAAGGATGAGGCATTCTGGATATAGGGGAATAAAACCAAGATTCTACCCTCATAGGGCTTAGTTTAGTGGGAGTTGAAATATATTAATATAGGATTTTTTTAAACTGATATACACAAACTTACATGAAAGAATCAAAAAATGTGTTTTGAGGAGGTACTATTAGAAGACCAACGAGGAAGAAGAATTTAATAATAAATATAAAATATATTCTGTCTCCTAGGAAAACATAGGCCCCCCATAACCTGCACATTGATGTGGAAGAAGTATTTTGAACACCAAGAAAAACTTATATTCTGATATTGTTATCTCTGTGTATTAGATTCATTTTCAGAATCACATTCAGCAGATGAATTGCTCATATTTAACTTAGACTGTTAGAAATTAATTACTATGGTAAAATTCCCATAGTAACTATCTAAAGCAACATGGAATAAAATTAGAATTTTGGGACAAAAAAATGATCTATTGATATATAATTCAATTTAATTTAAAAATTAACTCATTTGACAAAACTCACAAACATCCTTATATCTAAATCTCTATTCTAGAATCTGTTAGGTGTGTGTCATCCAGTGGAACACTGTGTTTGGCCACCTGAAGACTAAACCACTTCAAAAGACATCAAATTCTTCATTAGACAAAATTAAATGGTAGATCAATATAAACAAAAAAAGTACAAAGGTGTTTTATTTTTCAAAACAGCTCATATATTTTGTGTCAGATATCCTGCTGCTAACACTTTGTTAATAACTAAACATGCAGGAACTTCCCTGGCGGTCCAGTTGTTAAGACTTTGTCTCTCAATGCAGAGGATATAGGTTTGATCTCTGGTTGGGGAGCTAAGATCCCACATCCCTAGGGACCAAAAAACCAAAACGTAAAACAGAAGTGATATTACAACAAATTCAATAAAGACTTTAAAAATTATCCAAATCAAAAAACAAAAAATCTTAAAAACAAAAAATTAAACATCAAGCATATTCAAGGAGAAATACTGCAAATCTACATGAAAATTCAATGTTAATGTAAACATTTCTCCAGGAGAAGTATTATGAATATAAATAAATAAAACACACATCACTTAATGATTAGAATTACTTGCTTTGTTCAAATACCATAAAAATGCATAGTATAAAGTTGGATAGAGAAGTGAGATGATCACAAACAAGTGAGTAGTCCAACCACAGATATACTGTGTTGACTCTTCTAGGCCCCAAGAGAATATCACAAATTTTATGTACACCTTGTACTACAATCTGTCACTGACAACCTCATCTAACTCCATTTGTGTGTGTGCATTGTGTGTGTGCATTTCCCTGAAAAATAGCTATTTCCTTTACTCCTAAGGCAGATCTATCAAGATGTACAGACTCAATTTTATAGAAAGAAACATAATAATTTTAACTTTTGAAATACTAAAATACTGATGCCAATTCAAAACACAAGTGAAACTATAACTGGAAACACTTCCCTGTTACTCCAAAATGTACAATAGCATACTGTAATACAAAGTACTTTTTTAAATAAAATATTAATGTACATGACAGTTCCATTAGATTGTTCAAATAATTTAATATGGTTTCAAGTTGCAATAAAAAAAAATGAATAAAGTGTATGGTGAAAAGGATACTAATTGTGATCAGCTCTACTTTTCTCTATTCTTTAATCAAAGGCAAAACACTCTATAATAAAAGCAGCAATACTTCCTGAGGTGTAGGATATGTGCGTTGATTCAATGAACAATTGTATACATTTTGATGTGAATAGAGATTTTCAAAGGAGTGGTACAAATTTTGTCTCTCACCAGCAGAGCAATAGAATTTCAGTCGCTCTAAGTATCCTTAGAAATTAGCAGACCGGAACTTTGTAGAATTCATTATAAATATATTCAAAGGTTTTAAGATAAATATTCTCATAATGAATGAACACATGCAGAATATGAGTAGATAAATAGAAACTATATGAAAGAGCAAATGTAAATTCTACAACTAAAAAGTACAGCATTTCAAGTTAAATTTAACACCATATTGGAGATGTCAGAAAATGGTCTGAGAATTTGAACATAGATCAACAGAAACCATCTAACTAGAACAGATAGAAAAATAAAATAAAATAAATAAACATTGTAATCTGTGGGAAAATATCAAGAGAGCTAACATATGCATATCTGGAGTTCCATAAATAAAAGAACCAGAATGGGGACTGAAAAAAATATTTAAAGTAAAAATAGCTAAATATTCTCTAAATCTGAAAACATTATCTTACAGATTGAAGAAATCCAGCAAATCTCAAAGAAAACCTCACCTAAACCCATTCTAGTCAAACAACTAAAACCCAAAGATAAGCAGAAAGTCTGGAAAACAGTCAAAGTTAAACACATTACATAAAGAGATGGAAATAATTTCAGCTGACTTGCAGTAAACAACAGATACCAAAAGACATTAGAACAACAACTTTAAAGCTCGGGTGTTGGTGGGGAGGTGGAAACTAAATGCAGATTTCTATATACAGTAAAAATATACTTTAAAAAAGAAAAGAAATAAATAATTTTCAGATACTTAAAGAAAAAATTATCAGTAAAACTTTGCTACAAAATATGCTAAACAATGTCTTCAGATTGACATAAAATGAAGGAAACAGACTTACAAAAATTGTTTAATTATTTCAGAATTTTGTTTGTTATGCTCGTATGTTTGCACTATTACATACTGGAAGTGCTTAACATAAAATGAAAACATTATAACTGCAGTTTATGAGGCCTAAGGGAATATAATTAAGTTACAAAGGCTACAAACTGTTTAAGATAGCTTATTTCCAAATGCATTAAGTTAATATTAATCAATGAGAAGTAAAGATTAATTAATTTGATTAATAAGTAGAATAATAGAACATATATTTTACCTTAACAATTTCTTACAACCCAGGTAATTTATAACTTTAATAATGCTAATTTTAAATTCAAGCAATTCTAAATAGACCTTTCTTACCACATACTGAACTTTAAAAACTTCACACTAGCTCTACTATTAAAAAGATGATAACTGTTGTCAAGGAGATAAAGTCTATTGTCTCCAAGTATCCAGTATCTGTTATACAGTATGGCATACAGATAAAGGGAAAAAGATCAGCAGGACATCTTATAAAATGCATTGTAAAAATGTTCCATAAATTGCATCCTTACCACCACTCTATTCTTGATATTATCCACACATGACCGTCATCCATTTATATGTGTTAAATAAATATTAAAAATTATTTAACTAGACACTCAAACACATTCCTAGCTGTTGCCTGGGCATGCTGTGCTGAACAAGAAAGGATGTGTCTGCATGGGCTGAAAAACAAAAAATGATGGCCAGACTAGTTCCAGGAGGTTATTCTGCCATCTTACTCTTCGGCTCACTTTCAGTACTTTTGAGGTTACAATGAGATAGTCATGAAATTATTTCTTATCACACAGATTGAAAGTTTTAAGAATTGACAGTGGTGTATGGACCTGTCTACCCTCTAGAGACACAGTCTTTAAGTGGACCACGTTTGCCTTGATAAATTATTGAGACAATTTTCAAGACAATTTTCTATTTGGTCTCTTATTTCAGTGTCCCATTTCCATCCAAGCACTTAGATTTCCTTTTACTAGCCCATCCTTCTCTGAGACTCCATCTATGTCTGCAATACTTTTTACACCTCATATAAACATATTTTCAGTGATCCTTGTTCTTCTGTCTTCCAGGAGAGTGGCTAACACATTTTCCAACTTTGAAGTCTAGTTTCAGTGGTAACCAGAATCACATTTTGCATTCCCATTTATTTCCTGTACATCAAACAGAGCCATTATGACTCAACCCAAACATTTTATAAACACATGTGTTAGTTTTAATGGTCAACTGTCCTTTAAATAACCACACATAGGAGATGAAAAATATTCATGACTAAAAGTTCAGCTGTGAATAAGCCTGATTAGAGAGAAGACTTTAGCAAGCAAGCAGAAAAAGGCACTGACATCACATTTATTTCATACAGCACATTTGCTTGTATTACTCTGGATAGAGAAAACATTCAGAATTTCTCTAAAAACCAAGCTGGTCTTTTTGATTAGTTAAGTTAAACATTAATCACAAGATTATCATACTAATAGTTCAACTCACTGATTTAAAAATATTTTTGATTATAACAAAGCACATGAAAAATTTATGGAACCATGTATTATTCAACAAAATTAATATGGCCTATGCTAAGTACCATACTAATTATTGGCAATACAAAGATCACAGAAATAAAACACATCTGCTCTCACTGAACTTGCATTTTAGTGTGTGTCTTGGTAACTTGAATCCCCACAACCAAAGGGGATAAAAAATTACAAAGAATAAATTTAAAGTTCATAGACAATAGTAACTTCATATGATGTTTATTATCACATACTAGAGACATCAGATGTGGCACACTATAGTAAGTACAAGACTAAAGTAGAATTTATTTTTAATTTATGCATTTAACAAAAGTGATATTTTTGATATTCCAAAAGTGAATCCATTTTTTTGGTAGCTGTATTGGTTATCTATCATCATATAACAAATCACCCCAATGCTTAGTTGTGTAAATAGTAGTAATTTATTATTTTTTATAGTTTCTGTGAGTCAGGAAATTTGGAGACACTCAGCTGGGAGTTTCTGACTGGGAGTTTCATCAGATTGCTCATGATGCAGTCAGAGAGTGGCCGGGTTTATGATCATTTCAAAGACCTCTTCACTCAAATGCTTGGTCCAGGAAGACTTAAATAGCTGGAGGCTGGAGCAGCCAGAACTCCTTGGGCATCTTTCCCTACCTCTTTGTGGTCTATTCCCATGGTCTCTGCAGTGTGGCTATAAAGTAGCTGAACTACTTACATGGAGGTTTTTGCAACTCCAAAACCATGAGTGAGAAGGTAAGTATAGTGTGGTCTCTAATGATCTAGTCTCAGAAAGAAAGCAGCATGACTTCTGCTTCATTATTTTGGTAGAAGCATTTATAAAGTTCTTCCCAGATTAAAGGGAAAGGTGCATAAGTCCAGTCTCTCAAAGGAAGAGAGTCAATGATACATTGTAAGGAAAGCATGAAGAATGGGATACATCAGAGAGCTCATCTCTGGAAAAAGCATTCTACCATAGAAGCCATACATTCAACTTCTCAACACAACATTGCTAAAGTTTTTGAGAGGGATGAATTGCTTAATGTGTCTAGAAATAAAGTTGTTAAAGAGGAGTTGAATGGATTTTATTATTGGGAACTAGAAAATACTTGGATTGTCAAAAAGATGTGAATAATTTGTTTAGAGAGATGATGATGATGATGATGATGATGATGATGGAAAGAAGATTGGTTTTATTTCTGGTTGTGTGAGAACTCAAAGAATATCAAAACTGTGGACTAATAATCCTGGTAATTAAAGTTAAAAATAATTTTATTCAATATGGTCTATTGTGTGTCCATAATGCAAGTAAAATCTTTCTGGAAATCAAAGAAAAATTGTGAGATTTGCAACTTTAAAGAGTAACAGTCAATCCTACAGGCAGCTCTTATACTCTGAGGAAGGATTTTAATTAATGCCTGATGTTTTTGGCAGGTTACTGGTTCTGCTACTCTAGCTATGGTGAATGAGGCCCTGAGGTTTCCTCACATTCATCACTATGGAATATCTTCTTTAGAAGGGTAAGAAAAAAGATTGGAATTCAATAATGGGGACACATATTAATATATATTTTTAAAATTCATATTAAGCATTAGTCAACTAAAATAGTAACTGAATTTAAAACCCTATTATAAGGATAAAAATCTAGTAGTATTTTGGATTAACAAATAATTGACACAGGTTGATAAAAAAGTTCATTTCAATGGGCTATTGTTTAGATAATACATCAACTTTGTTTTAAATGGAAAACTAGTGAATGGGGTCACAGGAAGGTATATTTGGGAAATAAGTATGAATACGATGTGAATGTGAACATATAAATATGGCATGAATGCACACAGATAGGCATGTATATATATATTATACATGTGTGCAATATGTGTGTATGTCTACTTCACAGTTATTGAAAAAACAAAAAAACAAAATGGGGGTAATTTAAGAGAAATCTAGTTCTAACTGGAAAGTGCTGGATCTGTCTTTTCACCTGCAAATTCGAGTAACTAAGCTTAATCCAATGAGTGAATCCACAACTGCTGCTGTATTCCATTGATGAACTGGTTTGCAGACTTAAGGAAATCAGTATATATAATTACTCAAGGCTTGTAAAGAGTAAACCTTTACAAATATATATTTACGGGCTAAAATCCATTGCAAACGAAGATGTGTGATCTTTTCACACTGGATTCTATGAAGCTCAGTGATCCAATCCATACTTTGGTCTCAGCTTCAGCACAATGACTTCTGAGTCCCAGTTCTCTTTCTGTCACACCTTCATTCTCTAAGAATCATTGTTCCCAAATTGCCCATATATATTGGGAGGAGCTGATTTGGTTAGAGAAAATACGGCTCTCACAATTTCACCTTTTAGTTCAAAATGGTGTAAATGTAAAATCTGTTAGGATTAAAAGAACAAAATCAATCTAAAAGAAGTTGTGAGTATTTTATCAAATATTAAAAGGTCAACTAATGTGACATTCCTACACTGGGAAAATTTATTTAAGAAAATTCAATCTACTGAGAACTCTTATCTTTGAAATATTATAAAGGTCACAGAACAAATTATTTAAAAGCATCGCAAAAGTAGCTTTTTTAAAATCAATTAATGTTTTAGAGACTTTTACCTTTGCTGTCTTCTCTTTTTTACCACACAGTCACTCCTCCATATGCAGTATCTCTCTCCCACTGCAATAAAATTACATTTCAAAGATAACCAATAACCAATTTACTGAGTATAACATCCTCTTTAATTTCTCATCCAGCTCAGTCTCTTGCAGTATGTAATATTATTTGCTCTCACTTTCTCTTTGAAGATCTTACATACTTGGTTTTTTGATTATCTTTCTGTTCACTGAAATCTATCTCAGTCTATTTGCTGCAACCTCCAAATTCAGCTCCTGAAACACCCCGGTGTGTACACTATCATCTAGTACAAAAAATACCTTATTGTCCTCCCTTAATAAATCTGAACCTTTGTAAAAGTTGTTGATTTCTCTGAAATATATTCTCCCTCCTTCTTATCCCTATACACTTTTGATGACCTTGTTTACTAGTAAAATTCCTAGTTATTCTTCAAGATTTAGATGATAATTTTCCTTCTCTATACATTTTCCACTCTGAATTTTGATAGAATTCTAGCACATAATCTTATTCCCAAGACATAAGAAAGTCCCTGGCAAATAAGAGACCTTCAACTTATGCAGTAGATCAAAACAAAACAAAAAAAAGTTTAGATTCAGAAGTCCTATATTTAAATTTTAGCTTTCTTACGTATCTAAAATTAAACTAATAACTCCTTTTCAGGAAGACTTTTTTGCTTCATAGGAAACAGAGCTAATAACAACTTTCTTGAAAAAGTTACATGAGATAATGCAGGGAAATTACCTACCTTATAGGACAATATAGACATTCTATAACTGATTATTACTACCACTACTAAATTATTTTTCTGTCCTTTCACCTCTTCTCAATAGTTGAATAAATGAAATTTTAAAATGTCCTTTCTTTGTGAAACTACATCACGAGTCAAGATAATTACTTTTCTAAAGAGATATGTGGGTATAATGCATACTCTAAAATCTATTGATACTTGGAATTTGTTTTTCTCCTATTGGAGGAAGTCATCAAGAGGACATGGCTGTTAGTTGCCCCTTGGGCTGGACCCAGGCACTTAGAGGCTCTTCATCCCCTCCCTTGTCCTTGGAATGTCCCTCCCACAGTGGGAGATATTTTCAAGGATGCAACCTTGAGAGAGCAATGTGTTGTTGAGACCATTTGGATGGTGTACACGACTGAACCCAGTTAAGTCCTCTGTATATAAATGTTTAAGATTCTGGCAGGTGGGTACAGAGATCTAATTGTCTTTCAGTTGTCCAAGACAAGCTTCATATGTATGTTCCCTTGCTAATTAAACCTGTCACCAACCAATCTAGAGTGGTCTGCATTTTTTTTCAGTCTCTCCTTGCCCTCTCTCCTATGGGCTTCACCTTGGAAATTCCTGAGTTTGTGAACCAACACTTCTACAGTGTACTTAGCATTTTATCTGTTATTGAATCCATATTATGTCAGAAGCAGTGAGAATAGAGTAGCTTCTTCATAAATCATTTTGGTCTATCATTTCTCTATTATTCTATCTTCTCTTACTAACCTATAATTAGACCTGTCTGCAGCAACATGATGATTTATACACTGCAGTAACTAAAATAATTATTGTGGGAAACAATAAAAGAATGATAAGTTTGCTTATAGATTTGTCATTTGTCTACTTTTCTTCTTTTTCTCCCCTTCCTGTCATTGGGAGTTTGAAGATTTTTATAATTTATAAGAAAGCCACTTAAACTGTTAAAATCCAGGCATTTTCACTAGTCCCCACTCTAGGTATTAAAGTTCATTAAGGTAAGGTTTTCTTCCACAGTGAATAGTTGGTATTTATTACAATAAATATCATTTAGTCTCTAGGGAATATTGGGTGCCTATTTTTGATCACAAATGTTGTCTAAATCTACATAATGGAAAAAAAATAAGATATTGGAGAGTGTATGTTTCTTCAAAGTCTCTAATTGGAGGTACAAAAGGATATTCAAAGGGCTTAACTGGAGAGCTAGGGTGAGAACAAAAGAATAAGGAAAGATTATTAAGCAGACTTAGGAAGGAATCAGGGCTCTGTTTCTGACTGAAGTAAGAGAGAGAAGCCAGCATATTCAACAGTCTTTTGCATTTTGAAACAACCACAACTTATTTGATTGGGTTAGCAGTCTTCTGCAATAACTATAGTCTTTTTCAAGATTATCAGTCTGGAAAGGGAGGGGAAATCTAGATGGTGGAGTAGAAACACCCTGAGGTTACCCTTCTCAAAAAAAGCTCAAAACTACAACTACATATAGAGCAACTTGAGCTGAGAGTGACCTGAAGACTAGCAGAAGGGCACTTCTACAACCAATGCTATAAAGAAATAATGACATGGATTCTGGTAGGAGTGGAGAAGAAGCAATGTAGTCAGGATCCACACCCCTAGCTGGTAACCCAGAAAAGGAAGGTGATATCACAGTTTTGGAGATCTTTCTTAGGGAGTGAGGGGTTCAAGCCTCTATTAGGCACCCCAAACCTTGGGCACTGGGAAGATGATCCTCTTTAATGGTTTGAAAACCATGGGTCTTACTAAGACTGTAAGAAACAAAGACTCCACTCTTGAAATGTGCACACAGACTTGCTTACTCCCCATCCCAGTACATAGAAGCAGATTTGAAATAATCTGTTGTCTGAGCAGCCTGTCTGGACCATCACAGTGCTCCCCACAGCACATACCAGGTTCTTATTTCAGCACTTCCTACTCTGACACTGACCCCCACTAAGGCAAAGACTGCCATTGCCATTGCACACATATGCACCTGAGAAAAGGAGAGCTAGCTCAGAAATGTGTCTTCATACCCTCAGGACCCAAGCTCACCTTTAACCAAAGGAGAGACTGCCATTACCATTGTGCACACATGCACACTGGGGAAATAAATGGAGTCAGCTCAGAAGTGTGGCTTCACACCCTTGGCCCTAACCCTGCACCAACCAAGGCAGAGACATATCTTTTCTGAGAGAAGCTCAACTCCTTCAGACCTTTTGTTCCAGTCCCTAGCCCTAGCCCTCAATAGGGTGGAAAATTCCAATGAGCTTAGGAGAAGCCCCAACTCACACCTGGCTCTGGCTTTAGTCCCTCAAATTCCAGCCCTATCTCTCACTAAGTCAGCAGCTGCCAGCACACCATGGGATGAGATGCAGCTCATGGTCACTTCAAAACTAGCTCTTTCATCAAAGACACTGGGCACATGTAGACAGCACAGGGACAATTCTACTCAAGGACATGCCTTTAAGACTAGGATAACTGACAGTTTCACCTAATTTTATAGAGACAAACAGAGAAAGTCAAACAAAATGAGAAGACAGAGGAATATGTTCCACATAAAAGGTAAGATAAAACCACAGGAAAAAAAAAAACTAACAAAATTGAGATAACTAATTTACCTAATAAAGAGTCCAAAGAAATTGTAGTAAAAATGCTTACTAGACTCAAGAAAAGAATAGAGGAATGCAGTGAAAACATTAACAAAGAACTAGAAAATATAAAAAAGAACTAATCAGAGCTGAAGAATACAATAACTGCAATAGAAAATACACTAGAAAGTATTAACAGCAGATTCGGTGATACAGAAGAACACATAAATGAACTGGAAGATAGACTAGTGGAAATCACCCAATCAGAACAGCAAAACAAAACAAAACAAAAAATTAATAAGCATAGTTTAAGGGGTCTCTGAGACAACATCAAGCATATTAACATTTGCAATATAGTGGTTCCAAAAGGATAAGAGAGAGAGAAAGAGGCAGAAAATGTATTGAAAAAATTATGGATGAATACTTCTCTAATATGTGAAGGACACAGATATCCAGGTCCAGGAAGCACAGAGACCCAATCAAGAGGAATTTGAAGAGACACCCCCCAAGACACATCACAATTCAAATAGCAAATGTTAAAGATAAAGACAAAATTTTAAAGGCAGCAAGAGGAAAACAAATAATCCCATACAAGGGATTCCCCAAAAGGCTATAAGCTGATTTTTTAGCAAAAACTTTGCAGTCCAGAAGGGAGAGTCAGAATATATTTAAATTGCTGAAAGGAAAAAAAAAAAAGTACAACCTAGGATACTCTATTCAGCAAGGTTATAATGCAGAATTGAAGAAGAGATAATTTTCCAGACAAGCAAAAACTGAAAGAGTTCATCAATACTAGACCAATCTTACAATGTTAAAGGATCTTCCCTAACCAAAAATTTAAGGCTATAACAATAAATAAGAAAATATATGAAAGGAAAAATCCCACTGGTAAAGGCAAACATACAGTAAAGCCAGTGGGTCAATTACTTACATTAATATGAATGATAAAAGAGAAAATTGTAAAATTAACCATAACTATAGTAAGCAATTAAGGGATAGACATGAAAAATATAAAATGTGATGTCAAAAACATAAAACTTGTGGAAGGGGGTAAAATGTAGACATTTTAGAGTGTGTTTGAACTTAAATGACTATCAGGTTAAAACAAGTAGATATAGTTATAGGACATTATATATGAAAATCATAGTAACCACAAAGTAAAATCCAACATTAGATAAACAAAATATAGAAGGAAATGAACACAAGAATACTAATAAAGAAAATCATCAAACCACAAGGAAAGAAGAGAAAAAAGAAGAGAGAAAAAATAGAGAAATATAAAAACAACCAGAAACAAGGAAAACACAGCAATAAATACATACTTATCAATAATCACTTTATATGTCAATGGAATAAATGCTCCAATGAAAAGACATAGGGTGGTTGATTGGATTAAAAAATGAGACACATCTATATACTGCTTACAAGAGGCTACCATGAGAGCTAAAAAAGCACACAGTCTGAAAATGAGGGGATGGGAAATGATATTTCATGCAAATGGAAACAACAAGAAAACAAGTATACTAATCCTCATATCAGAAAAAATAGACTTGAAAGGAAAGTCTATAACAGAAAGCAAAGAAAGACATTACATAATGATAAAGGGATCAATATAAGAAGAGGATACAAAACTCGTAAATATATATGCACCTAATATAGGGGTCCCTAAATATATAAAGCAAATATTAACACACATAAAGTGAGAAATTGATAGTGATACAATAATAGTAGGAGACTTTAACATCCCACTTACATCAAAGCAGAAATCAGAAAATACCTTGAGACAAATGAAAATAAAATCACAAATTTCCTAAATCTATGGGATGTTGCAAAAACATTTCTAAGAGGAAAGTTTATAGTGATAGAGGCCTACCTCAGGAAACAAGAAAAATTTCAAACAACCTAACTTTCCATCTAAAGGAATTAGAAAAAGTAGAACAAACAAGGTACAAAGTTAGCAGAAGGAAGGAAATAATAAATATCAGAGCATAAATAAATAAAAGAGACAAAAACAACAATAAAAAGATCAATGAAACTAAAAGCTGAATTTTTAAAAGATAAACAAAATGGATAAACCTTTAGACACACTAACAAAAAAAAGACAGTCCAAATAAACAAAATTAGAAATGAAAGAGTATGTTACAGCCAATATCATATAAATACAAAAAACCATAATAGAATACTACCAACAGTTATATGTCAACAAATTAGACAACCTAAAAGAAATGGATAAATTCCTAGAAACATATACTCTTCCAAGACTGAATCAGGAAAAAATAGAAAAACTAACAGACTGATTACTAGTATTGAATTGAATCTGTAATCAAAAAACTCCCTACAAAGAAAAGCAAAGGATTGGACAGTTTCACCAGGAAATTCTACCAAATATGTAGTGAAGAATTAACACCTATCTTTATCAACTTATTCAAAAAAAAAAAATGAGGAGAAGGGAACACTTCCAAATTCATTTTACAAGGCTAACATTATCTTCATTCCAAAACCAGACAGAGACACTACAGAAAAAAAAAAAACAAAATTACAGGCTAAAACCCAGATGAACATAGATGTAAATATCCTCAACAAAATGTAAGCAAACCAAATTCAACAATACATAAAAAAAGAATCATACATCATGAACAGTGGAATTTATCCCAGGGATGTAAGGATGGCTCAAAATTCACAAATCAGTGTGACACACTACATTAACGAAATGATTAAAATCACATGATTAACTCAATAGACATGGAAAAAACATTCGACAAACATCAACATCCATTCTTAAGAACTCCAACAACATGAGTATTGAGGGAACATACCTCAATATAATAAAAACCATTGATGACAAACTCACAGCTAACATCACATTCAATGGGGAAAAGCTGAAAGTTTTTCCTCTAAGATTGGGAGCAGTATTAGGATGCCCACTCTTGCCATTTCTATTTAACATAGTATTGGAAGTCCTGGTCACAAAAATCAGACTAGAAAAATAAACAAAAGCATCTAAATTGGAAGGGAAGAAGTAAAACTGTCAGTATTTGCAGATGCCATGATATGGTATATAGAAAACCTTACAGACTCTACTAAAAAACTGTTAGAACTAATAAATTAATTCAGTAAAATTGCAGGATAGAATATTAATATACAGAAATCTGTTGCATTTCTGTACACCAATAATGAACCATCAAATAGAGAATTATCAAGAAAGCAGCCCCATTTATAATTACATCAAAAGTAATAAAATAATTAGGAATAAATTTAAGCAAGGTGGTGAAAGACTATCTGGAATTTGTAAGAACTTGAAGAAGGAAATTGAAGACACTACAAATAAATGAGAAGATATCCTGTGTTCATGGATTGGAAAAATTAACACTGTTGAAATGTCCATACCAACCAAAGCAATGTACAGCTTTAATGCAATCCCTATCAAAATACCCATAACATTTTTCACAGAACTAGAACAAATAATTCTAAAATTTGTATGTAACCACAAAGTACCCCAAATAACCAAAGCAACTTGAGAAAAAAGAATAAAAGTGGAGGTATCAGGATCCCTGCATCTATACTATACTACAAAGCTACAGTAATCAAAACAGTATGGTCCTGGCACAAAAACAGACAGATAGATCAATGGAACAGAAGAGAGTCCAAAATAATTCCACTCACATATGGTCAGTTAATCTATGACAAAGGAGGCAATAATATTGAATGGGGAAATAGTCTCTTCAATAATTGGTAATGGGAAAACTGGATGGTTACAAGTAAAAGAATAAAACTAGAACATTTTCTCACACAGTATGCAAAAATAAACTCAAAATGGATTGAAGACCTAAATTTAATACCTGAAACCATGAAACTCCTAGAAGAAAACACAGGCAGTATGCTCTTTGACATAGATCTAAGCACTATTCTTTTTGGATCTGTCTCCTCAGGTAAGGGGAAAAAAAGCAGAAATAATCAAATGGGACCTAATCAAACTTAAAAGCTTTGGCACAGTGAAGGAAACTATCAACAAAATGAAAAGCAAAAATAATCAAATGAGACCTAATCAAACTTAAAAGCTTTGGCACAGTGAAGGAAACTATCAACAAAATGAAAAGTTAACCTACTGAATGGAAGAAGATATTTTCAATGATATATCTGTTAAGGGGTTAGTATCCAAAGTATACAAAGAACTTATACAACTCAATATCAAAAAAAAAACTGATTAAAAAATGAGCAGAGGACCTTAATAGACATTTTTCCAAAGGAGACATACAGATGGCCAACTAATCATCAGGAGAAAGACAATTTAAAACCACAATGAGATATCACCTCACACTTGTGAGACTGGCTATTACTAAAAGGACAACAAATAACAACTGTTGTCCAGGATATGGAGAAAAATGAACCCTCATACACTGTTGGTTGAAATGTAATGCTGTTATAATTACTATGGAAAACATTATGGAGAGTTCTCAAAAAGTTAAAAATAGGACTACCATATGATCCAGCATTTCCAATTCTGAGTATTTATCCAAAGAAAATAAAAACACTAATTAGAAAAGATGTATGCACCCCAATATTCACAGCAGCATTAATTACAATAGACAAGATATGGAAACAACCTAAGTACCCACAGACAGATGAATGGGTAAAGAAGATGTGGTGTGCATGTGTGTGTGTGTGTGTGCGTGTGCGTGTGTGTGTGTGTGTGTGTGTGTGTGTGTGTGTATATATATATATATAGAATGGTATATATATACAATGTAATAATACACAGCCATAGAAAAAGAATGAAATTTTTCCACTTGTGACAACATAGATGGATCTGAACTGTATTATGTTAGTGAAATCTCAGACATAGAACACAAATACTGTTTGTTTTCATTTACATGTGGAATCTAAAAAATAAAACATATGAATGAATATAACAAAACAGAAACAGAGTTATAGGTATAGAGAAGAAACTACTGGTTACCAGAGGGGAGAGTAGAGGGGGAAGCAGCAAGACAAGGGAAGGGGATTAAGACAAATTACTAGCTATAAAATAAATAAATTACAAGAACATAACGTACAACACAGGGAATATAGCCAATATTTTATAACTTTATATGGAATATAATATACTATAAAAGTATTGAATTTTTATGTTGTATACCTAAAACTAATATGATATTGTAAAGTCATCTATACTTTAATAAAATAAATAAATAAATAAATAAAGCAAATCAGTCCATATTTGGGGATAAATGAGTATTAGTCTGTAATACTGTCACTGTAAAAAAAAATTCTGTCAATCTCTTATTTCTTCTCATATAAATGCTTTGCCCTTAGATATATAAATATGCTAAACTCCTGGATCAAGGTCATGAGGAAATTTGAATTTACCTTAGCAATTTAAATAATTATTTAGGTGACAAACATTAACAAATATCAAAGTTCAATGCTTTATTTATTCCTCAGAAATTTGCTAACAATATTTTAATTCTTAATCTCCAGTACACTAACTCCAAAGTTCTGAGAACCACACTTTTATGAAGAAATAAATCTTAGTACCTTGATGAATAATTAAGGCTTACTAGTTACTAGAATTTTTATCAACTGATGATACTAAGTAATTTTGCAAGGTTAATGAATTTTAATTTGAATGTCATTTGTTACTGTCTGCTTTTTCCTATCTGCTGCAGGAAACCCAATCTATAATATTAAAGCTCAGTGTGGGGAAAAGACACAATGACCTGCGGGTAATTGCAGGTTGATAATGTTGTAAAATAGTTGGTCCAGAAGCAATCTGGCCTGGTTAATCTGGCATGGGACCATAGTGAAATGCCACAAAGATTACTGCATAATATGACTCAGAATTTGAATAACAGTAGCCACCTTAAGTGATAGAATAATGAGGTTATGTTTACCCAAGTGATAGCAGTATAGATATTGAACCACTTAACAGCATTCATCTCAGGCAAATTAATTAGCTTAGACTTCTCCAAAGTCACTTAGCAAAGACTGCAAATCATTGGACAAACAAGTTAAAGCCATAATAAAGGAGCCCATGCTGATCAGTTTGACCATATATTATGGACTGCAGAGACTCCCAAGCACTCGTTTTTTTATGCATAGACACATAATTTAAGGTGGAATCAGGACCAGAATGGAAAAAGAGACATTATTGTGATAATAGACAAAAATTTAAAAGGTTTTCTGTGTGGGATGGGTGGATGAAATAAAATATTAACAACTGACCATCTTGTGAGTGGAGTAGGAGAGTGGTTTTTAATTTTCTTGCAATTTTTGTGTACATCTGAAATTATTTTATAATGAATATTTTTTAAATCCCAAAGAATAAAAAATTCAAACACTAAATAATAGTAATAAGTAGTTTAATAACCAAACCTGTCATAATAATTTTCTTTTCAATAGAATCAACCTTAAAATCAAAGAATGGATAGGAGCATAAAGATATATTTGTGCTTATTATTGACCAAGTAACTCTCTGTGAATAAAATACTTAATGAATACATAATAATACAAATAGGAATAATGCATTTGGAATATTTAAGAAGCAGGTCTTGATATAGTTTTATTTTGAAAAAAGAACCTAAGGCTCACATTGTACAATCAAAGCAGTGCTTGACACAATAATGTCTATTTTTTTAACAACTTTATTGGAGTATAATTGTTTTACAACGGTGTGTTAGTTTCTGCTTTATAACAGAGTGAATCAGCTATACATATTTTAATAGTCAGAAGCAAAAATTTTGCTGAACCCTGATAGTCAGTTATCAGGGGCTGCTTCAAATGGTAGTGTCAAGGTTCCCATAACCAAGGGAGACGGGAAGACCCAGTGAACAAACACTTTCTAAGGCTCTGCTTAAGTTAGGATTGCAGCTGTCTCATGGACAAAAACATTCACTTAGTCAACTTCAAAGAGAAGTGTGGCCTGTTGAGAGTCATTACTGCAATATTCCACCACGAGTGGGCATTGCCAATCAGCTCTCCAAATTTCTTGTAATAATGTACTTCCTTGTAAATATTAAAAAAGAATTTCTCTTGTTCTCTTGTTCTTGTTCCTTGTCCTCTCCATTACTTGGTATTTCAGACTGAAAAAGTTTTGCCTATATGTATAAAATTGTATCTTATTGGGATTTTCTTTTGCATTTTCCCAAATACTAGGTAATTTGAATGTTTTTATTGATCAATAAATGTTTATTCATAATTTGTATCATCTGTTTTGTATACCTTTTGTTCATATCTTTAGTTTTATATTGGCTTTTAAAAAATTTAGCATTTATCTAACTGATTTGTAGAAAACATATATATATTTTGGTATTAATTATCTATTATATATGTTCTAAATAACTTATTTCTATTTTTCATGTCTTTTCATGTTTAACAGGGTATTTTGATATAGATAAGTTTATAATTGTTATGAAGAAAAATGTACCAATCTTGTGTTTTCTTTAAGAAATTATTTCCTGTCCCAAGACATAAAAATATTCTCCCATAGTTACCTATGACATTTTAAAGTTTTCATTTTCATGTTTAGATCTTTAATATAACAAGAGTACATTTTTGTAAAGCATTTGTATAGGTATCCCTTTTTTTTTCCATTGGATAAAAAAATGAACAAACATAAATTGAAGCTTCTATTACACTTACATTGGTACAAAATTCCAATTTTGTCAAATATACCTTTTTTGCACAACTAAGTCTACATTAATTCTATTCTGTTCTAGTCATTTATGTTTTCTCTCTGCATCAATACTTACAGGCTATCATCTAAATTACAATAACTTTATAATATTTCTGATAAGAACAGCCCCCTTATCTTACTATTTTTCCTCAGAATTTGCCTGTCAATTTTGTTGACCTGTGGTAACTTTTGGTGATACACATATACACACACATACACACATATATGCATAGACACAAACAAATGATTTATTGAACGTTCCAGTTGGGATTGTTATTAGCATTGAAATGACTTATGGTTTATGGCTTAATTTAGAAATCATATACAGTTGACCCTTGAACAACAAGGATTCGAACTACAAAGGTCCACTTGTATGTAGATTTTTTTTCACTAAACATGCAGTACAATACTACATGATCCATGTTTGGTTGAATTCAACTGTGAATTTACAAGCATTTTCAACTACAGGGGGGGTTGGCACCCCTAACCCCTGTGTTATTCTGAGTTCAACTCTACATACTTCTGATATTGAATCTTTCAGTGCATGAACATTGTTGTATCTGCTATTTGTATAGAAACTCTTTAATGTCTTTTAACAAGGTTTTATAATTTTCTCCAATTGGGTGTCATACTTTTTCCTAGGACTTTATCAACTACAATCTTGCTCAATTTTAATAAATAACTTATGTATATTTTAGAAGAATGTATATATATATATATATATATATATATAATCTTATAGGTGCAGGATTCCATGTGTATTTATTTGATCAAATGTTTTATGTGCCATTTACATCTTCACTTTTTTTTTTTTTTTTTTTGTGGTATGTGGGCCTCTCACTGTTGTGGCTTCTCCTGTTGTGGAGCACAGGCTCCGGACGCACAGGCTCAGTGGCCATGGCTCACAGGCCTAGCCACTCCACGACATATGGGATCTTCCCGGACCAGGGCACGAACCCATGTCCCCTGCATCGGCAGGCAGACTCCCAACCACTGCACCACCAGGGAAGCCCTGCTTCTTGTTTCCTGAGTTAGGATGGTATTGCTAACAAATTCCCTCTTAGAACTGCTTTTGCTTCATCCCATAGGTTTTGGGTCGCCATGTTTTCATTGTCATTTCTTTCTAAGTATTTTTTTTTGATCTCCTCTTTGAATTCTTCAGTGATATCTTGGTTATTTAGTAGGGTATTGTTTAGCCTCCATGTGTTTGTATTTTTCACAGATTTTTTCCTGTAATTGATACCTAATCTCATAACGTTGTGATCAGAGAAGATACTTGAAACAATTTCAATTTTATTAAATTTATCAAGGCTTGATTTGTGACTCAAGATATGATCTGTCTTGGAGAATATTCCATACACACCTGAGAAGAAAGTGTATTCTGTTGGTTTGGATGGAATGTCCTATAAGTATCAATTAAGTCCATCTTGTTTAATGTATCATTTAAAGTTTGTGTTTACTTAATTATTTTCATTTTGGATGATCTGTCCATTGGTGAAAGTAGGGTGTTAAAATCCCCTACTATGATTGTGTTACTCTCCATTTCCCCTTTTATGGCTCTTAGCATTTACCTTAAGTATTGAGGTGCTCCTATGTTGGGTGCATAAATATTTACAATTGTTTTATCTTCTTCTTGGATCAATCCCTTGATCATTATGTAGTGTCCTTCTTTGTGTCTTGTAATAATATTTTTTCTGATATGAGAATTGCTACTCCAGCTCTCTTTTGATTTCCATTTGCATGGAAAATCTTTTTCCATCCCTCACTTTCAGTCTGTACGTGTCACTATATCTGTAGTGGATATCTTGTAGACAGCATACACATGAGTCTTGTTTTTGTATCCATTCAGCCAGTCTATGTCTTTTGGTTGGAACATTTAATCCATTTACATTTAAGGTAGTTATTGATGTGTGTTCCTATTACCATTTTCTTAGTTCTTTTGGGTTTGTTATTGTAGGTCTTTTCCTTCTTTTGTGTTTTCTGCCTAGAGAATTTCCTTTAGTATTTGCTGTAAAGCTGGTTTGGTGGTGCTGAGTTCTCTTAGCTTTTGCTTGTCTGTAAAGGTTTTAATTTCTCTGTTGAATCTGAATGAGATCCTTGCTGGATAGAGTAATCTTGCTTGTACGTTCTTTTCCTTTCATCACTTTAAATATGTCCTGCCACAGCCTTCTGGCTTGCAGTTTCTGCTGAATGATCAGCTGTTAACCTTATGGGGATTCCCTTGTATTTTATTTGTTGGTTTTCCCTTGCTGCTTTTAATATTTTTTCTTTGTATTTAATTTTTTTTAGTTTGATTAATTTGTGTCTTGGCATGTTTCTCCTTGGATTTATCCTGTATGGGACTCTCTGCGCTTCCTGAAGTTGATTATTTCCTTTCCCATATTAGGCAAGTTTTCAGCTATAGTCTCTCCAAATATTTTCTCAGTCCCTTTCTCTTTCTCTTCTTCTTCTGGGACCCCCATAATACGAATGTTGGTGCATTTAATGTCCCAGAGGTCTCTGAGACTGTCCTCAATTCTTTTCATTCTTTTTTCTTTATTTACTCTGCAGTAGTTATCTCCACTATTTTATCTTCCAGGTCACTTATCCGTTCTTCTCCCTCAATTATTCTGCTATTGATTCCTTCTAGAGAATTTTTAATCTCATTTATTGTGTTGTTAATCATTGTTTCTTTGCTCCTTTTTTCTTCTATTTCCTTGTTAAACGTTTCTTGTATCTTCTCCATTCTATTTCCAAGATTTTGGATCATCTTTACTATCATTACTCTGAATTATTTTTCAGGTAGACTGCTTATTTCCTCTTCATTTGCTTGGTCTGGTGGGTTTTTACCTTGCTCCTTCATTTGCTGTGTATCTCTTGGTCTTCCCATTTTCCTTAACTTACTGTGTTTGCAGTCTCCTTTTCATAGGCTGCAGGTTCATAGTTCCCATTGTTTTCGGTGTCTGCCTCTTGTGGGTAAGGTTGGTTCAGTGGACTGTGTAGGCTTCCTGGTGTAGGGGACTGGTGCCTGTGTTCTTGTGGATGAAGCTGGATCTTGTTTTTCTGGTGGGTAGGACTGCACCTGTGGTGTGTTTGGGGATTTCTCTGACCTTATTATGACTTTAGGTAGCCTCTTTGCTAATGGTTTGGGTTGTGTTCCTGTCTTGCTAGTTGTTTGGCATAGGGGGTCCAGCACTGTAGCTTGCTGGTTGTTGAGTGGAGCTGGGTCTTCACGTTGAGATGGAAATCTCTGAGACAACTTTTGCTGTTTGATGTTATGTGGGGCAAGGAGGTCTCTGGTTGACCAATGTCCTGATCTTGGCCTTCCCACCTCAGAGGCTCAGGCCTGACACCCAGCTGGAGCACCAAGACTCTGTCAGCCACCTGGCTCAGAATAAAAGGGAGAAAAAGAAAGAAAAAATAAAATTAAAAAGTTATTAAAATTAAAAAGTAATTTAAAAAAAGAAAGACAGAGCAACCAAACCAAAAAACAAATCCACCAATGATAAAAAGTGCTAAAAGCTTTACTAAAAAAAAAAAAGGGCAGACAGAACCCTAAGACAAATGGTAAAAGGAAAGCTATAAAGACAAAATCACACAAAGAAGCATACACATACACACTCACAAAAGGAGAAAAAGGAAAAAAAAAATATATATATATATATATAATTAAAAGGAAGAGATCCTCTGTGTGGGAATCTCTCTACTTTGCCCTCTGCACTCTTGTTGCTGCGCTCTCCTCTGTGGCTCCAAAGCTTCCCTCCCACCCACCTACTCTCTCCACCTATGAACAGGCTTCCTACTGTGTGGAAGCTTTTCCTCCTTCACAGCTCCCTCCCAGAGCGGAAGATCCTGTCCCTATTCTTTTGTCTCTATTTTTTCTTTTTTCTTTTGCCCTACCCAGGTGTATGGGGAGTTTCTTGTCTTTTGGGAAGTCTGAGGTCTTCTGCCAGCATTCAGTCGGTGTTCTGTAGGAGCTGTTCCACATGTAGATGTATTTTTGATATATTTGTGGGGAGAAAGATGATCTCCACATCTTGCTCCTCCAGCCATCTTGAAGCTATCCCTATTTATGCCATTATAATCCAGATGTCTCTTAACTATTCTTTCCCAACTCCCTGTCTTTTTGGTGCTGAATTTATGTGACATTTTATGTACAACTTTATATATTTCTTCAACTGGACTAGTTTTCTTTTTGGTTGTGAAATGATCTATTTTTATGCAAATTAACTTTTGTTAACTATGTTTTATGTAAAATAGCTATGACTTTCAATTATACTATTAGCAAATCCTTGAAGTTCTATTTTCTTTTCAAGTATGAGGAGTTTTTTGACAGTAGTATATTCTTTTCTCAAAGTTTTTCTAACATTTTGCTTTCTTGAACAAATGATTTTATTTTCTTTATTTTAAAATTCAAATATCCAAACATACTGGAATCTACTTCTGGTGTTTATTGTCTCTGTTGACTCTTCACTGTTGGCTTATTTTCCCACATTTGAAATCTTGATTGTGCAATTAAGTAGGTAGACTTTTATCTGCAGGAAGTCTGAGAGACTTTGTTGAGGATGTTTCTTCACAAAGAGATTTTTTTTGTTTTGTTTTATTTTGGTTCTGCTATATGCCCTCAAACCCTACTCACTTTCAGTTAATAAATACCTGAAATTCATTGTCAGCCTGGAGTTTTCTGACAGGCTGGGAGATCTAAATACTTGTAAGGACTATGAATTTCAATAGACAAGAGAAACTTGATTCTTACCTACAAGCCAGGCAACACAGTTAGGGTTTCTTCTAGTTCTCCTTTCCCTTCATGTGGATTTTTTCTAGTCCATACTTCTCCCGAGAGTGTGGCCCTTCAAAACTCTAAATGAACATGTAGGCTTCAGATCCACTTTCTTATCTTACTCTGGCTTAAAATAACTTAGGCTTCTTTAAAATCAAGTCTCTGATTATTTAGAAAAATTGGAAAAGATCTCTTATCTCCTGCTTTATGTCTATTGTATATTATAAAGTTTATATATGTTTATATATGTATTTCTTGTATATGTCATATTGTATATATACACATTTCTTTTACTTTTCATAATCCCATGTGTATGGGTCTTTTCAGAATTGAAAATGTCTCATTTTGCTATAAACAACTTTTATTTACTATTCAAAGATACCTTTATGAAAATCACATTCTATCTTAGGAAAAGCAGAACTTGCTATGTAGAGAGTGGTACTTCCATTATTTACAGCCAGTGATGACATGCAAAGGCAAATCAATGTAAATAAACACATCCCCCCAATAATACGATATTTTTTATTTGTATAGAATTGATTTAGTAGTTAGATAGAAAACATATGTTCTGTTGAATTAAATATATTTTTTAAATACATTCTCCTAGATTTAAGTAGAATTAAGACAAATTTTGAAATATATTTTCTACATATTTTCACATTTTAGGATACAGTATGTTTACATTTTTTTATTAAAATTACTATCATGCGTCATTTATTTCCAATAAATGCTCAAAGATAAATAAGGGAAAGAACTTTCATCAGAAAACTGTATACATATTGTTTTAGAACAGAAACATAAGGTCCCAAATGGAGTAACATGTGCTAAGCCCCAGGTCAGCAAACCAAGACTTAATAAAATACCTAACCTAACTGCAGTTTTAGCCCTTCCCAGGAATGTGACTTTTAACCAGTCAGTCTGGAATTTCCTGGCCAGCACTAGTGAGTCAATCTGCCACATAGACCCCTGTCTTCCCCCAAAGGAAGGTGACCTTGCCTGAAATAATCTTTTCTATTGTTACTGACTTCCTTGTTCCACCCTCTCTCTGCTATTGAAAAACTTCCATTTTCCATGCTTCTTTCTATTTGCCAGATGGGATGCCACCAGATTCATGAACTGTTGAATAAAGAAAATTTGGTCTTTACATTTACCCAGTTAGATTTTGTTTTTTCACAGTATAATAGCTTTAAATTGTCCATTTAAAATGATAAAACAAGAACCAAAAGTGTTCCAATTCAAATTTTAATAATATATTAAAATATATTAGGTCTGCATAGTTAAGTTAAAAGCTGCCTAAGTGAAAATACTTACTTTGAAATGTTAACAACAAATATTAACAATTTTCAACACTATTACCATATCCTCCAGTTTTAATTCCTCATTATCTCCTTTTTAGAAAAAACTTCCTATTTACATGGTTAGGTAAAATGATAAATTTGTGTAGCGGTTTCAAAGCAATAATAATTATGCCAGTATTAGCACTTCATGAAATTTGTAAATCTTTAACAGCATGCAGAGCCACATATAAAAGTTACTAAAATGCACTAAATGTGCATTTTAGTTGCAGATTTTAAAAAATACATTCTAGTGCTATTTCAATATAAACTGACTTAGCCCATGCTACAAGCCCTGTCCCATAAGCCAAAATTTATTTTTAATACTTTTTCCTTGAGTATATTGATTCCCAGGTACTTGCTTAGTGATATGATTCCATAATGATTTGGTCTCAAAACCACGCAAGTTTCAAAATTCTCTGAGATTCATTAACCTCTTATCTCCAGACTGATGCACCATTGGCATTTGAACATGGCTTAAGGCAATTTCTATGCAGACTAAGTAATGCAAAGAGTGAGGCAATTATTCCTGTTAGTTATCTACATTGATTAAATTCACCTTCAAGTTGCTCTTGTCTCCAAATCATTTGATGAACAATGTACACAGGTAAAGGATCCAGTTAAAATTGTAATTCCCTCAATTCCCTAGGTAATACATTTTTTCCTTCATAGGAAGAGAACTCATCTGAAAGATCAAGGCTGGAAATGAGTAAAAGCCTGTCTTTCATGTAATTCAGTGATTCTCAGTTTTCACATGCATCAGAATCATCTAGAGAGCTTGTTAAAGGAGAGATTGCTGGGCTCCACTCCTGGAATTCCTGATTAAGTATGTCTATGATGGGGACTGAAAATTTGTGTTTCTAATAAGATCCCAGGTGATGATGGTATCCCCAGGTATTTTAGGCACCACAGTTTAAGAACAGTTGACCTGTGCTACTACTGGAGAATTCATCATTTATTTATTAAGTTGCTGACCTACATACCTATTTTATTTCTCCAACTGTGTCTGATAAACTATTGACTGAAATAATCACTTGACTTTAAAATAGTTTAAGACATTTTTTAGAATGTTGAATCAGTTCTATTCAATAGATTCCCCATTTTAAAAATGTAATATAAGCCAAAGCTGTTTAAGAAAGTCTGCAGGACAGCTTTTATGAATCAATTAAGTAGACAGATCATCATATTAACACTTTCATGTGTCTTCTTGACAGAAGTAATTGATCACCAGGGTCTGCTTAAGAAGAGGAAAGCTGACTCTTGTAAATAGGCAATGACATATCTACATATGTGAAAAGAGGCTGAGGGCAAAGTAAAGGGCACATCTAACCAAAATGATGCATTTTATGTTACATCAAAGAACATTCTAGGTTTCATTATTTCTGGGTCTGCTCAGATTTCTTCCAATTTGAAGTTGCCGCATAAAATACAGAATGCCCAGCTAATTGAATTTCAAATAAATGATTATTTTTTAACATAAATATATCCCAAATATTACATGAGGCATAATTTACTAGAAATTATTAGTTATTTATATGAACACTAAATTTAATTGGATGTTTTTATTTACTAAATCTGGCAACCATATTCTACTTGGACTTCCTCATATGAACGGCTGGCAGGAGCAGTGTGGGTATATATATCTAGTTATGAGTAAGTGTTTCCCTCCTCTCAAATATTTCATTGTATGATGCAGTGTTTTTCAGTGAAACAAAACTCTTTTGGGTATTGACACCTTACACATTTGCTAGAGAACCTGAGGAAGAAAAGCTCCAAAAGGGAAAAAGTTACTAACCAACCTCCTGAAACACTTGTGTGGTTAGAAAAGTCAAAACTAGCAAGAAAATCTGGAAAGTCAGGCATGTATACATCTGCCAGAGTAGGAATGTAAAAGAAAACTAGTTGAGAAGCTTATGGAAAGCTCTTGTCTCTGCCTTTGGAGATGAGCCTTTGGGAACAAATGATATTATGGCCAATTGGTGATTAGACATATAGGATAAAGATAAAAAGGTAAAAGAGCAAAGTTGGAATTGGAGATGGAGTTTTAAGAATGCTGCCCTATATTGCTCTTATTATCAGCCACTGCTATAAGTTGCTAAATTGTAAACCTCCAATTAGTAAGGAGATTAGCTTAACTGAGTCCTCACAATTGTGTCTTGGATTGTTATTTCAAAACACTGAAGATTTTTAGCTTTATCTACATAAATAAGTTTGAATCAGTCAATAGGAAAAATAGAGAACAAAGACAGAGGCAACTGGTTTCTCGAAAAAGGTGGGGAGGGAGATTAATTTGTGTGTGTGTCTGTGTGCATGCTATCTTAACCTGTACTTTCTTATGGAAACAAGAGTAGAAGAAACTGAGGTGAAGATATTTAACTTCCTCATTGGCAGATGTTTACTGTTGGTGAAAGTAAGAGTCCCTTTGCAACTTCCACTTCTCCTAACCCTTCCATCTTGACATAATGTCAAATTAGTATTCTACATATAAGAACATAAAATAGGCTATAGTCTATTGAAAAATTTCATTAAATTGACTAATCAATCCAAACAACCATTAAAGTCAGGCAACTAGTTTGGATTTCCCTGCTGTTTGAGCAGCCTAGATGCTCTGCCATAGTAGACTAATCCAACACAGCACTGATTGTGTTCATTCTGAGTCTGCAATGTAGTCCTTTCAATTTACTCTCTTCAAGTAGAAAACTCAGTCAAATAGTAAACTACTTCATAGTTAAATTATAATAAAAAATCATCTGAACAACTTAATCCTCTACATTTTTTTACTTTTTAATATATATTTAAAATTTTTTCCTAACTAAAATTCATAGATTTAGTAAGTTTTTAAAAACATCTAGTAGTTTTATCTTGTACAAGTGCACAGAATATATGTCAGTTTAAGAAATGCTAAGACTGTTAAGATGATAAGAACAGCAAGTACTTATGTTTACTGAGTTTCAAACTGTACACTTCTAAACAGTTTTGCATATATATATATATATATATATATATATATATATATTTTAACCAGATGCCAGTTTCTCAGAATAAGAAATGACTTATTTCATGGGTGGAGCCTTTAGCACTGCATAATGTGAATCACTTGATGCTTCAATGATACAGAGCGTGTCTTTAATTATATTATATCACTTAGTGTAGAAAGAGCATGCTTACAAAATAGTCTCTTTATTAGTGTTGCTCCATGACTTCCTATATAAACTGAAAATTTCTCTGGAATAAAACATCAGTTCTAAAACGTCTGCACCACCATTTTCTACCATAATGTGATCAAAGAAATGTCACAAGGTAGACTAATTTAGAAGATATTATGAAATTATTAACTTGTTACAATGTTTCTGAGGTTTATTTTATTGTCTCTACTTTTTCTTATACAAATAATTATACCATTTCACTATTTATTAGTGATAAGTTCATAAGTACGTTCTAACAGCATTTTTTCTGTAAAATTTATTAAGCAATTTATTAGTCTTTAAATCAATGTAGAATACAAAGAAAAGGATATATGTACACTTTCCATAGTACATCATTCCTTTAAATATTTCCAGTCTATCTCAGATTGAATGATAAGGTATTAAAACAGCAACAATTCATTAAACAAGCTACTCTTATCTGTACACTTTTGCTATTGATTACCAGTAAAAGAATGACTCATTTTGAAGGTAGTAAACTTTGGTTACTTAGCAACAAAAGATTAAATTCAAAGATTTGAGGTAATGGAGAGGAGATAAACACAGGTGTATATGACTAAGCTTCATAAAATATTTGTTTGAAATGGAAAACTGCAAACTGCAGTGCATTCTACCAACTGTCCTGAAGCTCGTTGGTGGGAGTCACAATTTATCCCCTGCTTTCTCATTACCCCCAATTCATGGATACCCACTAAAGTCCAGGAGCTCTTCTCTAGACTGTTAGATGGGAAAGTGAAGATTTGTCTTCCTATATAGGTAGCTTCCTGAAGACTTATGCCTCACTGAGGAAAAACCCTAAATGGAAGAGTATTGCAAAACACATATGAGGCTTTTAACTTAATCCTGAAAACTATTAACTTTCTCCATCTTATACAATGAAAATTAATATAGCATTGTTTTTGTTTAAATAGCTCTAAATTGCTTTTGAAATATATATCTTCATTTATATATGTTGAATTCAGTTTGTAATGGGCAGATGTAAAGAATGTAAACAGTAGAAATATAATGATTAAATTACAATATTTAATGAGCTAATGTAAAAACAGTATTGAAACATAGAAGAGGTCATCTCTGTCCTAAGATCACAGATCTCCCTGTGGTTTTAACATCTTCCAAGAAAAGTTCCATCTTATAAACCTTAACATGTAAGCAGAAATGAAAGAAAGCATCTTTGAATAGTGTCTACATCTATCATATGTTCTAGCTTTATGTCAGTAAACTCGCTTGTATTAAAAATATATATATATATGTATATATATACCAGTGATTTGTTACTTAAACAAACTATACATGTAAGGAAAAGCTAATGACTTATGGCACGCATTCGCCAATTTAAGACTTACATATAATTTGGAGAAAAAAATAAAGATACTCTGGAGGGAGTATCATAATAGCCACTATTAGTTTCTCTGCTTCCTATTAAACCTTCATTTTTAACAAAAGTAATGAAACAGAAAAATTAACAAATGGGTCTCCTTCAATGCTGATCTCAACAGAATTTTTTTTTAATTTACTTTGGAATACAGCCATAAATAAATGGCAGAAGTTTTGTTTTTTGTTTGTTTGCTTGTTGTTTTTCAATAAAACAGAACCTAAGAGGGAAGGAAAGTCTTTGAATTATTTTAAGGGTCATTTTTCCAAAATGTTTTAAAATTAGAATAATCTAGTCACAGTTGATGTTCCTTTAGGAAATTTTCTTAAACTTACTTCTCTTTTCTATTTTATAAAATCATAGCATTGTTTTTGGTTAAATGAATCAATGTGTGGATACATATAGATATAGATATTTGCCCTCCAGGGTAGAGTTTGAGGCAGCACAGGTACATAGACAGAACTGGGTCAGTAGAAGTTTTGGAGCCTCTGTACATCCAGGCAGGAGGCGCAAGGTTGACAATGCATTTGTAGGAAAGTGACTGGAATTTTCAAAATTATAAAGCCATAATTTTTACCCATAGAGCCATAGATGTATGTACAGGCAGTCAATGTAAGCTATCTTCTCCTTGGAGGAAATGAGTCTGAAGGACAATTCAGGCTAGAACAGCAACAACCTCCTGCCTCCTGCTGAGAGAACAGACCAGTCAGTGCTCTGAAGAATGGGAAGACCCAAGTGTGGAAGTCTTAGAAATTTTGGTCTGACTAGTCAAGTTGGCAGAGCCAATGATGCCAAAAGCTGCCCTCCAGGGGATGGTTGACAATCAAGACTTTCTCACTGATAGTGGAACTACAATTAGCTGATTAATCAGTCCCTTCCTGAGAAATAAAGCCATGATATGACACTCTCAGTTTTATATTACTGATAACATTTGGACTGCATGGTGAACAGTAGGGAGAAGAGAATGAAAATATTTAGCAACACTTTTAAGTAAAGGTCATTTTATTTTGTTGTTTTAACTTTAATCTATTTGGAACTTTAAAATTAGCAGATTTCTTTCCAGGAAATACATAACAGTGTTGAATTTATAATTAGGGACATTTTATGTTGCTGGTGTTTTATTCTTGGAGAAACTTTATGTTGCCATTTACTCATTGCAACACTTCTAGTGGGTTTATTGGATAACACAGATAAGAGTTAAAAAAGAGTGAATTTTTCGAATACCTTTGGAATTAAATAAAATTATATATTTTTTTCTCTAGTGGCAAAAGATGAAGTTCCCTTTGTTAGCAATATGGAAATATATGAAGAAGATTCAGTATTAGGTTTTAGAGGAGCTGCTGCAGGAGAGTAGAAGAACTGCCCTGCATGAAGCTCATTTCTGCTTGTCAGGGGCACACTGACCTCAGAGGCAGTATACTTTACAGCAAAGACCAACAGACTAAGAGAACAAAACTGGAGAGGATGTTAGGAACTAAGAGTAGGTTGGAATGGTAGGTTCCACTCTTCAGGTAGAATTCTCCCTGCTTCTCTTCACCCTTTATTTAGTTCTCCTCAGGGAGTTCTCCCCAAAGAAACTTGCCTAACTGGTGAGTTTGAGAGAAGAAACTGGACATTGGATCATCCACTATTCTTTTCATCTCTTTTTCAGGGCTTTGCCACATTGAAGTCAGCATTTATTCAGGTCTTCTTTGCTCCTACATGAAAGTTTTACAGGAATCTGTAATCCTCAAACTTTCCCTGTGACAAAGGAAAAGTAAACGTAATTCATGCCCACTGGCCTCCAAGTCTAAACTTCATCCCCAAACCCAACATTTAGCAGCAATAAGCTTGATTTTTTTTCTTCATTACCCTGATTTCTACTGCTATTTGTCAACAGTTGCAGAACTTGGAGTTATAAGTTGCAGTTATAACTCAGAATTCAATAGCAATTATAACAATGATAATTGCATGAAAATATTGAAGTATACGTCTCATTCTTTTTTTGTTGTTTTAATCTAGAGCATTCTAATTCTGCTTAATGGACACTTTCTTTTAATGCTTACTGTTTCAGCTAAATATTAATGCTACTATAAACAGTTCTGTCACTTTTCCAAGTGTTCTGAAACTATGTAACTCAGATTGAGACTTGAACCCAGCCAAATCCCAGATTGGGACTTGAACCCATGATCTTTCAATTAGAATCACTCACCTGGTGTATGGACTTACTGAAGCTCAGGTTCTTTGTGTCTCAGCGGAGAAGGAATTCAGAGAGAGGCAAAGTGATGGGCAAGAAGTAGATTTATTAATATAGGTTGTTTGTGAGAGATGCAAGCGGGCAGGTAGGGAGGCTCTGCCCAGAGGATTAAGTGGGCTACATTTTTATAATCAAAGGAAAGTGGTGGTGGCAGAGAGAGAGACTGCTTTCTTCCTCACTCTTTGAGTAGACATCAGGATTACATCACTAGCTTCTGCTTCTTATGGGGCAGGAGAGTGTCTGACCCAATGTGGTCAAATTAGTAAATAGTGCTTACTCAAATCAGCAGAAGGGTAGTAACATATATTAAAATATGTTGAATCACCTCAGGTTTCCATACAATGAGGGTCTTCTACTTTGGAATGTCACTTTTCCCTTAAACTCCTGTCCTTGGGCTTAAGGATCATTATCTTGCTGAATTCGACAAACAGAATGCAGGCCTCATTTTTTTCTTTGACTTAATGACCTGGGGCACATCTCATTCTTTTATTTATGGCTTTATAGTTAAGTAAGCCTGCTTCCTTCTACAATGTTCTGATAGCTTTCTCGAGTGATCATTAACTTACAGTGGTCTCCCAAAGTTCCCTAGGTTTCCCTCTCTATCTATAATCCCCTACTGGGACTTCTATAACTACTTGTATAACTATCCTATACTATCTCTATCAGTTACATTTTCAGTTATTCCATATTATGTGCTGTATATCTGTATTATATCAAGAATCACATTCATTTGGCATGGCACATTTTCATACCTGTCTTTATTTTGTGGCTGTAGTTGTTATAGTATTGGTCTCTGTAACACAAATCAAAGGCCAGGAAGGCGGAAGATGGCGGAAGAGTAAGACGCGGAGATCACCTTCCTCCCCACAGATACACCAGAAATACATATACACGTGGAACAACTCCTACAGAACACCTACTGAAGGCTGGCAGAAGACCTCAGACCTCCCAAAAGGCAAGAAACTCCCCACGTACATGGGTAGGGCAAAAGAAAAAACAGAGACAAAAGAATAGGGACGGCACCTGCACCAGTGGGAGGGAGCTGTGAAGGAGGAAAAGTTACCACACACTAGGAAGCCCCTTCGCGGGCGGAGACTGCGGGAGGCGGAGGGGGGAGCTTCGGAGCCGCGGAGGAGTGCACAGCAACAGGTGCGGAGGGCAAAGCGGGGAGATTCCCGCACAGAGGATCGGTGCCGACCGGCACTCACCAGCCCGAGAGGCTTGTCTGCTCACCCGCCGGGGCGGGCGGGACTGCGAGCTGAGGCCGGAGCGCAGGGAGAGGACTGGGGTTGGTGGCTTGAACATAGCCTGAAGGGGTTAGTGCACCACAGCTAGCCGGGAGGGAGTCCGGGGAAAAGCCTGCACCTGCCGAAGAGGCAGGAGACTTTTCCTTCCCTCTTTGTTTCCTGGGGCGTGAGTGTGGGACTCGAGGGACATTGTTCCAGCTAATGATTAAGAACTCTCCAGACAATAGGGGCTTCTTAGACAATGGGTGAATTTCCAGGATGTCCGGCCCCCTTCCGAGAAGGAGGGAGATAAACAAAATGTAAAAAAGGTGTCTGTCAAAGACCAATCAGGCAGCTGGGGACAAGTTCCCTCTCTGGTCCGAGCCTAAGCTGGGACCAATCAGCAGGAAAACACAACCAAATCTATAATTTACATACGGGGAAGTGGGAACCTATAAAACTGACATATTCGCGCCCAAAAGGGGTTCCTTCTTCGACCTCCTGCGTGAGGACCAAGGAACCCCGGTGCACCGGCCTTCAATAAACCTCTTGCGTTTTGCATCGGCTTCCGACTCTTGTTGTTTCCTGGGCGAGTCGAAACTCCTAGGAGACCGCGAAGGTCTAACATTTGGGGGCTCGTCCGGGATTCCACTCGCCCCGGACCACAAGAACATCGGGAGTTGGAGGTACCAGGTAAGCTCGAGCTTGATTGTCTGTTTGTCCCTTGTTCTTTGTGGGCCATTATCGGAGGAAAGCCGTAAGAATCGGCTTATTATGGAATCTGTATCGGACCTCTGGCTAGGCAGACGTGCTAATAGCCGGCGTCCATGAGCCCTAGGGGACGCCCTGGTGGCTCATCTGGAAGGAGAGGCAAACTCTGTCTCCCCTTCACTCGGTTTCGGCAGTTCCCTTGGTGATAACTGCCATCTGAAGAGGTTTCGGTTTTGAAGCGAGCTCGCGGTGGCCCATGCGTGTATGTGTTTCGTGGAGTTTTTAACTGTTTCTGTATTGTGGTCTATTCTTCTTCTCTGACGGACGACAATGGGACAAACTATGACGACTCCTCTTTCCCTTACCCTAAGCCATTGGACCGAAGTTCGGGCCAGAGCCCATAATTTTTCGGTAGAGGTAAAGAAAGGAAAGTGGCAGACTTTGTGTGCCTCTGAATGGCCAACATTTCAGATAGGATGGCCCCCCGAAGGATCCTTTTTATTAGACAAGATTAAGCTGCTGAAGTCTAAGATATTTAATATAGATCCCCACGGACATCCAGACCAAGTACCATATGTCTTGGTCTGGGAAGATTTAATTCTCTCCCCACCTCCGTGGGTCCGGCCCTTTGTTTCCTCAACAGGTACGTCCGCGCACACATCAGCAGCGTCGGAGATATTAGCCTTAAAGAAAAACCCCAACACGGAGAAGCTACCCGACGCCCCGGATCCACCGAAGGCGATTTACCCTGACCCGCAGTCCGATTTGCTTCTTTTGGATTCCCCACCCCCTATCCTCCAGCCCCAAATCCCCTACCACCTAGAGGACCCCCAGCTCCACTGCCCTCGGCACCAAGGGAACCATCCATGATGGAAGAAGAAAGGGGTCCCTCAGCGGGCACTAGGAGCCGGAGGGCTATCTCCCCGGACTCCACTGCCCTACCTCTTAGAGAATATGGCCCCCCCAACGGCCAAGGGAATAGACCTCTCCACTATTGGCCCTTTTCCTCTGCAGATCTTTATAATTGGAAAATGCATAACCCAACTTTTTCCGAAAATCCACAGGCCCTTACCGCTTTAATAGAGTCTCTTGTTTTCTCCCACCAGCCCACATGGGATGATTGTCAGCAGCTGCTTCAGACTCTCCTAACGACTGAGGAGAGGCAACGGGTTCTTTTAGAAGCCAGAAAAAAAATGTATTAGGCGCCAATGGGCAACCTACCCAGCTGCCTAACGAGATTGATGCTGGTTTCCCACTCGTCAGGCCAAACTGGGATTTCAATGCTCCGGAAGGTAGGGAGCGCCTGAAAATGTATCGCCAGGCTCTGGTGGCGGGTCTCCATGGAGCGGCCAGACGGCCCACTAATTTGGCTAAGGTAAGGGAAGTCACTCAGGGGCCCCAGGAATCTCCAACTGTGTTCCTGGAACGTTTAATGGAAGCCTTTAGACGCTTTACCCCTTATGATCCAACTTCGGAGGAACATAGGGCTACTATAGCAATGGCTTTCATAGATCAAGCGGCCCCTGATATTAAGAAGAAATTACAGAGGCTAGATGGCTTGCAGGGATTTTCGCTTCAGGAGTTAGTAAAAGAGGCAGATAAAGTATATAACAAAAGAGAAACAGAGGAAGAGAAGGAAGAAAGAAAGCAGAAAGAGCAGGAAGCCCGTGAAATAAGACGGGATAAGAGACAGGAGAGGAATTTAAGTAAGATACTGGCCACTGTGGTTGGAGGAAGAAATATAGGGGATAGGAATAGGCAGGAAGGGCGAACGGCAGACAGAAGGCGACCATTAGACAAGGACCAATGTGCCTACTGTAAAGAAAAAGGACATTGGGCGAGAGAATGCCCTAAGAAAAAGAGTGGAGGAAGGCCAACCAGAAACAAAATCTTAACATTGGAAGAAGAAGACTAGGAAAGTCAGGGCTCGAACCCTCTCCCCGAGCCCCGGGTAACTCTTAAAGTGGAGGGGGAACCTGTTCAATTTTTGGTGGATACCGGAGCCCAGCACTCCGTCCTTCTCCACTCAGAAGGTTCTATCTCAGCTAAAAGGTCATGGGTACAAGGAGCCACTGGGAATAAACAATATTCATGGACCACACGAAGGACAGTAGATCTTGGGATTGGACGAGTAACCCATTCAGTTTTGATTATTCCGGAATGCCCCTATCCTTTGCTGGGAAGAGACTTACTCTCCAAAGTAGGGGCTCAAATCCACTTTCAGCCAGAAGGTCCCACCATAACTGATAATAAAGGAAGGTTACTTCAAATATTGACTATGAAATTAGAAGATGAATATAAATTATACGAGCAGCCTTCATCCTCACGAGTTAATGTTACAGATTGGGTAACTCGGTTCCCTCAAGCCTGGGCAGAAACTGCCGGTATGGGGATGGCCAAAAATCGGCCCCCGGTGCTAGTGGAACTCAAGGCAACTGCCACCCCAATAACGGTCCGTCAATACCCCATGAGTAGAGAAGCCAAAGACGGTATCCGTCCCCATATACAGAAGCTACTAGACTTGGGCATCTTAATAAGATGTCAATCAGCATGGAACACCCCTCTCCTGCCGGTAAAGAAACCAGGAACAAATGATTATCGGCCGGTGCAGGATCTACGAGAGGTAAACAAACGGGTGGCAGACCTCCACCCCACAGTTCCAAACCCTTACAACCTCCTGGGCACTCTTCCACCTCAATATACGTGGTATACTGTTTTGGACCTTAAAGATGCTTTTTTCTGTTTAAGACTCTCTCCCCTGAGCCAACCCTACTTTGCCTTCGAATGGAAAGATCCAACATCGGGAATGTCTGGTCAGCTGACATGGACACGGCTACCTCAGGGATTTAAGAACTCCCCGACCATCTTTGATGAAGCCCTCCATCAGGATTTGGCATTATATAGAGAATCAAAGCCCCAGGTAACATTACTCCAATACGTTGATGATATTTTATTAGCTGCTGAGACCCAAGAAGATTGTATCAAGGGTACTGAAAAACTGTTAACGGAACTTGGAACCCTGGGATATAGAGCCTCAGCCAAGAAAGCACAAATATGCCAACAACAGGTCAGTTACCTGGGGTATCTATTAAAAGGGGGGCAAAGATGGCTCACGGAGAGCAGAAAGGATACGGTGGCCCAAATTCCGGCTCCCAAAAGCGCCAGGCAGGTTAGAGAATTTTTGGGGACGGCTGGATTCTGTAGACTATGGATTCCAGGGTTTGCTGAGCTGGCGGCCCCATTGTACCCCCTAACCAAAAACAGCACTCCTTTCGTTTGGGGCGATAAGGAACAACGGGCTTTTGACCAAATCAAACGAGCTTTACTTTCAGCTCCAGCCCTAGGACTGCCAGATGTAACCAAACCTTTTCATTTATATGTGGCCGAAAATAAGGGCATTGCAAAAGGAGTATTGACTCAGAAATTGGGTCCCTGGAATCGCCCAGTTGCTTATTTGTCAAAAAAATTGGACCCTGTGGCATCAGGATGGCCCACCTGTTTAAAGATAATCGCTGCAGTAGCCGTTCTAGTCAAAGATGCTGACAAACTAACTTTAGGACAAAATCTAACGATAACAGCTCCTCATGCCCTGGAAAATGTAGTCCGTCAACCACCGGATAGGTGGCTAACTAATGCCAGGATGACCCATTACCAAACCCTGTTGCTAAACTCAGATCGCATCAAGTTTGCTCCAGCCACAGGACTCAATCCAGCCACCTTGCTACCTGATCCTGACTTGGAAGGCTCCACCATCATACATGATTGTCAGGAAGTACTGGCCGCAGCACACGGCAGTAGGCCAGATCTGATGGACCTGCCCCTCCCTGATGCTGATTTCACCTGGTTCACGGATGGGAGCAGTTTCCTGGAGGAAGGTAAGCATCGAACTGGGGCAGCCGTGGTAGACGGAAAACAAGTCATATAGGCAGCGGCGCTACCACAAGGGACCTCAGCCCAACGAGCTGAATCAATTGCCCTGACGAGGGCATTAGAGATGGCAGAGAATAAAAAAGTAAACATCTACACAGACAGTAGATATGCGTTTGCTACCGCTCATATCCACGGTGCCATTTACCAACAGAGAGGGCTACTAACTTCAGGTGGCAAAGAAATTAAAAACAAAGACGAAATCGTGGCTTTGTTGACTGCACTCATGCTTCCTACTAAAGTCAGTATCATCCACTGCCCTGGACATCAAAAAGGAAATACCCCAGTAATTAGGGGAAATAATATGGCTGACCAAGTGGCCCGAGAAATAGCATCGGGAGAAGTCATTCTAGGACTGTCAGATAAAGTTCCTGAAAAACCAGGCCGCAACGAAGAAATCATCCCGGCCACAACAAAAGGAACTTTGTCCCCTCAGCAAGCAGAATCCATGTTACAACAGATGCACAGATGGACACATTTGGGGACTAAAAAGATGGTAGCCTTGTTACAAAAAGCCGGGTACAAAACCCCTGGAATGACAAAATTAGCTGGACAAATTGTGCAGGAATGCGTCCCATGTCAACAGGTAAATACTCACAAAGGGAAACTTGAAACTGAAAAGAGACTCAGGGGGGACCGCCCAGGAACTTACTGGGAGGTGGACTTTACCGAAGTGCGTCCTGGAAGGTACGGTAATAAATACCTTTTAGTTTTTGTAGACACTTTTTCAAGATGGATAGAGGCTTTCCCAACAAAGAAAGAAACAGCTGCTGTAGTAGCCAAGAAGATTTTAGCAGAAATTTTTCCTCGATTTGGAGCACCAAAGGTAATAGGGTCTGATAATGGTCCAGCCTTCGTCGCCCAGGTAAGTCAGGATGTGGCCAGATGTTTGGGGACTGATTGGAAATTACATTGTGCCTATAGACCCCAAAGTTCAGGTCAGGTAGAAAGAATGAATAGGACTCTAAAAGAGACCCTAACTAAATTGTCCTTGGAGACTGGCGGTACCGATTGGACGGTGCTCCTTCCTTTGGCCCTATTCCGGGTTAGAAATACACCTTCCTGATACCATCTTACTCCTTTTAAAATATTATATGGTGCCCCGCCTCCCCTCCTCACTTTAGAAAAAGAAATAAAACCTGATTGTCAAAATAACACCGACTTATATGCTAGGCTACTGGGACTCCAATTGGTCCAGAAAGAAATATGGTCCCAACTCGCCGAGGCCTACCAACCGGGAACACCGGGAGAAACTCATCCTTTCCAAGTCGGAGACTCCGTATATGTCCGTCGGCATCGAACCCAGACGTTGGAACCTCGATGGAAAGGATCATACACCGTCCTCCTCACCACCCCAATGGCCATAAAAGTGGACGGCATCGCTGCCTGGATCCATGCTTCACATGTGAAGGCTGCACCAACGACGACATCATCAGGATGGCGGGCCCAAAGGACTGACAACCCGCTCAAACTCAAGCTTCTACGAACCTAAGACTTATAATTTTGGTTTTACTACCTTTACTGACTGTAAGTGATTTTAGCCCTCACCTCCCCCAACGTTTAACTTGGCAGGTAATTTCTCAGACTGGAGATGTAACCTGGTCCATTAGTCATACTGCACCCCCCTGGACCTGGTGGCCAGATCTTTTTCCTGATGTTTGTAAATTGGTTATAGGAGCACCTTATTGGGATACAGAAGATTCTCATGATATGAACACTGCCCCTTCCAAAGTTTCGGAAACTGATTGGTTTGGGCCGGGTTGCAAAAATGCAGGCAAAAGAATGATGCTTGGTATCCTCACTTTCTACGTATGCCCCGGGTTCCACCGCCCTCGATCTCTGAATTATAAATGTGGTGGAACTGAAAACTTTTATTGCAAAAGCTGGGGATGTGAAACTACCGGGGATACTAATTGGAAACCCACCTCAACTTGGGATTTTATTACTGTAACGGCTAATTATTCTCATAATGAGGATACCGGACACCTGAGTAAATGTTCAGGATGGTGTCATCCCCTTAAAATTTCCTTTAGTAATCCCGGAAAAAGAGATAAAAAATGGATAAATGGTCATTCTTGGGGCGTTAGATTTTACATGAGGGGATATGATTTAGGAATATTAATGACCCTTAAGCTAAAGATTGAGACTCCTGCTCCTATATCAATAGGCCCAAATCCCGTACTTGGCCCCCCTTTGCTTCCCCCGGCCCCTTCAACTACGTCAACAAAGAATGAGACTAATGAAACCTCTGGATCCAAAGAACCCACAGTTAAGCCTGGGACTCCTCAGGATAGGATGCTTTCTTTGGTGCAGGCAGCCTTTACGGTTCTCAATGCTACAAACCCAGAGGCTACAAAATCATGTTGGCTCTGTTATGCTGCCCCTCCCCCTTATTATGATGCTATAGGATATAGCTCCAACTATACTAATTCTACCTCCTCAGACCAATGTCGATGGAAGCAAGAAGGGACCAGTAAATTAACCCTGTCCTCAGTTTCTGGAAATGGTATTTGTATAGGAACACCTCCCCAGTCCCATAGACACCTTTGTCATGATTTTAGCCTCCCTTCAGGCTCAGGATATCTTGTACCTCCTCAAGATGGATGGTGGGCATGTAACATGGGGCTCACCCCTTGTGTCTCTTTAGAGGTTCTTAATACTTCAGCTGACTTTTGTGTGTTAGTGCAATTAGTCCCTAGACTTATCTACCATTCAGACTCATCCTTTTTAGATGAATATGTAGGAAAAACAAAAAACAAAAGAGAACCTGTAACCCTCACATTGGCTGTCCTTCTAGGACTAGGAATATCTGCCGGGATAGGAACAGGAACCACAGCCCTCATACAACAACCCCAGTATTATGCAAGTTTAAGACAGGCTGTAGACATCGACCTTCGAGCATTAGAAAGTTCCATAACTCAACTAAAGGAATCACTCACCTCACTTTCAGAAATGGTGTTGCAGAATAGAAGAGGCCTAGATTTGCTGTTTCTTAAAGAAGGGGGATTATGCGCCGCTCTAAAAGAAGAATGTTGCTTTTATATTGATCATTCAGGAACCATTACCAAAACCATGGATAAACTAAGGGAACGCTTAGATAAAAGGCAAAGGGAGAGAGAGAACGAAAAAGGATGGTTTCAATCATGGTTTGATAAGTCCCCCTGGTTTACCACCTTAATCTCTACTCTGTTGGGACCTCTTATTGTTTTATTGTTGAT
Organism: Leucopleurus acutus; assembly: GCF_964270905.1. Classification (NCBI taxonomy): domain Eukaryota; kingdom Metazoa; phylum Chordata; class Mammalia; order Artiodactyla; family Delphinidae; genus Leucopleurus; species Leucopleurus acutus. The sequence goes on along the minus strand of NC_139147.1, from coordinate 19,772,087 downwards.
TTTAACTTTTGGACCATGTATTCTAAATCGCTTGATAGCATTTATTAGAGAACGTATCAGTACTGTACAAGTTCTAATGTTAAGACAACAGTACCAAAGTTTACGAACAGAAGGTTGAGATTCCATGATTGGAATCAATAGTCACAAGAAAAAGGGGGGAATGTGGGACTCGAGGGACATTGTTCCAGCTAATGATTAAGAACTCTCCAGACAATAGGGGCTTCTTAGACAATGGGTGAATTTCCAGGATGTCCGGCCCCCTTCCGAGAAGGAGGGAGATAAACAAAATGTAAAAAAGGTGTCTGTCAAAGACCAATCAGGCAGCTGGGGACAAGTTCCCTCTCTGGTCCGAGCCTAAGCTGGGACCAATCAGCAGGAAAACACAACCAAATCTATAATTTACATACGGGGAAGTGGGAACCTATAAAACTGACATATTCGCGCCCAAAAGGGGTTCCTTCTTCGACCTCCTGCGTGAGGACCAAGGAACCCCGGTGCACCGGCCTTCAATAAACCTCTTGCGTTTTGCATCGGCTTCCGACTCTTGTTGTTTCCTGGGCGAGTCGAAACTCCTAGGAGACCGCGAAGGTCTAACATTAGGAGAGGGGTTTAAGAACGCTGCTTAAAGGAACTCCAGAGACGGGCGCGAGCCGCAGCTGAAAGCGCGGACCCCAGAGACGGGCGCGAGCCGCAGCTGAAAGCGCGGAATCCAGAGACGGGCGCAAGCCGCGGCTAAAAGCGCGGACCCCAGAGGCGGGCGGGAGACGTTAAGGCTGCTGCTGCCGCCACCGAGGGGCCTGTGTGCGAGCACAGGTCACTCTCCACACCCCTCTTCCGCGGAGCCTGTGCAGCCCGCCACTGCCAGGTTCCCGGGATCCAGGGACAACTTCCCCGGGACAGCGCACAGCGCGCCTCAGGCTGGTGCAAAGTCACGCCGGCCTTTGCCACCGCAGGCCCGCCCCGCACTCTGTGCCCCTCCCTCCCCGCCGGCCTGAGTGCGCCAGAGCCCCCAGTCAGCGGCTCTTTTAACCCCATCCTGTCTGAGCAAAAAACAGACGCCCTCCAGCGATCTACACGCAGTGGCAGGGCCAAATCCAAAGCTTAGCCCTGGGAGCTGTGAGAACAAAGAAGAGAAAGGGAAATCTCTCCCAGCAGCCTCAGAAGCAACGGATTAAAGCTCCACAATCAACTTGATGTACCCTGCATCTATGGAATACCTGAATAGACAACCAATCATCCCAAATTAAGGAAGTGGACTTTAGGAGCAAGATCTATGATTTTTTCCCCTTTCCTCTTTTTGTGAATGTCTATGTGTATGCTTCTGTGTGAGATCTTGTCTGTATAGTCTTGCTTCCACCATTTGTCCTAGGGTTCTATCCGTCCATGTTTTTTTTTTTAATTTTTTTTCTTAATAATTAATTTTAATAACAATATTATACTTTACCTTCGTTCTTTCTTTCTTTCTTTCCGTCCTTCCTTCCCTCCTTTAGACAACGAATCATCCCAAATTGAGGAGGTGGTCTCTGACAGCAAGATTTAGGATTTTTCCCCATTTACCTCTTTTAGTGAGGGTGTATGTGTATGCTTCTGTGTAAGATTTTGTCTGTATAGCTTTGCTGGCAACATTTGTCCTAAGGTTCTTTCCGTCCCTTTTTTTTTTTTTCTAAATAAGAATTTTTTAATTCAATAACTTTATTATACTTTATTTTATTTTTACTGTATCTTCTTTCTTTCTGTCTTTTTTCCTTCTTTCCCTCCTTCCTTCCTTCCTCCCTCCCTCCCTCCCTCCTTTCTTTCCTTCTTGCCTTCTTTCCTTCTTTGCTTCTTTCTTTCTTTCTTCCTTCCTTCCTACCCTCCTTTCCTTCTTTCTTTCCTCATACTTCTACTAATTCCCTCTACTTTTTCTCCCTTTTATCCTGAGCCGTGTGGATGAAAAGCTTTTGGTGCTCCAGCCAGGAGGCAGGGCTCTGCCTCTGAGGTAGGAGAGCCAACTTCAGGACACTGATCAACAAGAGACCTCCCAGCTCCACATAATATCAAACGGCGAAAATCTCCCAGAGACCTCCATCTTAACACCAGCACCCAGCTTCACTCAACGACCAGCAAGCCACAGTGCTGGAAAACCTATGCCAAACAACTAGCAAAACAGGAACACAACCTCACCCATTAGCAGAGAGGCTGCCTAAAATCATAATAAGGCCACAGACACCCCCAAACACACCACCAGACGTGAACCTGCCCACTAGAGAGACAAGATCCAGCCTCATCCACCACAACACAGGCACTAGTCCCCTCCACCAGGAAGCCTACACAACCCACTGAACCAACCTTAGCCACTGGAGACAGACATCAAAAACAGGAGGAACTACGAACCTGCAGCCTGCAAAAAGGAGACCCCAAACACAGTAAGATAAGCAAAATGAGAAGACAGAAAAACACACAGCAGATAAAGGAGCAAGATAAAAATGCACCAGACCTAACAAATGAAGAGGAAATAGGCAGTCTACCTGAAAGAGAATTCAGAATAATGATAGTAAAGTTGATCCGAAATCTTGGAGATAGAATGGACAATAGATAGGACAAAATGCAAGAATCAGTTAACAAGGACCTAGAAGAACTAAAGATGAAACAAGCAACGATGAACAACACAATAAATGAAATTAAAAGTACTCTAGATGGGATCAATAGCAGAATAACTGAGGCAGAAGAACGGATAAGTGACCTGGAAGATAAAATAGTGGAAATAACTACTGCAGAGCAGAATAAAGAAAAAAGAATGAAAAGAACTGAGGACAGTCTCAGAGACCTCTGGGACAACATTAAATGCACCAACATTCGAATTATAGGGGTTCCAGAAGAAGAAGAGAAAAAGAAAGGGACTGAGAAAATATTTGAAGAGATTATAGTTGAAAACTTCCCTAACATGGGAAAGGAAATAGTTAATCAAGTCCAGGAAGCACAGAGAGTCCCATACAAGATAAATGCAAGGAGAAATATGCCAAGACACATATTAATCAAACTGTCAAATATTAAATACAAAGAAAGCATATTAAAAGCAGCAAGGGAAAAACAACAAATAACACATAAGGGAATCCCCATAAGGTTAACAGCTGATCTCTCAGCAGAAACCCTACAAGCCAGAAGGGAGTGGCAGGACATACTGAAAGTGATGAAGGAGAAAAACATGCAGCCAAGACTACTCTACCCAGCAAGGATCTCATTCAGATTTGATGGAGAAATTAAAACCTTTACAGACAAGCAAAAGCTGAGAGAGTTCAGCACCACCAAACCAGCTTTACAACAAATGCTAAAGGATCTTTTCTAGGCAAGAAACACAAGAGAAGGAAAAGACCTATAATAACGAACCCAAAACAATTTAGAAAATGGGAATAGGAACATACATATCGATAATTACCTTAAATGTAAATGGACTAAATGCTCCCACCAAAAGACACAGATTAGCTGAATGGATACAAAAACAAGACCCTTATATATGCTGTCTACAAGAGACCCACTTCAGACCTAGAGACACATACAGACTGAAAGTAAGGGGATGGAAAAAGATATTCCATGCAAATGGAAGCCAAAAGAAAGCTGGAGTAGCAATTCTCATATCAGACAAAATAGACTTTAAAATAAGGACTATTAAAAGAGACAAAGAAGGACACTACATAATGATCAAGGGATCGATCCAAGAAGAAGATATAACAATTGTAAATATTTATGCACCCAACATAGGAGCACCTCAACACATAAGGCAAATACTAACAGCCATAAAAGGGGAAATCGACAGTAACACATTCATAGTAGGGGACTTAAACACCCCACTTTCACCCATGGACAGATCATCCAAAATGAAAATAAATAAGGAAACACAAGCTTTAAATGATACATTAAACAAGATGGACTTAATTGATATTTATAGGACACTCCATCCAAAAACAACAGAATACACATTTTTCTCAAGTGCTCATGGAACATTCTCCAGGATAGATCATATCTTAGGTCACAAATCAAGCCTTGGTAAATTTAAGAAAATTGAAATTGTATCAAGTATCTTTTCTGACCACAACGCCATGAGACTAGATATCAATTACAGGAAAAGATCTGTTAAAAATACAAACACATGGAGGCTAAACAATACACTACTTAATAATGAAGATATCACTGAAGAAATCAAAGAGGAAATCAAAAAATACCTAGAAACAAATGACAATGGAAACACAACGACCCAAAACCTGTGGGATGCAGCAAAAGCAGTTCTAAGGGGGAAGTTTATAGCAATACAAGCCCACCTTAAGAAGCAGGAAACATCTCGAATAAACAACCTAACCTTGCACCTCAAGCAATTAGAGAAAGAAGAACAAAAAAACCCCAAAGCTAGCAGAAGGAAAGAAATCATAAAAATCAGATCAGAAATAAATGAAAAAGAAATGAAGGAAACAATAGCAAAGATCAATAAAACTAAAAGCTGGTTCTTTGAGAAGATAAACAAAATAGATAAACCACTAGCCAGACTCATCAAGAAAAAAAGGGAGAAGACTCAAATCAATAGAATTAGAAATGAAAAAGGAGAGGTAACAACTGACACTGCAGAGATAAAAGAGATCATAAGAGATTACTACAAGCAACTCTATGCCAATAAAATGGACAATCTGGAAGAAATGGACAAATTCTTAGAGAGGCACAACCTGCCAAGACTGAATCAGGAAGAAATAGAAAATATGAACAGACCAATCACAAGCACTGAAATTGAAACTGTGATTAAAAACCTTCCAACAAAGAAAAGCCCAGGACCAGATGGCTTTACAGGCGAATTCTATCAAACATTTAGAGAAGAGCTAACACCTATCCTTCTCAAACTCTTCCAAAATATAGCAGAGGGAGGACCACTCCCAAACTCCTTCTACGAGGCCACCATCACCTTGATACCAAAACCAGACAAGGATGTCACAAAGAAAGAAAACTACAGGCCAATATCACTGATGAACATAGATGCAAAATTCCTCAACAAAATACTAGCAAACAGAATCCAACAGCACATTAAAAGGATCATACACCATGATCAAGTGGGGTTTATTCCAGGAATGCAAGGATTCTTCAATATACGCAAATCTATCAATGTGATAAACCATATTAACAAACTGAAGGAGAAAAACCATATGATCATCTCAATAGATGCAGAGAAAGCTTTTGACAAAATTCAACACCCATTTATGATAAAAACCCTGCAGAAAGTAGGCATAGAGGGAACTTTCCTCAACATAATAAAGGCCATATATGACAAGCCCACAGCAAACATCATCCTCAATGGTGAAAAACTGAAAGCATTTCCACTAAGATCAGGAACAAGACAAGGTTGCCCACTCTCACCACTATTATTCAACATTGTTTTGGAAGTTTTAGCCACAGCAATCAGAGAAGAAAAGGAAATAAAAGGAATCCAAATTGGAAAAGAAGAAGTAAAGCTGTCACTGTTTGCAGATGACATGATCCTATACATAGAGAACCCTAAAGATGCTACCAGAAAACTACTAGAGCTAATCAATGAATTTGGTAAAGTGGCAGGATACAAAATTAATGCACAGAAATCTCTGGCATTCCTATATACTAATGATGAAAAATCTGAAAGTGAAATCAAGAAAACACTCCCATTTACCATTGCAACAAAAAGAATAAAATATCTAGGAATAAACCTACCTAAGGAGACAAAAGACCTGTATGCAGAAAATTATAAGACACTGATGAAAGAAATTAAAGATGATACAAATAGATGGAGAGATATACCATGTTCTTGGATTGGAAGAATCAACATTGTGAAATGACTCTACTACCCAAAGCAATCTATAGATTCAATGCAATCCCTATCAAACTACCACTGGCATTTTTCACAGAACTAGAACAAAAAATTTCACAATTTGTATGGAAACACAAAAGACCCCGAATAGCCAAAGCAATCTTGAGAACGAAAGAAGGAACTGGAGGAATCAGGCTCCCTGACTTCAGACTATACTACAAAGCTACAGTTATCAAGACGGTATGGTACTGGCACAAAAACAGAAAGATAGATCAATGGAACAGGATAGAAAGCCCAGAGATAAACCCATGCACATATGGACACCTTATCTTTGATAAAGGTGGCAGTAATGTACAATGGAGAAAGGACAGCCTCTTCAATAAGTGGTGCTGGGAAAACTGGACAGGTACATGTAAAAGTATGAGATTAGATCACTCCCTAACACCATACACAAAAATAAGCTCAAAATGGATTAAAGACCTAAATGTAAGGCCAGAAACTATCAAACTCTTAGAGGAAAACATAGGCAGAACACTCTATGACATAAATCACAGCAAGATCCTTTCTGACCCACCTCCTAGAGTAATGGAAATAAAAACAAAAATAAACAAATGGGACCTAATGAAACTTCAAAGCTTTTGCACAGCAAAGGAAACCATAAACAGGACCAAAAGACAACCCTCAGAATGGGAGAAAATATTTACAAATGAAGCAACCGACAAAGGATTAATCTCCAAAATTTACAAGCAGCTCATGCAGCTCAATAACAAGAAAACAAACAACCCAATCCAAAAATGGGCAGAAGACCTAAATAGACATTTCTCCAAAGAAGATATACAGACTGCCAACAAACACATGAAAGAATGCTCAACATCATTAATCATTAGAGAAATGCAAATCAAAACTACAATGAGATATCATCTCACACCAGTCAGAATGGCCATCATCAAAAAATCTAGAAACAATAAATGCTGGAGAGGGTGTGGAGAAAAGGGAACCCTCTTGCACTGCTGGTGGGAATGTGAATTGGTTCAGCCACTATGGAGAACAGTATGGAGGTTCCTTAAAAAACTACAAATAGAACTACCATATGACCCAGCAATCCCACTACTGGGCATATACCCTGAGAAAACCAAATTTCAAAAAGAGTCATGTACTAAAATGTTCATTGCAGCTCTATTTACAATCGCCCGGAGATGGAAACAACCTAAGTGCCCGTCATCGGATGAATGGATAAAGAAGATGTGGCACATATATACAATGGAATATTACTCAGCCATAAAAAGAAACGAAATTGAGCTATTTGTAATGAGGTGGATAGACCTAGAGTCTGTCATACAGAGTGAAGTAAGTCAGAAAGAAAAAGACAAATACCGTATGCTAACACATATATATGGAATTTAAGAAAAAAAATGTCATGAAGAACCTAGGGGTAAAGCAGGAATAAAGACGCAGACCTCCTAGAGAACGGACTTGAGGTTATGGGGAGGGGGAAGGGTGAGCTGTGACAGGGCGAGAGAGAGTCATGGGCATATACACACTAACAAATGTAGTAAGGTAGATAGCTAGTGGGAAGCAGCCACATGGCACAGGGATATTGGCTCGGTGCTTTGTGACAGCCTGGAGGGGTGGGATAGGGAGGGTGGGAGGGAGAGAGACGCAACAGGGAAGACATATGGGAACATATGTTTATGTATGACTGATTCACTTTGTTATAAAGCAGAAACTAACACACCATTGTAAAGCAATTATACCCCAATAAAGATGTTAAAAAAAAAATCAAAGGCCATAAACCAAAGCAGATATTCATAAATGTTATTCAACAAATAAATACATTTCCCTAAATTTTAACATTTCTTCCCTATGCAGCTTTTACTTTTAAGCGTCTTCAGCAGAGTCTAAAACTACTTCGCAAAGGTCAAATCTCACTACCCCAAGCTCCCCTACAAATTAAAATAACAAAAGACAAATTAGGAGAAAAGACACATAATCTTTACTAGTATTTATGTGCACAGGAGTTCATAAAAAAAAATTGAAACTTATCAAAGCAGTTAGATCCTGGGGCTTATATACCCTGTTATATAACAGAGGTTTATATACCCTTTTAACAGAAGAAAGAAGATTTGGGCTTTAAGGGACAATAAATTGTGGGGAAGTGACCAGAAAGTATATGGGGGAACTAATGGAAGATAGGTCTATTTTAGTCAGATCTGTTTATGCAAACTCATCTTCGTGACTCCCTGTCTTCAAAAATAAGAGTCACTCACCTCTCCCTGGTGAGGGTGGGTGTGTGGCACACCTTCCACAAAGGAAAATTTATGCCTTGCTTTTAGGCAGATATGGGGAGGGCAGAGAACTCTTCCTGTGTCTGTTGATTCTCAATTGCCTTCAGCTCAAAACAGTTCTTCCTGAAACAGAGTAGGACCCTACGGTCCTTGACCCCATGTCCTCAGCCTGCCTTTTGTCTGTGGAAAAACTTTAGCTAAAGAATAAGTTTAATCAGAGAAGTGAGAAAATGCAGAAACAGAGGAAAACAGTCACAGGAGACCAAATAATAATAGTTTGGTCATTAAGCAAGTCAAGGACTTTTAGTTCCTTCTCAAGGGCTATAGATATTCTGAGCCATATCCTGTGAGCTGTCTTATAGATACTGAAACCTCCACCAGGTGGAAGAAGTTAACTGCATGATGACCAGATTGTAGCCATGACATAAGCTGCCACAATTCCAAGAATTGAACTCAAAGAAATGGAAACAAACTGACTCTGGAACTGAAGATTAACTGTACCTAAAACAATCAAGATGATGTTGGTCAGACCCCCACATGACCAATTTCAAGATGACTGTCAGAGCTGACTGTATTGTTTCTGCATGTAGCCCCCTCCCTCTGTCTATAAAACTCTTGCACCCTGATTGCCAGCGGGAGGGAGTCGGCCTTTGGACAGGCGTCTGCCCTCCCCCCTGGTTGCCGGCCTCCAAAATAAAGCAACTTTTCCTTCCTAACAACACTTGTCTCTCGAGAACTGGCCTTTGAGCAGCTGGAGCTGGGTTCAGGAACATGCCTAAGTGGCATATTTTTGCATGGCACGTTCTGGACCCCTTCAACAGAGTTTTCTGATACTTGATGAGAGTCTGAAAGCCCCATATTAGGGGAACACAGGATAATGTTCTAAAGACTCTAAAGTCAAAGTAACTTTTTTCTCCTCCTAACACATACCTTAATTTCTCACTCTCCTCTTAAATCATCTTTGGCCATTTTCAAGTTTAGCAATTTTTTTTTTAAATTTTCTTTATCATATGCTTTAGTCCAGTATTTGGCACTATAGTTTTGCTATTGTTATATTTTAAAGTAATTTAAATATGCCATTTCCACTTTGAGATCACATTAGCCCAGGTTCCCTTGAAAACTCATTCTGAGGGAAAAAAAGCACAATGTATTATGTGTTTATATGCTAACACTTTAATGGGAGGGCAAACACAATGGGAAGAAGGGAAATGAGACAGAAGTGAGAAAAAGTCAATTAAAAAGGGGCTTCACCTACCTGCTCATGACTTTGTAACAAGAGTGGCTGATTGCTCTCTCTCACAAATTACCTTCAGAGAAGATGTACAAGCTGCTGCAGCTCCAGTCCATCTTAGACTGGGGGAAGGAACAGAGGAAGGAAAAGACCATATTCTATACGTCACTGCTCTACCACAAGGCAGCAACCCTCATGCATTCCAATTATTGGGTTGGCCAAAAAGTTTATTCGGGCTTTTCCATAACATCTTATACCTTCCATACATCCTATACCAACTGGATTTCAAGACATCCACAATGGGCTTCCCTGGTGGTGCAGTGCTTGAGAGTCTGCCTGCCGATGCAGGGGACAGGGGTTCGTGCCCCAGGCCGGGAATATCCCACATACCGCGGAGTGGCTGGGCCCATGAGCCATGGCCACTGAGCCTGCGCATCCAGAGCCTGTGCTCCACAACGGGAGAGGCCACAACAGTGAGAGGCCCGTGTACCGCAAAAAAATAACTACAATGTGGTATCACCTCACACGGGTCAGAATGGCCATCATTCAAAAATCTGCAAACAAATGCTGGAGAGGGTGTGGAGAAAAGGGAACACTCTCGCACTGTTGGTGAGAATGTAAATTGATACAGCCACTATGAAGAACAGTATGGAGGTTCCTCAAAACACTAAAATAGAACTACCATACCCAGCAATCTCACTACTGGGCATATATCCTGAGAACACCATAATTCAAAAAGAGTCACAATGTTCTTTGCAGCTCTATTTACAATAGCCAGGACATGGAAGTAACCTAAGTGCCCATTGACAGATAAATGGATAAAGAAGGTGTGGCACATATATACAATGGAATATTACTCAGCCATAAAAGGAAATGAAATTGAGTTATTTGTAGTGAGGTGGATGGACCTAGAGTCTGTCATACAGAGTGAAGTAAGTCAGAAAGAGAAAAACAAATACCGTATGCTAACACATATATATATGGAATATAAAAACAAACAAACAAAAAATGGTTCTGAAGAACCTAGGGGCAGGACAGGAATAAAGACGTCAACGTAGATAATGGACTTGAGGATACGGGGAGGGGGGAAGTGTAAGCTGGGACAAAGTGAGAGAGGGGCATGGACTTATATATACTACCAAATGTAAAATAGATAGCTAGTGGGAAGCAGCTACATAGTACAGAGAGATCATCTCAGTGCTTTGTGACCACCTAGAAGGGTGGTATAGGGAGGGTGAGAGGGAGACACAAAAGCGAGGGGATATGTGGATATATGTATATGTACAGCTGATTCACTTTGTTATAAAAAAGAAAGTAACACACCATTGTAAAGCAATTATACTCCAATGAAGATGTTAAAAAGAAAAAAAAGAAAGAAAACCAAGTCAAATGGACTCTCAGCTTCAAATGAGTGTTCAGATACCTGTGCATGTTAAATCACATTGACTGTTTAATTTCAGTCATTTTGGGAGGACTTGTTTTTTAACTAATATGTTCATAATTTCCTTTTAATTTAGGAAATTTTAAATTAAATCACCAAATATTGTAGAACCCTAATCCATTAATAAGTAAAAAATGTTACACAGGGGATTTAATTTCTTTGCAGTATTAATAACTTTTTTCCCATAAGCATTAATAGAGATACAAATTTTTTCAAACACCAAAACCCAAGAATGTTGCCTTTCAATCAATTTCTTTTGAAAGTTATAGTTCATGGAGCACGATGATTACCATTTTTCTGATAGTAGAAATATAAATGAATAAATAATTACCTACTTCAGCATTAAAATATAAAGTTATTCCCATGGAAACCTGACAATGTATAATTAGGGGAAAAACTGACTTCAGAAATTGTTGATGTGATATGCGATTACAATAATTATTTTTGTTTCATAAGTAGCTTATCATTTTAGGGTTATTGAGTACACAGCATAAAATTCTCACATTATTTATGTAATTCTGATCTAGTTCTTTTAATGATAGTGCAAAATTCCAGTCTTATGTTTTTGATTTTTTAAAATACTACTGATGGCACAGTAAGATGTCCTACTCTCAACTTCATAAAAGCAGACAAATATAACACTCATTTATATTTTGGATTAAAATGTGAAAAATTTTAAGTTTAAGGATTAATATTCTCATAACCGAAAGCTGGCAGTAATTGGAAGGTTATTGATAGATTGCTCTATAGAAATGCTCTGAATATGTGTTCTAATAAATGTTGCCTTATGTTCTATAACCATGCAGAGGCAAATGTATTTGGGATAGCTAATTTATTTTATTAATTCACATCATGAAGACATAAGCAAATTAAAATAGTATTCTATGGACTTGATATTTCAAGTAAAAAATATGATGATGTGTCATAATGCACTGGTTGCAAAACATCCAATACCACGACTGTTAAAATGTCAGAGTGTAACAAATATCATAATTGTCTTTTATTTTTCTTTTCACTAGACCCTTATAATTAAAAAAACACAGTGCTTGCTTTTACTTTCTTGACAATACATTTAATAACAAAAATGCATCATGGGAAAAAATATCTACCTCTTAAAATGCTGTTATGGTTAGACATGACTGACCAAGAATTTTCAGAGGGCAATATGTAGCTGGTCCCTAAGTAAGAGGCATTAAATTTAGTAGAAGCATTTAAATGGTCCTGACTTCAATTTTACCAAAAAAATTTATGATTCATTTGGCATCCTTTATAAAAGATTTGATGCTACAGGTGAAGGAAACATTGTTTAAAAAAGAAAGAAAGAAAATATTTCCTGTGTAGCTACCCATTATTAAATCAAGTCTTTGGACATACTAGATGAGATGATACAATCTCTTATGAAGGCATTACATAAAATTTATTGAGCTGTTGTACTTTCAGGTTTGTTTAGTGCTGTCTTCAGCATCACTAAATCTGCATTTCAAGTACAAAGATTTTAAGAAAGGATTGTTTATACATACATGCTTAATTAATTTTAAGAAAGGTGCATCGTCCTGTAGGAGCAACATTTTTACCTAAGAATTGCTAACTTTGTAGTATTACTACTTGCTTAAGGATTTTAAAACTCTATTTCAGGGAATTTAGCATCTGTGTGTTTTGAAGGAGGTATGTTCTGAATGTGCCTTGCAGTACTGTAATTCAAACATAGGAATCTTTGGATGGGAAAGAGTTTTTATCCTTTTTAATGAAATGTTAGGAAGTAATTTTGTCAGCTAACATTGAAATTATAACTTTTTGAAAGGTATTATATTTTCCTGAAGTAAAATCTATGGTTTTGAATCAATAAGTGTGATTGTTTTTGTTTGTTTGTTTGTTTAATTCTTAGAAGAAATTCAGAGGAAATAAAACTAATCAAGTAAAAAAATATTTAATTTTGTTTTTTAGTCCTCAGAATATTAAACACTGATTATGGAAAAAACAGAAAAAGGATAGTCAAAATAATCTTGACTTCATGTGATACTGAACAATTTTTGTGAGGTCCCCATTCCATTCCTTGTGTATGATTGAATCAAGCAAAGATTTTCTGGAGCATTAAAACATTATTATGTTGATCCTACATGTTTCAGGAGATGTCTGGGCAGCAAAGAATTCGAACGAAGAGGCCAAATGTCCACCAATCTCCCAGAAAAAAATAACTGTCAGAACAATTGCCATAAGCTTCTCAAACACCCATCCATTTCACTTCTTTTTTTCTTAATATGTTGTTATTTTAGAGCAGTTTTAGGTTCACAACAAAACTGAGAGGAAAGTACAGAGATTTACCAGAAGCCCCTTGCCCACACACATGCATAGCCCTCCCGCATTATCAACAACATCAAAGGAGATGTGGTATATATATATATATATATATATATATATATATATACACAATGGAATACTATTTAGCCACAAGAAAGAAGGAAATCCTATCATTTGTGACTATATGGATAGACTTTGAGAACGCATACTAAGTGACATTAAATAAGTCACACAGAGAAAGACAAATACTGTATGGTATCACTTAAATGTGGAATCTAAAACAGCTAAACTCAGAAAAACAAAGAGTAGAATGGTGGTTATCCAGGAAGTAGAAGAATTGGGGAGATGTTTACAGTATAAACCGATATACAGCATAGTGATTTTAGCTAACAATACTGCATTATTAGCAAAATTAGCAAATTTCAAAGTTGCTAAGAGACTAGATCTTAATTGTTCTCACCACACACAAAAAAGATAATTATGTGACATGATAGAGATGTTAGCTAATGTTATGTTGGTTAAAAACATATTGCAATATGTAAATATATCAAATAAACACATGGTACACCTTGAACTTATACACAATGTTATATGTCAATTATTCTCAGCTGAAAAAAAATCACTCACCAAAATCCTTCATTTGTCTTAAAAATGAAACTATATAAATGGATCATAATCAACCAGTCCATAGTTAAGCTTAGGGTTCACTCTTGGAGTTGGAAAAATGTATAATGACATATATCCATCATTATAATACCATATAGAATATTTTCACTTCCTTGAAAATCCTCTATGCTCTGCCTATTCATCCCTTCTCCCTGCTCTCCAAAACTACTTTTGGCAACCACTGAACTTTTCATTGTGTCCATAATTTGTCTTTTCTTTTCCAGAATGACATATAGTTGGAATCATAAAGTATGTAGCCATTTCAGATTAGTTTCTTTCACTCAGTAATATGCATTTAAAGCTCTTCCATGTCTTTTCATGGTTTGATAGCTCATTTATTTTTAGTAAGGAATAATATTCCATTGTTTGGATATTCCACAGGTGTGTTTATCCATTCACCTACCGAGGACACCATAGTTGCTTCCAAGTTTTGGCAGTTATGAATAAAGCTGCTATAAAAAGTTATGTGTGGATGTAAATTTCTAACTTTTTTCATAAGTACCAAAGAGTACAACTGCTGGATTGTATAGTAAGAGTATGTTTACTTTGTAAGAAACCATCAAATTATCTTCCAAAGTGACCATGCCATTTTGCATTCCCACCAGTAAGGTATGAGAGTTTCTACTGCTCCATACCCTCCTCAGCATTTGGTATTGTCAGTGTTCCAGATTTGGGCCATTCTAGCAGGTATTCAGTGGTATCTCATTGTTGTTTTAATTTTAATTTCCCTGAGAACATATGATGTGAAACATCTTTTCATATGCTTGTTTGCCATCTGTGTATCTTTTTGGGTGAAGTGTCTATTAAGGTCCTCTTATTTTTCTTTTTTCTTTTTCTTTTTTTTTTTTTTTTGCTGCACTGGGCAGCATGTGGGATTTAATTCCCCAACCAGGGACTGAACCTGCGCCCCCTGCAGTGGAAGCGCAGAGACTTTTAACCACTGGACCGCCAGGGAAGTCCCATGTTCTCTTATTTTTGAGTTTTAAGATTTCTTTGTCTATTTTGGATAACAGTCCTTCATCAGAAGTGTTTTTTACAAATATTTTTCTCCCAGTCTGTGTCATAGTCCTTTGCAAAGCAGAAACTTTAATATTAATGAAGTCCAGCTTATTAATTACTTCTTTCATGGATCCTATATTGTGTCTAAAACAACATCACCATACTCAAAGTTATCTGTAATTTCCCCTATGTTATTTTCTAGGAGTTTTGTAGTTTTGCATTTTTACATTTATATCTATGATCCATTTTGAGTTCATTTTGGTGAAGCATGTAAGGTCTGTGTCTAGATTCATTTTTTTTTTGCATGTGGATGCCCAATTGTTCCATCACAGTCTATTAAAGGGACTATCTTTTTCCATTGTACTGTCTTTGTTCCTTGTCAAAGACCAGTTGACTATATTTATAGGGGTCTATTTCTGGGCTCTCTATTCAGTTCCAAGTATGTATTTGTATATTGTTTTGTCAATACTACACTGTCTTGATTTATTGCAAGTCTAGAAGTCAAGTAGCATCATCAGTCTTCCAACCTTGTTCTCTTTTATTCTTTCTTTTTTATGTTTATGTTTGCACAAAGACTAATCTTAGAGGAGGAGCTAACTGCTAAGACTTAGATAATATTTTCTGAAAAGGTTTGTTTTTGAAAACCCTTCTCTATTAAAGAGAAATGGTTCTGGAAACAGAGGAGTAGTTAGGAATTTTGGTGATTATTATGTGTCCACTTGGCTAGGACTGTAGCACTCAATTATTCAAACACTAATGAAATTGTTGCTAACCTAGGTGTTGCTATGAAGGTATTTTGTAGATGTGATGAATAGCTATAATCAATTGACTTCCATAAAAAGAGATTATCCTCCATACTTTGAGTAGACTTTGTATAATTAATCCAAAGGACATAAGAGCAAACTGACTTTTCCCTGAAGAAGAAAGAAATCCCACCTCTGGATCCCAACCTCAACTCCTGTCTGAGAGATTATATAGCGTGCCAACCTGCCCTATGGATTTCAGACTTCCTTAACCAGACCCCACAATTGTGTAAGCCAAAATCAAGTCCTTGAAAGAAATTTCTTTATACACACACACACACATTCACACATTCTACTGATTCTGTTTTTGTCTGATGGATACAGGAATCATATTAACTATCTATTTTACTCTTGTCATGTCATACTGACCTGAACTTAATAACATACTACTTTCCTCCCTTGTTTTAAGCTGTGAAGAGACGCATGGAGCTCCTAATGCATGGTGTATATGCACCTTAACTATTTCTATTTAGAAAACTAAATCATGATCAGTTTTAAACAAAAGATAACTAAAGTTGAAGTAAGAAGCTCAAATTAATCACTTTCTAAATATGAGATGATTTAGTTGGAAGTCATCTCTAGAGTAACATAATTTTAAAGATACTTATTTTTCTCCTCTAACTATACTAAATCAGCACTGGGAAAACTTAAACTCTGGAGGTATTGTCATCTGTATCAGTCTTTTCAATATGCACTCGGTCATAGTTGCTGTTGTATTTGGCATTTCTATTCTTCAATGTCACTTCTCATTAATGGTCTGGTTCTGATACTGTCATTTGATGACTTCTCCATTGCCATCTTACTTTATTAACTAATTATTTTCTAATTACTATTCTATGCCACTCTTTGATTCATTGGTTTTTAATATTTTGCTTAATTGATTCCTTTGTTTAAATGATGTGGGGAAAAAATGGAGTTAAATTTATCATTTATCTTGTAAATTCTGATTTAGGAGAACTTAATTTGCTTTTTCCATTCTCTGTATAGCATTGCTAAGGAAATATTTTCTTCAATCTACTCAGATTTCTATCACTGAAGTCACCTTAAACCATGACTTTTCAAAAGGCTCTTCAAAGACCTCAGAAATGCAATGTATACTGGCACTTGTTTATTGTGTAGTTTTCTATTATGTTCCTTTTTATTTTTTAATTTGTAATATTTCACATGATAGATATATATATATTTTTAAATCTTAACTCAGATCTTATTTCTTATATTGATAGTTAAATCAAGGATTAAAAAAGTGCAGAAATTGTCAATAAAATGTCAGAGTATGTCAGTGATATATCTGCAATTTTAAAGTTAAGACATTTTACTGAAGAAAATTAGAAAATATTAAAGAAAAATTTAATTTCTATAACATTCAATATAATTTTATTAAGAGATAAAAGAATTGCAAAATGTAAGCAGGAATATTTTATTTTTAATATTATTCTACTGAAAATAAAGCTATGTGTTTTTTTTTAATATAAGGACAATAATCTAAATCTTTTTTAAATTTTTTATTGAAGTATAGTTGATTTACAAAGTTGTATTAATTTCAGTTGTACAGTAAAGTGAATCAGTTATATATATATATATATATCTCCCCACTCTTTTTTTTCAGAATCTAAATCTTAGTGAATTAATATACCCATTAATTTGAATATCATAAAATTCTCACTCATGAAAACCTCCTTAGAACAGATAGAACAGATAGAGGTTCTGTCTTTGACTCCTGAATGTATCAATATGTGTCCCAAATGTTAAATTTATTCCAAGAGATTATCATGACCAATGGAAAACCTTTATATATCTGTCACAATAGGCATGAAAATAATGTCACTTTTTTTCTTTTTCATATATCATTGCAGACACCAGACTCTAGTATGTCACTTATACCTATGAAAAGAGATTTTTTTTTCACTCTAGGTTCATCCTATATTAGCTTTCAAAGCTTTCTGAGCCCTACACAAAATGGTTACTCTAATTCTCAGAGTACAAGCACAGGCTAGGAAATGTCTAGATTTTGAGATATAGGCAAAAAATGTGGTGTATGTTACCAAAACCACATTGGAAAAAAGGAAGTTCATTATCTCAAGTATCTTGCAGATGAGAGATTTTAGAGTCAGTTTTTTTTTTTCTAATGAATTTATATTATTAAATTTACACACATGTAGAATGAAGTTCTTTGCAACATATAATTGACTGTATATTTTAAATTTTTGCTGATGTTTGCAGAGTATATTGATTAATTCATTACTAAGAAAGGAGTTTTGATTATATTTTAAATAGGAGAATTTAAGACAGCCTGAATCCAAAATGTGCAGTGGCTACTATGAGGAAAAACTTAAATTTACTTCCACTGAATATAAGATTTCCCAATGAAAGCATATTAAGTGGGTAAACAAAGGGCATCAATGCTGTTGCTGTTGACAGAAGATTCCTCCATATTCATGTGTGTACCTGTGTTATTAAATCACTTTGTTTCTTAACATGCATAGTAAGGATATGAAAGGGCTAATTCAGACTAGAAATACGAGTCATTTAAAAAGACTAGATACAAGTATATGTATAACTGAATCACTCTTCTGTACACCCCAAACTAACAAAACATGCTTAATCAACTATACTCTAATATATATATATATATAAAAAAAAAGAGGTGTCCTCCCTACACTCAGAGGAAAGGAGCATACTTATTTCCAAGATGGAGGGACACCAAGAAGAATCTGAATAAACAGGGCTTTCTGAGTTTCCCCCAGCTTACTTAGCACATACTCTTTGTCCTATCATATCTCTCCATGACTTGTCCCATCCATCAAACCTAGCATAAAAACACTCAGGCTTAACCATTTCTTCAGGACTTCATTTCCTTGTGAAGATTTCTGTATCATGTAAAACATATTAAATTAATTTGTATACCTTTCTTCTGTTAAAATAAAATAAAATAAAAAATAAAAACTGTCTAGCTTACTGTCTAGCTTAAATATTAGGAATGGGAAATATAAACTCATTTGTAAATTAAAATTGGAAGTCATTTAGGAAAATTCACAATGAAGAACGTTTCCAATAAAGGTCATGGAAATTTCTTAAAAAAAACAAATATTTATGAGGATATTTGGCACTGATAAAAATATGTATAGCAAAAGTTAATATCAATCATACTTCATTTTTAAAGTATTTTATTACTTATCTTAGAGTTTGTAATATATATGATGTACAACTAATTTAAGTACACTTTTAAATAGCACTATATCACTATAACATATACCATAAAGTTAGTATAACTGATCTAACAGAGTATTACCAATTTCTGCCCCTTATAACATTGCTGCCATTCATTTTATTTATAGATATTCTATAATCATCCAATATATGGTTACTATCATTACTTTGAACAAACATTATCTATTAGATCAATTAAGAAAAAGAAAATATTTGAAACAGATCTTACCTGCATTTATTCCTTCTTAGACATTTGTTTTTTATATGTAGATCTGAGCTTCTGACCTACATCATTTTCCTTCTCCCTAAAGAATTAAACTTTTTATTTTTAAATAGGAGGATCTGTTAGCAATGAATTCCCTTAATTTGGGTTTTACAGAGAAAATGTTTCTCCATTTTTGAAGGACAGTTTTTTCTGGATATAAAATTCTAATTATATTTTTTCTTTCAAAACTTTAAAAATTTTACTTCACTTTCTTGTTCGCATGGTTTCTGAAGAGAAGTCTGATATAATTTTTATCCTTGTTCCTCTATAAGTAAAATACATTTATTTCCTCTGGCTGCTTTCAATATTTTCTTTGCCTTTGGCTGTCAGCAATTTGGATGTGTAGTAATTAAGTGTAGATTTTTTTATCCTACTCGTTGTTCACTGGATCTGTGATTTGGTGTCTGTCATTAATTTTGGAAAAATCTCAGCCATTATCACTTCAGATACTTCTTCTGCTCTATCTTCTCTTCTCCTTCTGGTATTCCTATTACATATGTATTACACATTTTGAAATTGCCCCACAGTTCTTGGAAATTCTGTTCCTTTTCTTCATTAATTTTCCTCTGAATTTCTGTTTGAGAAGTTTCTATTGACATATCTTCTACCTCACTAGTTCTTTCCTCAGCCTTGTCCTGCCTACTGATGAGCCCATTAAAGGAACTCTTTGCTTCTTTTAGTGTTTTTGATTTCTAGCATTTCCTTTTGATTTTTTCTTAGAGTTTCTATCTCTCTTCTTACCATGTGTTCTCATATGTTGTCCACCTTTTTCATTAGAATGCTTAGAATATTAATTATAGTTATTTTAAATTCTCTGATAATTATAAATCTGTGTCATATATGAGTCTCATTTTGAATCTTGCTTTGTCTCTTCAGACTCTTAAACTTTGTCACACCTTGTACTTTTTTGTGGAAAACAAAACATGGTATATTGGGTAGTATGAACTGAGGGAAACAGGCCTTTATTTTGGATTCTATGTTATGTTATTCTAGGGGTTGGGTTAAATATCTCTTGTAACCATAGGTTTCAGTGTCTTCGATTTCCTCTGGTGTCATTTCTATCTCTTTTTTTGTTTTTGGATTTCCTCAAAAACACCTTCTTAAATAAACTGTGCAGCTTGCAGTTCTTTCAGCTATAATACAACTTTATTAGAGTCTCATTGATGTGGTGGTAAGGTATGGGGGCAGGGTAAGCATTCTATAATTATAATTAAATCTCAATCTTTTAGTAGGTCTGTGTCTCCGGGCTGTGATTTCCCCAAGTGTCTCTCAGTGTTTTTCCCTTCTCAGCTGAGACAGGAAACTGGAGTTGGGTAATTTTCCTTCTTCCAGTTTAAAAAGGCTCTGGTAAAGTCTTTTCACATGCTAAGTCTTTGCTATGGAGAACTCTCTGACCATATTTCAAAATGGCTACATTCCCCTTCATTTTTAAAAAATTTGCTACATATATGGATTAAAATTTATTTCTTTGCTAATCAGTATCCAATCATTCTAGCATCATTTGTTACAAAAACTATCTTTTGTCAATGAAGTTGCCATTGCGCTTTTGTCAAATATCAATTGCCCACGTGGAGGTGGATCTTTTTCAATACCACACTGTCTTTACTGTTGTAGCTTTATAATAAATCTTGAAATTAGGTAGAGTTAATTTTTTATTCTTATTCTTTTTATCTAAAGTTGTTTTGATTATTTTTGGCCTTTCGATTTCCATATAATTTTAGGAAACAGTTCTTTAATTTTCACCAAGAAAAAAAGCTGTTGAGATTTTTATTGAGATTGCATTAACTATGAATTGAATTGGTGAAAATTGATATCTTAAGAATATTAGACCTTCTGATACATGATCATATTATGCATCTCCACTTACCAGGTCTTGTGAAATTTCTTTCTGCAATTATTTGTAGTTTTCAGTGTACATATTTTCATATCTTCCTTTTTTTTAGATTTACCATTAATATTACATATATTTTGATGGTATTATAAATTATATTTAAAAATCAAATTTCTGATTATCTTTGAGAGAATGTGAAATACTGTTAGTTTTTACATATTGGTATTGTGTCCTACATCCTTGCTGAACTCTTGTTGATTCTAGCAGCTTTATTCTATATATCATTACATTTTCTCCATAGATGACTTTATCTTCCACAAATAAAGACAATTTAACTTCTTCCCTCCTAATCTGGATGACTTTCTTTTGCTTATTGCACTGGCTGAACCCTCCAGTACAATGATGGACAGAAGTGGTGAAAGTGGACATCCTTTTTGAGAGCTAAGCATTCACATTTTTATCATTAAATATGATGTTAGCTATAGGTTTCCAGGGGATACAGGTTGAAAAACGTTCTGTATATTCCTATTTTATAAAATTTTTATTAGGGTTGGATATTGGACTTTATTAAATGCTTCTTCTATGTACATAGAAGTTATCATGTGTTTTTTTTTTCTTTTTTGAACTGTTAATGTGGTGATTTACATTGATTTTCGAATGTTAAACCAGATTTACATTTCAGAAATAAAACCTTCTTGGTTCTGATATGTTACCCTTTTTATGTAATGTCAGACTTGATTTGCTAAAATTTTGTTTAGAATGATTTGGAAACTAATTCCTCCTTTTAAAATTTCTAGAAGAGTTATTGTAGAATCAATATTATTATTCCTCATATGTTTAAGAATTTATTGGTGAAGTCATCTGGGTCTGGAATTTTCTCTATCAGACAATTTTAAAACAAATTCTATTTCTTGATTAGTTTTGTTGTATTTTTTGAGTGAACTCTGTTAGTATGTCTTTCCAGGATTTACCCATTTCATTTAGATTACCATAATTACTATGATAATAATAATTGGCATAATTATTACTCATAATATCATCTAATTATCTTTTAAATATCTTTAAAATTAGCAGTGATGTCAAGTTCTTATTCCTATTTCTGTCTCCTCCTTTTTGTTGTGTTCAGTCTAACTAGATGTTTGTCAATTTTTTGAACTTTTCAAAGAACTAGTTTTTGGTTTCATTGGTTTTTCCATTTTCTGTTTTCTATCTCACTGATTTTCATGCTGATCTTTATAGTTGTTTTTCTCTAATTATTCTGTGCTTAATTTGCTCTTCTTTTCCAGTTCCTTAAAGTGGAATTGAATTCAATTATTTGAGAGTGTTCTTGTTTTCTACTGCAGTATTTAGTGTTATACCTTTCCATTTAAGTGCAGTTTTAGTGCAGTCACACAGATTTCTATATAATGTGTTTTTACTTTAATTTACTTCAAAATACTATCTAGTTCATTTTTATTTCTTTTGTGACCCATAGTTTACTTATAATTGTGTTATTTTACTTATAAATATTTGGAGATTTTTTTAGAGATCATTTTGTTACTGATTTATATTATAAATCCATTGTGGCATGGAACATACATTGATCAACTTGCATCCTTTTAAATTTATTGGGAATTATTTTATTCCCTGCTCACTTTGCTTGATTCTCTTTTCTTTCTGAATCTTTTTCTAGTTTCTCTTGCTACGTCTTCACTAATTAGGTTCACTAATCTTCTTTTCTGCAATATCTAATTTGCTATTAATCTCATATGGAGTATTTTTTTTAATCTTACCCAATTGTTTTTATCTCCAAATATTTGATCCAAATATTTTTATGTCAGCTCTGTCTCCTTGAACATATGAAATACAGTTATAATTGTTTCAGTATCCTTGTCTGCCAATTCTAATATCTCTCCCAATTCTGCATGAATTTTGATTGTTTAATTGTCTCTTTATTATTGGTCATAGTTTCTTGCTTCTTTGCATGCCTGGCAATTTTTTATTGGATGATAGATATTGTGAATTGTATCTGGGTAATTGAAAATTTTGTAATTTTATCTGGGTAATTTTTATATTATTATAAATATTCTTGAGTTTTGTTCTGGGATATAGTCAAGTTTTAATGTTTTTCTTTAAAAAAGTTATAATCAGATCTGGAGTGGTGCTTAGTTTAGGGTTATTTATTCTCCATTACTGACATAGGATCCTTCAGTGAACTTTACTCAATGTCCATGAATCATGAGATTTTTCCAGGTTGTATGGTAGTAACATCACTATTCCCAGCCTTCTCACCACTAATTCTTTAGATGATTCTTCCCTTAGCCTTTGATATTTTCCTCACACTTGTGTATTAGCTGCACTTAGGTCTTTGAAGCTCTCTCTATATATCTATCTCTGAAGTTCTATCCCCTCCAGAACTCAGCCTTACAAATTATGTATGTTCTGTCTTTGCAGGCTCCGCGCTCTGACTCCTCAACTTAAGGAGTCCTCTGGTCTCCTCCTGGGTTACCTCTTCCTTCCCCATGGCCTGGAAACTCTCTTAAAGCAATGAGCTGAGATAATCAGAGAGGTCACCTCATTTACTTCCCATCTTGTAAGAATTACTGTCCTTTATTGCCAATTTTAAAGTAACTTAAAATCATTATTTTATATATATTTTGTCAATTTGTGGTTATTTTAGTCAGGAGAGTAAATTAATTATCTTTTTATTCATTTTTGACTAGAAACAAAGATCCTTACAACATCTTAAAATATTTCAAAATTTTCAAATAATTTTTTATACTTTATTAAACATTAAATTTAATATATTTGAGATATGTAAGATATATACCCTAAGAACTGTGGGTATATTAATTTCAAGTACTATAATGTAGATGATTGTTTTCCTTATTTGAAAGTTCTAAAACCAAAAATTTAAACAAGAAGACAGCTCAACATAGCACAAAGTAGAATACAACTTGTTTTGTTTTGTTTTTTAGTTTAATTTTTAAAATACAGGTGCTCTAAAATAAAATGTTTTTTCTATTCCTATTTGATTATAATACATAAGGCATGAAACAAAACTGAATGGATTATAAACAAACAAAAAGAAATTAGCTAGAAGGAGGAAAGGTTGATGAACACTTTTATTATTTTGATTTTTCTAAGAAGAACACATTAAATCTCTTTAAAAAATTGGTTAGTATTACTTAATTGATGGAGGAGGCCCCAAAATAGAGCAAAGCAAAGCTATCCTACCAGCGCTAATATTCTTCTTTCAGATGGTAGAATAATTTTTTTCACTCCTTTTTTTTAGAAATAAATAAAATTCAAAGTAATTACCATTAGTTACAGCCACAGAAAGCAACCTTCCAGTTAGACAAATGTTTCAACAAGATTCCTAATGAGAGTATCTTCCCATCTGGATCCCTCTGCAGACAGACTCAACAGGAAAACAAAACAATTACTCTAGGATATCTGATTCTGAAACCAGAATAGAAGAGTTTTAATGAAGAATGCAAAAACATAAGCAGATACTTCATAGTCACCTCCTGCCTATTTCTTTCCACTCTATTTCAGGATTTCATTACTTTTCATATACAATTCTGTAATAGCCTTCTAGGTGTTCTGAACAACTCCCAACTTTCACAACTTCAAATTGTTTTTCAAACTTCTGCTAGACGAATTTTCACAGGGCCCAATTTTCACAGCATCAAATCCCTGTGCTCAAGAACTCAGGATGGTTTGATTTAACCATCACAATCATAGTTAATCAAAATTATGTACCTGCTTTTAAGGCTGTTGTATACATCAAAACTGGCTTTTTCATCGACTTCACTTTTTTAACCATTTTTTAAATTGAAGTATAGTTAATTTACAAAGTTGTGTTAGATTCAGGTGTACAGCAAAATGATTCAGTTATATATCTATTTTTTTCAGATTCTTTTCCATTATAGGTTATTACAATATATTGAACATAGTTCCATATGCTATACAGTAGGTTCTTGTTGTTTGTCTACTTTATATATAGTAGTATGTATTTGTTAGTTCCAAACTCCTAATTTATCTTGCCCTCCTCCCCTCACCTCCGCTATCCTCTTTGGTAACCATAAGTTGGTTTTCTGTGTCTGTGAGTCTGTATCGGCTTTGTAAATAAGTTTATTTGTATCATTTTTTTTAAATTCCACATATAAGTGATATTGTATGATATTTGTCTTCCTCTATCTTACTTAATTTAATATGATAATCTCTATGTTCATTCATGTTGCTACAAATGGCATTATTTTATTTTTTTGGCTGAGTAATAATCCATTGTATGCACAAACCACATATTTATCCATTCATCTGTTGATGGACATTTAGATTGCTTCCATGTCTTGGCTATTGTAAATAGTGCTGCTATGAACATTAGGGTGCATTTATCTTTTCAAATTAGAGTTTTCTACAGATATACGTTCAGGAATGGGATTGCTGGATCTTATGGTAGTTCTATTTTAGATTTTTTAAGGAATCTCCATACTGTTCTCCATAGTGGCTGCATGAATTTACATTCCCACCAACAATGTAGAAGGGTTCATTTTTCTCCACACCATCTACCTCATTGCAGTTTTAATTTGCATTTCTCTAATAATTAGCATTATTGAGCATTTTTTCATGTGCTTGTTGGACATTTGTATATCTTCTTTGGAGAAATATCTATTTAGGTTTTCTGCCCATTTTTTTATTGTGTTGTTTGTTTGTTTTTTTTTTTTTTTTGATTTTGAGCTGTATGAGCTGATTGTATATTTTGGAAATTAATCCCTAGTTGGTAGCATCTTTTGCAAATATTTTCTCCCAGTCCATAAGTTGTATTTTCATTTTGTTTATTATTCTCTTTGCTGTGCAAAAGCTTTTAAATTTAATTAGGTCTCATTTATTTATTTTTGCTTTTATTTCCATTACTCTAGAAGATGGATCCAAAAAAAAAATACTGTCATTTATATCAAAGAGTATTTTACCTATGTTTTACTATAGGAGTTTTATAGTCACCAGTCTAACATTTAAGTCTTTAATCCATTTTGAGTTTATTTTTGTATATGGTGTTAGAGCATATTCTAATTTCATTCTTTTACATGTAGCTGTCCAGTATTCCAGCACCACTTATTGAAGAGACTGTCTTTTCTCCATTGTATCAATATATTCTTAGCTCCTTTGTCATAGATTAATTGACCATAAGTATGTGCGTTTATTTCTGGGCTTTCTATTCTGTTCCATTGGTCTATATGCCTGTTTTTGTTCCAGTACCATACTGTTTTCATTACTGTAGCTTTGTAGTGTAGTCTGAAGTCAGGGAGCATGATTCCTCCAGCTCTACTCTTCTTTCTCAAGATTGTCTTGAGCCATTCTGGGTCTTTTTTGTTTCTATACAAGTTTAAAATGTTTTGTTCCATTTCTGTGAAAAATGCCTTTGGTAATTTAATAGGGATTTCATTGAACCTATAGATTGTCTTGGGTAGTATGCTCATTTTAACAATAATGATTCTTCCAATCCAAGAACATGATATGTCTTCCCATCTGTTTGTGTTCCCTTCAGTTTATTTCATCAGTATCTTATACATTTCAGAGTACAGGTCTTTTGCCCCATCATATCCTATCTTCTCAGCTATTGATTATCCCCTTTCCTTTGTTTTTTGTTTTGTTTTAGTTTTGTTATTGTTTTTGCGGTATGTAGGCCTCTCACTGTTGTGGCCTCTCCCATTGCGGAGCACAGGCTCCGGACATGCAGGCTCAGCAGCCATGGCTCACAGACCTAGCCACTCCGCGACATGTGGGATCCTCCCGGACCGGGGCACGAACCCGTGTCCCCTGCATCGGCAAGCAGACTCTCAACCACTGCACCACCAGTGAAACTCCCCCTTTCCTTTTTGATATTTGCCTTCTCTTCAAGTGAGTCTTTCCCATTTCCTTAAAATAAAAGTACTCCCACCATGCTCTATTTCTGCCACCCACAGTCTCCTCTCTATTCACCCTTCTGAACTTCAGGCCAGGATATCCAACAACTTTTAAAAGACATTGCTTTGGATAACTCCAAGTCATTTCAGGCTCAACGTGCCCAAATTAAAATTCATAATTTCATTAATTCCATCCCACTGTAAAAAAGCAAACCAAGAAAAAACCACTCCTGATCTTTTGCCAGTGTGCCTTGTTTTGGTAAATATCACTGCCTGCAAGTCAGAAAATGTGCAGTCATAATTCAATCTGTAGTTTTTTTCCTTTCTTATAGAGTCCATTATAAACTCTGGTCAGTTTTACATCCTAAATACTGATGATATTCACCTCCTTCTTTCCATATCCACCTCCACCTTCTCAGAAAATCTGTCTCTATTCATTACTCTAAACATTTCAATTTGGATTCTGTCCACAGCATTCCACTGTGACCTTGCTAAAGTGTCCATTGAAATTTCTGCTGCTAATCCAATGGAATATTTTTGTCTTTATCTTGTTTGACCTCTCAGTAGGATTCAGAACTGGTCTTGATTCTGTCACTCTAGAAATACTCTTTTCCCTTGTTTTTCATGAAAACTCTCTTCTAGAATTCTGGCCATTCTTTCTCAATTTTCCTTTTGATTTTTCCATCTTATTTGGACCATTAAAATTGGAGTTTCACAACTCTCTATCTCTACCTCTCATTACATGAGCTTATTCATGCTGTGGCTTCAACCACTTCCATACACTACTCCATTATCTTAACCAATTAATACTTACTCTTCTGAAAAAAAAAATCTTTCCCAAACTCCCTAACTTTACTTATTAAATCACAAAATCATGTTGTTTTCTTCATAGTATTTGTCAGTTTCAAACTTATTTACATTATTCTATTAATAATTTTTTCACCATTACAATGTGTGTTACATGAGAGCTAATTCACATTTCTACATTTTATTTTACTTTTTATTTATTTTATATGCAATGTTCCTAGAACTATACCTGGAAGTGGATATAACAGACGCTTAATAAATATTTGCCAAATCAGTAAATATTAAAGGAATTTATAGATCAATAAAATTCTGCACACTATATTGATTATCACTGACAGTGAGGATACTTCTCACTTTTATAATATATACAAAAATTAAGCAAAGTCATTTGACATGATATTGCTTTCAAAAAGACAACATTTTAATGTGATGTATTATTTCCTGGCTTATAATGTGAGTGTTGTAAGCTGTGATGTAACAGATAAGTTTGTTTCAGATTTAAGGATCAATACACACTCCCTCAGATTTCAATAAATTAGAGTGTGAGGGCTTCCCTGGTGGTGCAGTGGTTGAGAGTCCACCTGCCGATGCAGGGGACACGGGTTCGTGCCCCAGTCTTGAGAAGATCCCACATGCCGTGGAGCGGCTGGGCCCGTGAGCCATGACTGCTGAGCCTGCGCTCCACAACGGGAGAGGCCATAACAGTGAGAAGTCCGTGTACCGCAAAAATAAAAATTAAAAAATATATATCACAAAAAAAAATAGAGTGTGATCTGATTTTAAAATTTTGATAACTAAATGATTGATTGTATCATGATGATATTTTTCCTTATAAATATTGAGGTAACATTTTTAGTCAGTATAAATTAACTCATAATACCAGGTTATTTTACCTTTTTCCTCTGTAAAAAAGTACAGTTATTGCACTAATTTAATTATAAAACAAATTAGGTTCAATGAATTTATTTTCATCATGATAGAGAACAAGTTTGTGTTAGTATTTGAGAATTTAACTAGTACATTAGACCTTTCACTCAATACATTCCTTTTCTTCTTCAGTTACATTCTGCATTAGGGAACGTTTTATACTTGATAATAATAGAAAACATACATGCAACATTTTCATTTTAAAGCAACTTCCATCTTCAAAGCCATCCTGCTTATGAATATCTTAATGAAACAAATAACACAGTAAGTATCATGTATATGTACCTTTTATGCAGAAGTAAATGGGAGTGTCTATTTGAAGGCAGAGGTGTTCTTTGAAAGATTACTTTCCAAACAGAGACTACTTATAACCACTAAACACTGCATTTTCAATATATTGGTAAAATTAGTCATATGGTATCATATTATACTAGCATAATTTTCTCTTTTTTTATATTTAAAGATAATATCAGTATCTCCCATTCTATTATTCTTTCTCTCTTTAGAAAAATACAATAAAAATGTTGCTTTTTTGTTACAAAAAATTAATTTCATTGTCAGTTTGTGAAAACTAAATGCTATGAATGAAAATGAAAAGACCTCAGAGTAGAATGACCAGCCAGAGGCAGTTTGCTTCAGTGAGAAAGGCATTGATCAAATTCCCCGCTACCTATTAGTTAAGGTGTCTAAATTCTCAGAGCTGTAGTTTTTCTGTATATAAAGAGGAATATTCTCTCACTGAGGTTCTGCAAGTGTTAGGATCAATATATGTGAAGTGCTTGGCATATATTTCCAAGGTTCTGTGGCATGAATGTTAGAGGTTCGTTTTAATACTTTTTGCTCTTGGACAGAATTAATTTCTCTCTTGGCGAGTTACTGCTATAGAAAAAGCTAGTTAATAACCTAAAGGGAACTTATGGGACTGAAGTTGTTGAAGTAAAATAGAGAGTTTTAAGCTCTATATTTTGACATGGTTTTCATATTATTTCAAATATTTCAACTAGATATTATTTAAATATTATGTATAGTAAAATGTTGAAGTTTTCTAAGAAGACTTAAAGCAACCTTGTAAAACAAAATCTGTATGAATGGTATAAAAGATAAGTTAAATAGAATAATTCCATAAAAACATTACTATTTTAAAAAATAAGTTGGGATTATTTTAAAGGAGAATAAAACCATATTAGTTTATATACACAGAGATAGATAGATAGATAGATAGATAGATAGATGGATAGATAGATGATAGATAGATCACAAACTTATCTGTGTGTTTTCAATAGTGACAAGTGTAAGATATACAGAATATGTAAAATGGGTCAGATTGGACCAGTAAAGATAATGAGGGAACTCATTGAATTAAATAGCTTTAGAATTTTTCATTAAGCTGTATCATAATTTTGCTATGTGCAAAGTTACTCTTCCTTACTTACAGGGTAGGAAAATTTTTCATATGACCAAATTTTAACCTGTGTTTTTAAATTAGACATTGCTATGAATTATAAAAATTTTCCCTATGAAAGATCTAAAAGTTTAAGATACAATAAATAAAATTTTTAAAAATTAAGAATGTAGGTGGGTTTTTTGTATTTTTTGTTTTGTTTTGTTTTGTTTTACCAGATAGTTTGTGGCAAACAGGATATATCTGGATTCAAATTTTAGTTCTATTAATAACCTTATTAATAGTTCTTATTATTATGTTGAATCATAATATTACAGGGTATTTGGGGATTTAATAAAAGAAAAATTACAACAAATAATACCTGACCATCATGGTAGCTACTCATCTTATAATTAAATTAATTTTAAGACAAATACATTTCTATTTTTTAATTGAGGATAAAATAAGATTTGGAGTCTCCTTATCAACAAGAAATAAAACACTTAGGGGTTCTTAAGTCAATAAAATAATGTCATAGAAAAAGTTTGTAAAGTGACATCATTAGGTAAAAATGCTAAAACCAATAATCAAAAAGTGGTGCTTTATTTTTCTGCTCAGTTTAATTCAACAATCATTTATTGAGAGTGTAATATATACTTAGCTTTGTACTATGCTACCCCACGAGTATAGAATAAGTAGATGGCAAATTATTGCCTCTGTTAACATTGGGTTAGTATAAATGCAATACGTGAGCATTGAATCAATAATCTTGCAGCAAAAAATATATTAACACCTAAAGCCGGAGGTGAGAATATAAGTTAATTTGAAAACAAAAGCTGAGAGGGCCTTTCACAATGCTGGTTCCAAAACTATGTGCCCGAGTAGTCATTAGAATGAAAGGATATTATTTGTTACAAACATCTGAGAAAGTCTCATGATGGAATTGGGATTTATCTGAACTTTGAGGAGTGGTCAACTTAGGAATAACAAAAAAGAACGTCATTAAAAGAAAAAAAACACAAGAAAATCTATAGATGAGAAAATGCTCATTGTGTATAGATTGATAGAAAGAAATAGACTACTGTATAAGAGAAAACAGGCTTTCAAAAGTAGTGGGAGGTGAGATAAGGTTATACTACTATGAAAGATCATGTGTACTGTGAATATTATTTGGACTTAATCTGAAGGGCAATGTAAATCTTTATGAGTTTTTGAGCAAAGTTATATCTATTTCTTCACTCTAGTGTAAGTTTGAGCCAGATATATAGTAAACAAAATTCACTTTATGTTTTATATTGGCTAATATACTGAAACACTGTTTGCCTTAAATTCATTGTATTATCATAAATGTAAGGGGAATCTCTGCATTCTCACTACACACTCTTCACCAAGTGACTGTCTAAGGACAGATGGGACAACAGCTGGCAGTGAGTCACCTGTACTACTGCCTCACTAGAATAATGATCTGTGCAAATTGTCTAAAAATCTATCATAAAGATTTGAGCATTTTCCTAGTCATATGTCTATTAATCTGAAATCAGAGCATATTTACTTTTGTGGGTTTAATTATAAAAGTCTATGGTAACACAAACTTTTTATTATAAAAAAAAGATTTTCATTAAAGTCTATGGTAACATGTGTTGGCTGAATTAGGTTAGTATCTTAAAGATTAATTTCTCTGACTCAATAATCTCAAAAGCACAAACATTGATGAATGACTTATAATGCAAAAAAACATTTTGGGGGGGCTTTCATATATTATCATCTCTAAAGTTATTACACACTAATTAGAACCCAACCTCTCTTGTTACTGTATTAACTGAAGATCAATTTGCTAATCATTAAATATCACAGGAGCATAACAGGAATAGTACACACCACCCCTGCCTTCTACTCTCAGACTTGGCTTATGTCTTGGAGCCTGTCAGGACTTCTGCATTAAGAGTTAAGGAGAGTGCAGTAGACCTCTTCAATATGGCAGGAGAACTGCCGGCAGGAAAGACAGATTGGTGAACATTTCTTGCTACCATAAGCAGTTGCTTCTTGAGAAGCAACTCCATAGCTTGCTTTTGAATTTTTTTTTTCCATGAGGTATCTCTGTACAGCTGGTGCTGGGATTTACAAGTCTCTTACTTTCTGTTAAATATCATGAAAAAGACAATTTTTTTCCTCTGTGCAGAATTAGGAAAGGAAAACATGTTGTATGCATGTTTACTCTAGAGACCATTTTATCCTTTCTTTCAAAAATTGCAGCAATACAAAATTCCCATAACATTTCCAAAATGCAGAAGTTAACAGCAAGAAAGTAAAAATCTTAATAAATTATCCATGTGAATGTCACGTGCTAACCTTATTCCCATTTATGAAAACAGTATCTCAAGTGAGTACAGTTTTATTTGTTCATTGATTTTGTTACTATTTCAAACTAAAAGGTCAAGGATTTTTATCTTAGTGATATATCCACCCACATTATTAAATCATTAAGTCAAATATATTATTAGTTTATTTCTAATATAGATGAGAAAATAAGGAATAAAGGGCATACATACCATCTTCTATAATTGAGAAATTCATTTAATTACTATTGAACATTAAGTAGCTTTAATAAGAACAATTTATTTGAAAAATAATTTTGACTTGAACCTGTTTTGTCCATCAAATCTACTACTTACTTTTCTTATGAAATATTCATGACCTTTCAGTGTGCCATCTTCTAAAATTATTTTAGTTTAATTCTCTCAAGATTGATATATTTGTATTCCCTGAATGTAATCTATCAAGAATTTTTTGGAGAAATAGTTTATGAAAATGGAGTTATAGAGAAAAAATTGAGGTTTAAGTGAATGTTGATAAGTTAATATTGTTAAATTACTATTGAGTGGTAAGAAACATATGGTTTTAAAGGATTATGATAGTCATTGATGAGGACTGTAAAGATTGGCTGCTTAGTACTTGAGAACATGTACATTTAAAGTTAAAAAATAATATGTAAGGTGATTGATGTGTAAATTAATCAATGGTGGGAATTCTTTCATTATATATGAGTATAAATCATCACATTGTATGCTTTAAATTTATTAAAATTTTATTTGTCTCTAATAATTTAATAAAGCTGAGAAAAACTTTGAAACTTAAAGGAAAGAGACAACAAAATGAGCAAACATAAGAAGCCTCCCATACTATCTCCTTTCTTAATGATGCTAGATCTTCATTACTGTGTGGCATTTTTTAATCACATGGAATTTGGGAGTATATTATTCAGAGTTACCCAGAGAAAGAGAACCAGTAGAAGAGATGAAGAAAGAGACAGAGATAAAGGTGATAGAGATAGAGATAGAAATAGAGATAGATAGATTCTGGAAGCTGAGAATATCCACCATCTGCTCTCTGCAGACTTGAGGTCTAGGAAAGCCAGTAGTGTAATTGAAAGGTCAAAGAACCAGAGAGCTAGTGGTGTAGATTCCAGTCTGAGTGTGAAGCCCTAAGAACCAGGAGAAACAATGGCAGGAGAACATTGATGTTCCAGCTCAACAGACAAGCAGAGAACAAATTCAACCTTCTCCTGCCTTCTTGTTCTATTCAGGCCCTCAGTGGTTGGATGATGCTCACCACATTAGTGAGTGCAATCTGCTTCACTTAGTCTATGTATCCAAATGCTAATCTCTTCCAGAAACATACTCACAGACCCACCCAGAAATAATGTTTTACCAGCTATGTGGGCATCCCATGGCTCAGTCAAGTTGACACATAAAGTTAACCATCACAAAGAGAGATTGGGAAAATAATATAATCATCAACAGAGGCTTATATATATATAAATTCGAAAGAATTTTCTTCTCTGGGCCAAAGTCTGCATTGCTCTCTGCATAGTATTACATTATATCTGCTTATGTCACTCTATCTTTTGCCCGCTTTATTTTCCTATTAGTTCATATCACTCAGTGACATATCATGAATGTGTATCCTTCCTTGTTTGGCTATGTCTTTCCCTTCCCCCACCCATAACAGAAAGTAAAACATAAAAGCAGAAAGTTTACTTTGTTCACCACAGTGTTTCAAGAACCCGGAATAGTCATGGCGCACAGTAGAGGATCAGTAAATGTCTATTGAATGAGTGAATGTTCATTTATCAAATGAATTAATGAATTATTCTAACATTATCTTTGTATCATATTTCTCCATCATTAAAAATTTAGGTTGCCAAATTTGGAGAAAAGAAATATGTTTATATATTTTTACTGTTCTTCTTTTTTGTCCATATGTTAAATGGAAAATTTAAAGAACCGAGAATTAAGGTAACTCAGTGCAGATTCACAGCCAATCATTAGTGGGGAGTGTAATAAAACTGAAATCTGCAGCATTAAATGTTGTACAGATTATTTAGGTATTTGTCACCTTCTATCTTACCATTTATGCGTCAAGTGGCATCTAGATCAGGATGCAATTTGCTTGTGGCAGCTCAGAGCTGTCCTTTCTGCAGGCATACACTTTTTTGCTCTCCCTTCTACACTTGATCTTGTGTGCAGAAGATTATAGAAGAGGAAAGTTTTATTGTTGCCTCACAACCTGGGTCGTCCAACACATCCTCTGTGGAATCTCAAAGACAAGAGGGAACAGGAAAATTTGACTTATTTCTATTTTTCATTAGATGCCCCAGGCAGTCGTGATTGGAAAGAAGACATGTCCTGATTCAGAATTAAACAGAGGGTACACACTATTCTAAATGGACGTTAGGTTTCTGCAGCATGAGCTGAGCAAATAAGGGCTATATAAAATGTAAGAATTGAAAGCTCTGCAGAGGCAAACTAATGTGAGGGTACACCTTCTAAATTTTTTAGGTTCATTCTACACATGTGCTACAGATCAACAAGGTCTGTAATTGCTAAAAGGTCTCTCTATGGGTACTTAATTCCAGCTTGAGAAAAGACAATAGGTTTTGTCCAGTAGCATTTACAAACTGAGGTAGAGTTCCAAGAAAACCCAGGTCCAATCCAAAAGACTGATTCATTTAATTGGATGATGAGTATCTTCTCTTTAACTTTTTGGTTCCAGTGGTTTCTTGGAGTTTTATTTCTGCTGCTGTGTTCTCTATATATAGACATGAACTTAGAAGTTGCTGGATAGCTGTCTCCAAAATTTCATAACGATAGACCACAAAATTAGATGGCATTGAGAAACAAAGTCTAATTCTATCTCCTAGATTTTATGCGTGGCTCCACAAATGTGTTTATCCTTTTTTTTTAACATCTTTATTGGAGTATAATTGCTTTACAATGGTGTGTTAGTTTCTGCTTTATAACAAAGTGAATCAGCTATACATATACATATATCCCCATATCTCCTCCCTTTTGCGTTTCCCTCCCACCCTCTCTATTCCACCCCTCTAGGTGGTCACAAAGCACCGAGCTGATCTCCCTGTGCTATGTGGCTGCTTCCCACTAGCTATCTATTTTACATTTGGTAGTGTATATATGGAATCTATGTTTATCTTATGTTCGATTTATTAAAGCATCTCACTTCAAGAGAATGTGGATTAATGTGATTCTAATTTCCATCATACTTCCAAGTTTCTGCTCTTTTGAGATTCATAAAGGGCCTTTATCTTCACAGTGACCTGATCATTAGCTTCATGTATGCTCTTTGTTTAAGCCCCTCATCCCACTGTAAGATTTCTGCAAGTCTTTCCCTTATCTGTTCTCTCTCTACATACGACCTACCAGGATAACATCTAATCACATACAAAGTGTGTCCCAAGCCCTTTTTTACTATTAAAAATTCCTTGTTTTTGTGATTTCCTTTATTTCAAATGTAAACTAAAACAGCTTCAAACTTATGTCTACTGAATTGTCATTTCACTCACTGACGTTCTCCCCTGCATTCTTAATAGTGAGGAAAGGGATTTTAGTTGAAGTTGGAATGTAGAGAGGACACATAACTTTCTATTTGAGCTCCAAACTGACACACCTTCCCCAAACTTTTCTCTAGCTCTTCTTCTTGGTCCTTCAAATCATACTCAAAACTCACTTCCACTAAAATACTTTCAAAATTAATCTCACAGTAATTTTTGATGAACATATTTTCAGTTTTGTTTTTTTTTTTTTTTTTTTTGCTTCTTTACCACGAGCTGATTTTGATATTAAGTTTTACAAGCATATTATTTTTTCTTAATCAAACCATGTGGACTGTGTGTTTTAAATCATAAATTATGGGAAAAAGTCTGATAAAATGGTGGGTATAAAACAAACACCTACACACCATTGTAAAGCAATTATACTCCAATAAAGATGTTAAAATAAATAAACCTGGAAAAAAATTAAAAAAATAAAATTCTTTCAGTTTTTCAAGAAATAAAAAAAAACCAAAAAAATACACACCTAAAAAGAAATTACCAAACATAGAATCTGATTTAAATCTTGAAATTTAATGAAAAATTTTAAAAAACTTAGGTAATCTACAGCTCTTTATTTTTGTATTGGAACTAACTACAAACATGCAAAACTAAATAATAAATAAAAAATAAATAAAATCTTTGATTAATCCATTTACTTTGAGCCCTTCTCTTTCTCTCTAACTCACTCTCTCTTATTAAAAATTCTACAACTTTCAAAGTCTTTAAATATCATATAAATTAAATGATGCTATAAGAGAAGATACTTAGGTAGCTTGTACCTCTTAATTCCCTCACCTATTTTGCTCCTACAAACTACCAATTATAAAATAAATAAGTTGCAAGGATGTAATTAATGTACAGCACAGGTAATATAGTCAATCTTTTATAACTTTTTATGGAGTGTAATCTATAAAGTTGTTGAATTACTATACTGTGAACTTAAAGCAATATAATATTTTAAGTCAAATATACTTCAAAAATGGTAATAAATATTCACTCATCACTTCAAAAAAAAGGAAAGAGAGAAAGAGAAGGTACTTAGGGATTGTGATGATTAATGTTTTGTGTCAACTTGACTGGGGTAACGGAGGCCAAGGAAACTGGTAAAACATTATTTTTGGGTGTGTTTGTGAGGGAGTTTTGGAAAAGATTAACATTTGAACTGACAGAAAGATTACAGAAGATGTACCCTCAGCATTGTGTGTAAGATGTGCCTTCACTGGGGGCCTGAATAGAACAAAATGTCAGGAGAATGAATTTACTCTCTGCTTGAGCAAGGACCTCTGTCTTCTCCTGCCCATGGACATAAGCACTCCTAGTTCTTGGGCTTTCAGACTCAGAACTAGACTTATACCATTGTACCCCAGTTCTGGGGACTTTCAATTCAGAGTGGGACTTATTCCATCGCCTCGTCTGATTCCTAGGTCTTTGTGTTTGGACTGGAACTACAACTTCCTTTCCTCTGCTTCCAGCTTGCAAACAGCAGATTGTGAGATTTCTAATCCTCCATATTCACCAAACCAATTTCTCATAATAAATTTCTTTCTATATATCTACATATATTGATACTGTTTCTCTGGAAAATCCTGACTAGTACAGGGATAATGGAAGAAAAGTATATATGAAGAACCTGAACCAATAGATGGTTTTCAATACCTAAGTTACAGAAATAATACTTGCATCTAGGATAAACTAAGGACTTAATAAGTATCACTTGAATAATAAAATAATAAATGAATAGATGAATTGATCAATTAATTTGACTTTAAAAGAATAAGCATATTAGATTATATTTTAAAACATACCCAGGATATGTATTACTCAATTAATAAAGAATGCAGACATGAAAATGACTGTCATTTTCATGAAGGAAGAAGTTTATATGTACAGCTCCCTAGAAACAGGAGGCATGCCACACCATGCCACACATGAGGAGGAACCAGGGTCAGTCAGGAAGCAGAAGGAACAAGAAAACATGGGTAAGAGCCTTTATTGTGGTTTCCAAAGGAAGAAAAGGGAGAGGTAGGTCAGGTAGGCTTAGAATTGGCTAGTTTGAATAATTTCAGTGTGCTCTCAGTTGTCTGGTACCTGCCCTGAGGTGATTAGAGCAGGGTAATGCTAGCCTAGCTGTAAGTGTAAAAGCCCATTAAGGTCTGGAGGAGAGGGCTATGGATTGGATAGTTGGCATATGAAAGACACACTCCCTGGTAAATTTTCTTCTATCTCTAGGATTTAGGTAAGGCTGAGACAAACAGTCCCAGTGTCCACAAGGCCCAAGATGTCAAAGCATCAAAATAAAAAGACATGCATAATATAGATTAGAAGACTTATTGTCTATTATTTTTGTTTGCTCAATCTCTCTCTCTCTCTCTCTCTCTCTTTTTTTTTTTGGCATGGGAGGATTCCCACATTTATTTAGTGTGATTCTGGTAAGACTTTTCAACAAATAACCCTACGTGTCTGCCAATCATGGCACCCCACATGCCTGAACACAGTGATTGATCTATCAACAAGCACATGATCCAAGGTTAGTCAGATTCTTTATCTTATTTATATGATGGAGGAGAGAAATAAACAAGACCAGTAAAGTCATAAGATGCAGAAAAAGGTAGTGCAAGTGAGAAGTAGTCCTGATGACATCGTTTGAACCCCCAGCTGAAAGTGTCCCCTTCAGGTGGACTTTTCAGTTAAGGATAAGGCAATCGTTGCATGCTTATTTTGCTTAAGAAATTTTGAGTTTGGTTTATCAACTTACAATGAATATAATCGTGATACAATATCACTTTAATTTTTATACTAGAAATCATCATCAATCTCAAGCCCTGATTGATCCCAATTAATTTCAAGCATGCATGAATGGTCTCAGCCAGTTCTACAAAGTATAGAAAAATTAAATCCTTAGTGGATCCTCTAGTGGATTTTCTATTAAATACATTAGGCATCAATTAAATCTCACAGTATTTCATTCTATAAAAGGTGACATCATATTAACATTGTAAAAGATACAGTGTATCTTGTGAAAGGAAAATCAAAATGGAGTCAGTATCGCTAAAAGAGCTCTCTGAAACGGAACTGGGAGGAAGTGTGACTTATGAATGTTTCAACCCAGATACGATTTAAGCTTTGACCACTTAATGTCTTAAAACAGTAATCCAGAACATCAGCACAATGTTCCACAAACTCAGGATACTTATCCTACCCTTACCCTAAGTAACTTGTGACAGTCTATCTCTTAAGGACAAATATTTCTTTTTTTCCTTTTTGTGTCTGTCAATGATAATTCTTGCCAGACAACTTTAGCAACCTTGTGGCTTTTGCCTTTATAAATGCCTGACTCTTTCTCTTCCCCAGAACACTTTTGGTTTTACCCAAATATGTGTCTGCCAAACTGCAATTCTTAAGACCCCCCCCAAAAAAACTCTTTGTTCTTTGCAGCCTTGTTACTGATTATTGGTTGACAATCTACATTAGTATAATTTGTAGCTATTCAACACTAATAAAATAGAATTGAACATTTTCATGTGTAATTATTTGAGATTTGTAATAAGTATTTATTTATATTTAAAAATAACTTTGATTTTTCCAAACTTGAATTTCTCAGTTAATATTCTGCTTGTCTACTTGCAAAAAACACTCATCTTTCTTAACTGTATAATGAATTAAACTATCTGGATAGCCTCCACATTTTTTTACTTCTTCAACATTGATTTAATTATTCTTGGAGTTCTGTACTACCACATAAATTTTATAATCAGCTTGCCAAGTACCACAAAATATCTTGATGAGATTATAATTGGATAACATTCAATTTATAAATTAATTCTGGGACCATTGACATCATTATGACATTAATTCTTGCAAAAGCCCATGAATGTGAAATAATGTTTCCAGTAAAGATTTGATTTATACTAGGTTGCTTTATATTTTTGTTCCTATACAAAATAGTATATTTTTTCTTAAAAATTTTGTTTTCTGTTTAGCACTACTTTATAGAAATTTTATATTGATCTTATATGCAACAAATTTATGAATTCTCTTTCTAATTCTAATAAGTCAGTAGACTCTCAGATTTTATGTTTTTAGATAGACAGTTCTATAGTATGCAAGTAAACAAAGTATATTTACAATATGTGTATCAGGCTTTTGCTTCTAAACAAGCTATCCCAAAGCTTAGTGGCTTAAAATAGAAACCATTTAAATAGCTCACTGTTCTTCAGGTCAACTATCTGGATGGAAAGTTCTTTTGATCTTGGCTGGGTTCACTCGTATATACATTTGCTGTCAGCAGTTGGTCAGCAAACGACTCTTCCTCTGAGGGGTCAGCCAGGTAGAGTGGTTAACTGGGCCACCCATGTTTCTTATCATCCAATAGCTAGCTCATAGCAGCTTGCCATGTTTCCAAGAGAATATAAGTGTGTATTGCCTCTTAAAGCCTAGGCCCAGAAATGTATTTCTGTGGTTTATTGTCTAAACAAGCCAAAAGATCAGCCCAGATTCAAGAGAGGGAAAGTTGACTACACCTTTTTTGGGAAGTAGCTACGAAATCACATTGGCAAAGGACATAGATGCAGGTAAAGAGGGTCATTTTTACAATAAGTTATACAGTTCTTCTAGTTTTATTCCCTTTTCTCTCATGATATTTTAGGTAGCTTTCTGGTTCATTTTTACAAAGAAAGGTAATATTCTACTACTTACTCTTTGGGGTCAAACTTATGATAATGGTTGCTAAAAATTATTTGTAGTGGATAAGATGCATTATTAGACAAGAGACTTGATTCTCATCATCACATGTACTGTTGTTAGTGAAGAGTGTTATGCTATTTATGCCAAAGCCTTTACATTACCTCTCAAATCCTTGGGTTTTTTTTGTTTTTTGTTTTTTGTTTTTTGCG
Source organism: Leucopleurus acutus (assembly GCF_964270905.1). Classification (NCBI taxonomy): domain Eukaryota; kingdom Metazoa; phylum Chordata; class Mammalia; order Artiodactyla; family Delphinidae; genus Leucopleurus; species Leucopleurus acutus. The sequence continues at coordinate 19,731,479 of NC_139147.1, read as the reverse complement.
GTACACAGGCCTCTCACTGTGTGGCCTCTCCCATTGCAGAGCACAGGCTCCAGACGCGCAGGCTCAGTGGCCATGGCTCATGGGCCTAGCCGCTCTGTGGCATGTGGGATCTTCCTGGACCGGGGCACGAACCCATGTCCCCTGCATCAGCAGGTGGACTCTCAACCTCTGTGCCACCAGGGAAGCTCTCAAATCCATTTTTTATGCACATCTTATTACATGTGTGTGTTTTAAATTTTCAGTGCTCTTCTGTTTCTCTTTTGATTCTCAACTTATATTCTTTCCTAGGCATATCTTAATTATACACCATGTTGCATGTGACTATTTCACTTTCCATTCATAAATTTTTCTTGACTGTTTACATTTTCTTTTTAGTAACTTCATTTTTCTTCTCTCTCTTTTTTCCCCCTTAGTTCTTAATTAGGCATTTCTTCTGGCTATGTCTGTTGGGGTATGGGGTATTTCTAGGAGATATTAGCATTTGAATTGGTAAACTGACTAAAGAAGTTTACCCTCCCCAATGTGACTGAGCATCATCCAATCCATTGAGGGCCTCAATAGAGCAAAAAGGTAGAAGAAGATGGAATTCTCTCTCTCTCTCTCTCTCTCTCTCTCTCTTTCTCTCTGCCTGAATATTTGAGCTGGGACATAAGTCTTATCCTGCCCTCAGACTTGGGAATTACACCAACTGACACTCCTCACTCTTGTTTGTCAGGGCTATGGACTCAGACTGGAATTTACACCATAAACTATCTAATTCTCAGGCCTTCAAACTTAAACTAGAACATATACCATCAGTGCCACTGATTCTCAGGCCTATAGACTTGGACTGGAACCACACCACCAGCTTTCTTGGGTCTCCAGCTTGCAGACAACAGATTGCGGGACTTCTCAGCATTCACAATCATGTGAGTCAACTTCTTACAATACATTTCTTTCAGGAGATAGATATGTAGATAGATAGATAGATAAATAGATAGATTTTATTGGTTATAGGATATATATATATTATATTATATATAATATAGTTATATATACATATAGTATATATATACATATAATATATTGTAATCTCTTTGTATTAGAGTTCTCCAGAGAAACAGATTCTCTGGAGAATTCTAATACAAAGAAACTAAATTTAGAAAAAAAAAAAAACAAAATAAGCTTCTTTGATTTTTAATTAATTTGGTCTATAGATGCTCCTAAATGTCAGTCAGTCAATCTGTCAACAGTATGTTTTATGTACCATCATGTAACAGAAGCTAAAAATATAGCAGCAAACAAATGATATGATTTCTGCTCTCATAAAGTTTACATTCCAAGAAGTAAACATATAAACATACTTTGTGAAAGGTAGTCTCTCACTTTAAAGACTGAAAAGTGCCTTTGGTATTTTCCGTGTATGTAGTCTGCGGTCCATGAACAGATTGCTATATCATAGCACACTGGTCCCTGGAAGGCATTGGGACTGAGGCTTTCAAATTTGCTGTTATTTTTTTTTTTTCTCAAACCACTTAAAAAATTCTACACTAAAAGAGAAAAATGACTGATCATTTAAAAAAAATCAATAGTGCTACCTCTATTTTTAGACCAAATTTAACAGTTATATGGAGTCCAAATTTGTCTACTTCTCTTTCATATGTAGGTTTTCCCATGGTGATAATTTTATAAGTGGTTGATCAGGGCATCCAGAGAAAGAACAATGAAGAGGAAGAGTCTGCATTAGCACAGCTCACCTGAGCACAACTCCTCTCACACTTTGGAATCACATACTAGAATCTGATTATGGCGACCCTCAGCAGCCTGTACTGCCATGGGGAATTTGACTCTCTACATCTTATTAGCCTGGGAATTCCTTGAGGACCAGAGTACTTGGTTCTCTTTCACCTCCATTGCCCCACCCTAGTGCAGTTCCTGGTACCTACTCAGTGATATCTGGTAAACAAATATAAGAACAAACTTCATGTATATTAATATCCATGAAAGAACTGCTTTCTCCTGCCAGTTATTTTGGTTTATAGACACTAAAAATGTTAATAACGTGATTTCTGGAAATCACAGATGCAAGGGCATGCATATCCCCATTGTACTTCCAAATATAATTTCTGAATAATGTTTTTAAATAAGGATTTCTCATTGAAATCCTTTCAATGCCCTTCAAAAAGAGTAAACATTGGAGAAATTATTGCAAAAAAGTCAGTTGACTCAAACTGAATGAGCCAGATATTTGCTCTATGTCACTGCTGCCTTTTCTATGTAATCTCTGAGTAATTTCTGACTTCTTGGAGGGTGGTCTCCTTCTCCTTTTCAAAAATGCAGAGATTGATCAAATAGCAATATTAACATAAATCTGCTTATCAGCCAAAAGCAAGTTAAGCATTCTTAAACAAAGAGAGTGTACATGATCACTAGGACATGTAGGCAATGTTGTGCGTCTCATCCTTTAATCCTGAAGTAGCCTTGACTGCAGAAGTCCAGGAGTTGATTGAAAACATGATCCAGAAAAAGAGAAAAGGTTTTGCATAATTGAGACAGTTTCTGTAATATTGGAATCTGGCACAATATATTTTTAGTTCTGGTATTTTTAGAATAAATTAAATAAGAGTTCATATTAAATAGCTTAGTGAGGGTTGAAGTTCCAGATTCCTGAAAATGATGTTTTTAGTAGCTCATTCTCACTGTCTTCAGAGACTTTGCTGCTGTTAGAGCCTTAGTTACATGTGCTTTCACACAAGGTGGGTGGAGAATTCTCAGTGAAGTTTCCAGGATGAAAAGGTTTAATGTCACTTTCTCACCTTGTTCATGACTGTTAATCTTGTTCTGAGGTCTTTCTTCTGAAGGTCTCACTTTTGGCTGCATATCAACGTCAAAGATCTTTGATTATTTTGTTATCACTTTCTTTAGAAATATGGAAATATGTCTTTAAGTGACAACTCCATTACACTTCATGACAAGGTTGTAGTATGGCCTACAGTTCTAATGTACAGTGCTCTGGACTTATTTTTTGCTAAAATATCTTCCATAAAGTGGTATATAATCTGTGTCTTTCCTAATAGAAATAAGGCCTGCTCATATATCAGGATATTTCCTAATTGCTTCTGCAAAAACATTGTGATTACTTAATTACCATCTAGTAATGGTCATTTCAAATGAACATGTTAGTTTATGTTGTCTTCCTTAAAATGTCCATGTCAATACTATAATCAATGTTTTTGATCAAATCTTCCACATTAGTAAATAACAAACCAATAAGTCTATATCTGAATTTTTTAAAATTATTTGCTTAGAATATTATTCAGACTTTGAGGCAAAAGCTATCACTAGCTATTGAGCAAATCACATACCTCTTAGCTATTTCTGTAATGACAATGACTGTTGCCAACAATTAAAAATTTTGTTTTATAAAACTTCCTTCTTAGCTGATAGTGGATTTCCGGAACTTGAACGTTTGGGCTTGGTTTTCTCAATGCTCTTCTGTTTTTATCCTTTATAACTTATTGTTCCCTCAAGTACTATAGTTGGATAAGTATATGTATTTCCAATCAACATATATTAACTAACCCCCATCATATCTCAATACTTGTCTTAGGAATTAAGATAAAGCAATAAATGAGATACACTGGCACTCCGCATGGACCTTAAAATCTAATGTGAAAGTATAAGAAAAGGACACAAAAGATCCAGGCCTTGGAAAGGGTAAGAGTGAAGTCTTGAAGGAAGAATTAACATGGAATTCACAAGAAATGGTGAAATCAACATCAATGACTTTGATGGAGGGAAAAGTAAATTTTTAGTTTTCTCTTTATTGGTTAACATTCCATTCATGTCGAGGGCACCAGTTACTGATTTTTTGTATCTTTCTCAGTGAAATTTTCTTCTAAATTAAAACTTCAGTCTTAGAATTTATTGGTTAATGTTTGTGTGTGTGAGTAGTGCAAGAAGACTTCTATTTTCCTCTTACCCTTTTAATGAACAAATTTGGTGGAAAATAGGATCAAATGTGAAAATTGTTGTGAAAGTGCATTGACGCCATGTTGTGATATGAAAAAATTAAAAATAAGATTTGCTCAAAAATATTATACCCATTTCCATTATCTCTCAAATATAAAAAGTATTTAAAAATTTAGTGGCTTATTAAGAGCTCATTTTGGAATTTTGTTCAACTTGGCCAAATATGTCCAATTAGCATTCCAGAAAGTTGACTGGTACAGTGTAATGATTAAGATGCATGTTACAGAATCCAACAGTCTCTGAGAGTCCCAGACAGTTATAATCCTGGCTTTCCATACACATGTTACCTGGACATTCAGCCTTCAATTCTACAATTTTAGCAACTATATTTTACAAATTTCAGGTGGAATTGCAGTTCAATAGCTTAAGATATTAATAGGTACTTTTATATTGTTGACAATGACTATATAGTTTTATTAATATCCTTTAATTTACTTCCAATTTATTTTGATTTATTTATTTCAGAGCCATATGAAAATATTCTAACATTCTCTTATTTATTAAAAAAAAGCATTACTTATTTTGATGTTACCCAGATGGCAAAGAGATTTTTAGCAATTTTGGACATATTTTTGCTACATTTTCAAATGATCTGTCAAAATGACAAGAGTTTTGGTAGCACTTTCATAAATAATGCTGTGGCACATTATACTTGTTTCTATTTTCATTTAAAATTAATGATGTACTTTAAAACCCACACATTCTCTTTTAAAACAATTCATAACTGTATTAAGTTTGGGGTATTTTCCATTAATAATTCTTTTGTATTTAAACTTTACCTTTTTTTTTCCAACATCTTTATTGGAGTATAATTGCTCTACAATGGTGCATTAGCTTCTGCTGTATAACAAAGTAAATCAGCCATACGTATACACATATCTACTCTCTCTTGCGTCTCCCTCCTACCCTCCCTATCCCACCCCTTTAGGTGGTCACAAAACACTGAGTTGATCTCCTTGTGCTATGCAGCTGCTTCCCACCACCCATCCATTCTACATTTGGTACTGTATAAATATTCATGCCACTCTCTCACGTGGTCCCAGCCCACCTCTCTCCCTCCCCATGTCCTCAAGTCCACTCTCCATGTCTGCATCTTTATTCCTGTCCTGTCCCTAGGTTCTTCAGGACCTTTTTTTTTTTTATTCCATATACATGTGTTAGCATACGGTATTTGTTTTTCTCTTTCTGACTTACTTCACTCTATATGACAAACTCTAGGTCCATCAACTTCATTAAACTTTACTTTTAAAATATTTTTATGTATAATTTGAGAAATAATAAATTTGAAGCTTGTTATTTTTATTTGAGTCAATGTCACTGGTATTGCTTAGTTTTCTAGCTTATTTTAATAGTAAAGAATTCATACTTAGCATGCATGACTATGAATTAACTTTAAAATTCTCATTAAGAAATTCTAGCTTATGATAATTTTATTAAATGTTTAGCAGGTTAATTTTCTACACATATTCATTTGTAAATTTTATTATAAGTTATTGTTAGATAAGTCTTTAGCCACCTCTACATATTTTATATTACTTTACCCAGATTTTTAAATCAGCCTTAGTGAGACACAATTTTAATACACTGAAATTTACCAGTTTTCACTGTAAAAGTCAATGTATGCATACATTTGATAGTGACTAACAGAAAATTTCCATCACTCCCCAAATTTCATTTCCTTCCCCTTTAACTGTAAATGCTCTCTCCTCACATCTCTTAACCTGTAAAATGCTGATATTCTTTCTAAAATAATAATTTTGTCTTTTTAAAAATATTTTTTGTAAAAACAAAATCATATGCAGCCTTTTGTGTTTGGCTTCTTTTGCTTAGCGTACTGCTTTAGAAAAGTGTACATGTTGATGTTTATATCAATAATTTATTTTCTGTTATTGCTGAGTAGTATTCCATTGGATAGATATACTACAAATTATCTATTCATCATATGAAGGACCTTTGGGTTCTTTCCTATTTGGATGTTATGAAAAAAGCTACCATGAACGTTCACTGCAATCTCTGTGTAGTAGGTTTTTATTTTTCTTTGTTATGCATTTAGGGATGGAATTATTGGGTCATATAAAAAGCACATGTTTAATCTTAAAACAAACTAACAAACTGTTTTCCTAGTTGCTTCACATCCATTCAAACACTGAGTCTTTTTTTAATATCAATCACTTCAATATGTATGTAGTTCTAACTCAACTGTGGTTTTATTTTGCTGTTCCCTAATGACTAATCTTATCAAGTATTTTTAAACATGCTTCTGTGGTGAAATGTCTGTTCAAATCTTTTTCTCATTTTATCTTTTTTTTAAATTTTTTTCTTATGCTGTCACAAAAGATATGCTCTTGATATATTTTAGATTCAAGCTCTTTTTCAGAAAAGCAACTTGCAAATATATTCTCCCAGTCTATGGCTTATTTTTCATTGGTTTCACACTGTCTTTTAAAGAGAAAAAAATGTTAAATTTATCATTTTATTTTATGCTTTTTATGTCTTAATTAAGAATGTTTTGCCTAACCAAAGTTAGCTAAGATTTTTTTTTCTAGAAGATTCATAAATATTTCCCTTACATTTAGGTTGATCTTTCATTTTGAGTTTAACTTCTGTATATATATATATATATATATATATATATATATATATATATATATATACTCTTTTTTTTTTTTTTTTTTTTTTTTTTTTTTTTTTTGCAGTATGCAGGCCTCTCGCTGTTGTGGCCTCTCCCGTTGTGGAGCACAGGCTCCAGCTGCGCAGGCTCAGCGGCCATGGCTCACGAGCCCAGCTGCTCCGCGGCATGTGGGATTCTCCCGGACCGGGGCACGAACCCGTGTCGCCTGCATTGGCAGGCGGACTCTCAACCACTGCGCCACCAGGGAAGCCCTAACTTCTGTATATATTTTAAGGTTAGATTTGAAGTTAAATTTTTGCACATTAATATCCAATTGTCCCAGTAGTACCTGTTAAAGGGGTTACCCTTTCCTCCATCAAACTGCCTTCAAAACTTTGTTAAAAATCAATTGAACATACAATTATTGGTCTATATATGGATTTTGTATACAGTTCCATTGATCATGTCAATTTTAAACCCATGAAGACATTCCACAATGTCTTCAAGGCAGATAGTCTAAGTTCTCCACTTTGATATTCTTTTTTCCCAATTTTTTTGGTTATTCTAGATCTGTTGAATTTCCATGAAATTTTGTAATTGGATTGACATTTTTTACCAAAAAAAAAAATGTCCTGTTGGTGTTTTAACTTGGAATTCTTTGAATCTATAGATGAATTTGGGGAGAATTGATATAATGCTAACAAAACTGGGTCTTGTAATCTTTGAACATGGTTTATTCTTTATTTTTTTATTTTTTTTTTTTAACATCTTTATTGGAGTATAATTGCTTTACAATGGTATGTTAGTTTCAGCTTCACAACAAAATGAATCAGTTATATATATACATATATTCCCATATCTCTTCCCGCTTGCGTCTCCATCCCTCCCACCCTCCCTATCCCACCCCTCCAGGCGGTCACAAAGCACCGAGCTGATCTCCCTGTGCTATGCGGCTGCTTCCCACTAGCTATCTACCTTACGTTTGGTAGTGTATATACGTCCATGTCTCTTTATCGCTTTGTCACCGTTTACCCTTCCCCCTCCCCATAGCCTCAAGTCCATTCTCTAGTAAGTCTGTGTCTTTATTCCTGTTTCACCCCTAGGTTTTTCATGACATTTTTTTTTTAAATTCCATATATATGTGTTAGCATATGGTATTTGTCTCTCTCTTTCTGACTTACTTCACTCTGTATGACAGACTCTAGGTCTATCCACCTCATTACAAATAGCTCAATTTCATCTCTTTTTATGGCTGAGTAATATTCCATTGTATATATGTGCCACATCTTCTTTATCCATTCATCCGATGATGGACACTTAGGTTGTTTCCATCTCTGGGCTATTGTAAATAGAGCTGCAATGAACATTTTGGTACATGACTCTTTTTGAATTATGGTTTTCTCAGGGTATATGCCCAGTAGTGGAATTGCTGGGTCATATGGTAGTTCTATTTGTAGCTTTTTAAGGAACCTCCATACTGTTCTCCACAGTGGCTGTATCAATTTACATTCCCACCAACAGTGTAAGAGGGTTCCCTTTTCTCCACACCCTCTCCAGCATTTATTGTTTCTAGATTTTTTGATGATGGCCATTCTGACTGGTGTGAGATGATATCTCATTGTAGTTTTGATTTGCATTTCTCTCATGATTAGTGATGTTGAGCATTCTTTCATGTGTTTGTTGGCAGTCTGTATATCTTCTTTGGAGAAATGTCTATTTAGGTCTTCTGCCCATTTTTGGATTGGGTTGTTTGTTTTTTCGTTATTAAGCTGCATGAGCTGCTTATAAATTTTGGAGATCAATCCTTTGTCAGTTGCTTCATTTGCAAATATTTTCTCCCATTCTGAGGGTTGTCTTTTGGTCTTCTTTATGGTTTCCTTTGCTGCGCAAAAGCTTTTAAGTTTCATTAGGTCCCATTTGTTTACTCTTCTTTTTATTTCCATTTCTCTAGGAGGTGGGTCAAAAAGGACCTTGCTGTGATTTATGTCATAGAGTGTTCTGCCTATGTTTTCCTCTAAGAGTTTGATAGTTTCTGGCCTTACATTTAGGTCTTTAATCCATTTTGAGCTTATTTTTGTGTACGGTGTTAGGGAGTGATCTAATCTCATACTTTTACATGTACCTGTCCAGTTTTCCCAGCACCACTTATTGAATAGGCTGTCCTTTCTCCACTGTACATTTCTGCCTCCTTTGTCAAAGATAAGGTGACCATATGTGCGTGGGTTTATCTCTGGGCTTTCTATCCTGTTCCATTGATCTATCTTTCTGTTTTTGTGCCAGTACCATACCGTCTTGATAACTGTAGCTTTGTAGTATAGTCTGAAGTCTGGGAGCCTGATTCCTCCAGTTCCTTCTTTCGTTCTCAAGATTGCTTTGGCTATTCGGGGTCTTTTGTGTTTCCATACAAATTGCAAAATTTTTTGTTCTAGTTCTGTGAAAAATGCCAGTGGTAGTTTGATAGGGATTGCATTGAATCTATAGATTGCTTTCGGTAGTAAAGTCATTTTCACAATGTTGATTCTTCCAATCCAAGAACATGGTATATCTCTCCATCTATTTGTATCATCTTTAATTTCTTTCATCAGTGTCTTATAATTTTCTGCATACAGATCTTTTGTCTCCTTAGGTAGGTTTATTCCTAGATATTTTATTCTTTTTGTTGCAATGGTAAATGGGAGTGTTTTCTTGATTTCACTTTCAGATTTTTCATCATTAGTATATAGGAATGCCAGAGATTTCTGTGCATTAATTTTGTATCCTGCCACTTTACCAAATTCATTGATTAGCTCTAGTAGTTTTCTGGTAGCATCTTTAGGGTTCTCTATGTATAGGATCATGTCATCTGCAAACAGTGACAGCTTTACTTCTTCTTTTCCGATTTGGATTCCTTTTATTTCCTTTTCTTCTCTGATTGCTGTGGCTAAAACTTCCAAAACTATGTTGAATAAGAGTGGTGAGAGTGGGCAACCTTGTCTTGTTCCTGATCTTAGTGGAAATGCTTTCAGTTTTTCACCATTGAGGATGATGTTTGCTGTGGGCTTGTCATATATGGCCTTTATTATGTTGAGGAAAGTTCCCTCTATGCCTACTTTCTGCAGGGTTTTTATCATAAATGGGTGTTGAATTTTGTCAAAAGCTTTCTCTGCATCTATTGAGATGATCATATGGTTTTTCTCCTTCAGTTTGTTAATATGGTTTATCACATTGATAGATTTGCGTATATTGAAGAATCCTTGCATTCCTGGAATAAACCCCACTTGATCATGGTGTATGATCTTTTTAATGTGCTGTTGGATTCTGTTTGCTAGTATTTTGTTGAGGATTTTTGCATCTATGTTCATCAGTGATATTGGCCTGTAGTTTTCTTTCTTTGTGACATCCTTGTCTGGTTTTGGTATCAAGGTGATGGTGGCCTCGTAGAAGGAGTTTGGGAGTGTTCCTCCCTCTGCTATATTTTGGAAGAGTTTGAGAAGGATAGGTGTTAGCTCTTCTCTAAATGTTTGATAGAATTCGCCTGTGAAGCCATCTGGTCCTGGGCTTTTCTTTGTTGGAAGATTTTTAATCACAGTTTCAATTTCAGTGCTTGTGATTGGTCTGTTCATATTTTCTATTTCTTCCTGATTCAGTCTTGGCAGGTTGTGCCTCTCTAAGAATTTGTCCATTTCTTCCAGATTGTCCATTTTATTGGCATAGAGTTGCTTGTAGTAATCTCTTATGATCTCTTTTATCTCTGCAGTGTCAGTTGTTACCTCTCCTTTTTCATTTCTAATTCTATTGATTTGAGTCTTCTCCCTTTTTTTCTTGATGAGTCTGGCTAGTGGTTTATCTATTTTGTTTATCTTCTCAAAGAACCAGCTTTTAGTTTTATTGATCTTTGCTATTGTTTCCTTCATTTCTTTTTCATTTATTTCTGATCTGATTTTTATGATTTCTTTCCTTCTGCTAGCTTTGGGGTTTTTTTGTTCTTCTTTCTCTAATTGCTTGAGGTGCAAGGTTAGGTTGTTTATTCGAGATGCTTCCTGCTTCTTAAGGTGGGCTTGTATTGCTATAAACTTCCCCCTTAGAACTGCTTTTGCTGCATCCCACAGGTTTTGGGTCGTTGTGTCTCCATTGTCATTTGTTTCTAGGTATTTTTTGATTTCCTCTTTGATTTCTTCAGTGATCACTTCATTATTAAGTAGTGTATTGTTTAGCCTCCATGTGTTTGTATTTTTTACAGATCTTTTCCTGTAATTGATATCTAGTCTCATGGCGTTGTGGTCAGAAAAGATACTTGATACAATTTCAATTTTCTTAAATTTACCAAGGCTTGATTTGTGACCCAAGATATGATCTATCCTGGAGAATGTTCCATGAGCACTTGAGAAAAATGTGTATTCTGTTGTTTTTGGATGGAATGTCCTATAAATATCAATTAACTCCATCTCATTTAATGTATCATTTAAAGCTTGTGTTTCCTTATTTATTTTCATTTTGGATGATCTGTCCATTGGTGAAAGTGGGGTGTTAAAGTCCCCTACTATGAATGTGTTACTGTCGATTTCCCCTTTTATGGTTGTCAGTATTTGCCTTATGTATTGAGGTGCACCTATGTTGGGTGCATAAATATTTACAATTGTTATATCTTCCTCTTGGATTGATCCCTTGATCATTATGTAGTGTCCTTCTTTGTCTCTTCTAATAGTCTTTGTTTTAAAGTCTATTTTGTCTGATATGAGAATTGCTACTCCAGCTTTCTTTTGGTTTCCACTTGCATGAAATACCTTTTTCCATCCCCTTACTTTCAGTCTGTATGTGTCTCTAGGTCTGAAGTGGGTCTCTTGTAGACAGCAAATATATGGGTCTTGTTTTTGTATCCATTCAGCCAATCTGTGTCTTTTGGTGGGAGCATTTAGTCCATTTACATTTAAGGTAATTATCGATATGTGTGTTCCTATTCCCATTTTCTTCATTGTTTTGGGTTTGTTATTGTAGGTCCTTTCCTTCTTTTGTGTTTCTTGCCTAGAGAAGTTCCTTTAGCAGTTGTTGTAGAGGTGGTTTGGTGGTGCTGAACTCTCTCAGCTTTTGCTTGTCTGTAAAGGTTTTAATTTCTCCATCAAATCTGAATGAGATCCTTGCTGGGTAGAGTAATCTTGGTTGCAGGTTTTTCTCCTTCAACACTTTCAATATGTCCTGCCACTCCCTTCTGGCTTGCAGAGTTTCTGCTGAAAGATCAGCTGTTAACCTTATGGGGATTCCCTTGTGTGTTATTTGTTGTTTTTCCCTTGCTGCTTTCAATATGTTTTCTTTGTATTTAATTTTTGACAGTTTGATTAATATGTGTCTTGGCGTATTTCTCCTTGGATTTATCCTGTATGGGACTCTCTGTGCTTCCTGGACTTGATTAACTATTTCCTTTCCCATATTAGGGAAGTTTTCAACTATAATCTCTTCAAATATTTTCTCAGTCCCTTTCTTTTTCTCTTCTTCTTCTGGAACCCCTATAATTCGAATGTTGGTGTGTTTAATGTTGTCCCAGAGGTCTCTGAGACTGTCCTCAGTTCTTTTCATTCTTTTTTCTTTATTCTGCTCTGCAGTAGTTATTTCCACTATTTTATCTTCCAGGTCACTTATCCGTTCTTCTGCCTCAGTTATTCTGCTATTGATCCCATCTAGAGTACTTTTAATTTCATTTATTGTGTTGTTCATCGTTGCTTGTTTCATCTTTAGTTCTTCTAGGTCCTTGTTAACTGATTCTTGCAATTTGTCCATTCTATTGTCCATTCTACCTCCAAGATTTCGGATCAACCTTACTATCATTATTCTGAATTCTTTTTCAGGTAGACTGCCTATTTCCTCTTCATTTGTTAGGTCTGGTGGGTTTTTATCTTGCTCCTTCATCTGCTGTGTGTTTTTCTGTCTTTTCATTTTGCTTATCTTACTGTGTTTGGGGTCTCCTTTTTTTTTTTTTTTTTGCAGGCTGAAGGTTCGTAGTTCCTGTTGTTTTTTGAGTCTGTCCCCAGTGGCTAAGGTTGGTTCAGTGGGTTGTGTAGGCTTCCTGGTGGAGGGTACTAGTGCCTGTGTTCTGGTGTATGAGGCTGGATCTTGTCTTTCTGGTGGGCAGGTCCACGTCTGGTGGTGTGTTTTGGGGTGTCTGTAGACTTATTATGATTTTGGGCAGCCTCTCTGCTAATGGGTAGGGTTGTGTTCCTGTCTTGCTAGTTGTTTGGCATAGGATGTCCAGCACTGTAGCTTGCTGGTCGTTGAGTGAAGCTGGGTGCTGGCGTTGAGATGGAGATCTCTTGGAGATTTTTGCTGTTTGATATTATGTGCAGCTGGGAGGCCTCTTGTGGACCAGTGTCCTGAAGTTGGCTCTCCCACCTCAGAGGCACAGCACTGAGTCCTGGCTGCAGCACCAAGAGCCTTTCATCCACAGGGCTCCTTAATTTGGGATGATTCGTTGTCTATTCAGGTATTCCACAGATGCAGGGTATATCAAGTTGATTGTGGAGCTTTAATCCGCTGCTTCTGAGGCTGCTGGAAGAGATTTCCCTTTCTCTTCTTTGTTCTCACAGCTCCCAGGGCCTCAGCTTTGGATTTGGCCCCACCTGTGCGTGTAGGTCGCCGGAGGGCGTCTGTTCTTTGCTCAGACAGGACGGGGTTAAAGGAGCCGCTGATTCGGAGGCTCTGGCTCACCCAGGCCGGGGGGTAGGGAGGGTCACAGAGTGCAGGGCGGGCCTGCAGCGGCAGAGGCCGGCGTGACGCTGCAGCCTGAGGCGCGCCGTGCGCTCTCCCGGGGGAGCCGTCCCCGGATCCCGGGACCCCGGCAGCGGCGGGCTGCACAGGCTCCCCGGAAGGGCGTGTGGCTAGTGACCTGCGCTCGCACACAGGCCTCCTGGCGGCGGCAGCAGCGGCCTTAGCGTCCCATGTCCGCCTCTGGGCTCCGCACTCTTAGCCGCGGCTCGCGCCCGTCTCCGGAGCTCTCCCAAGCAGCGTTCCCAATCCCCCCTCCTCGTGCACCAGGAAACAAAGAGGGACGTAAAAGTCTCTTGCCTCTTCGGCAGGTCCAGACCCCTCCCCAGACTCTCTCCCGGCCAGCCGCGGCGCACCAACGCCCTGCAGGCTGTGTTCACGCCGCCAACCTCAGTCCTCTCCCGGCGCTCCGACAAAAGCCGGAGCCTCAGCTCCCAGTCCCGCCCGCCCCGGCGGGCGAGCAGACAAGCCTCTCCGCTGGTGAGTGCCGGTCGGCCCGATCCTCTGCGCTGGAATCTCTCCGCTTTGCCCTCCGCACCCCTGTTGCTGTGCTCTCCTCCGCGGCTCCCAAGCTCCCCCACTCCGCCTCCCGAAGTCTCCACCCGCGAAGGGGCTCCTAGTGTGTGGACACTTTTCCTCCTTCACAGCTCTCTCCCGCTGGTGCAGGACCCGTCCCTATTCTTTTGTCTCTGTTTAGTTTTTTCTTTTGCCCTAACCAGGTACGTGGGGGGTTCCTTGCCTTTTGGGAGGTCTGAGGTCTTCTGCCAGCGTTCAGTAGGTGCTCCGTAGGAGTTGTTCCACGCGTAGATGTATTTCTGGTGTATCTGTGGAGAGGAAGGTGATCTCCGCGTCTTACTCTTCCGCCATCTTCCCGGAACTCTATTCTTTATTTTTGTTTTCCTTAATTTTTCTCAGTAATACGTTGTGGATTTCCATGTACGGGTTTTGAACAACTTCTGTTAACTTTATCCCTAACATTTTCACATATTTGTTCAAATTATAAATGGTAATTTTTTTACTGTTAAATTTCCATTTTTCTTTAAGTATGTAAAATAAAATTGATACATGTCTAATGACCTAGTAGTACACTATGGATTTCTTAACTCACATATAATTTCTAGCAGATTTGTTTTTTCACAGTTCGACTGAATTATCTGCATATGTTATCATAACCAGCAAATAGCACAATTTTACATTTTTTGTTTCAATTTGTATGACTTTTCCTTTTCTTCTTGTCTTTTTGCACTTTCATGACCTTCCTTAAGCATGATGTTGAATAGAATTGGTGAGAGAAAACAAAATAGGTGAAAACAATCAGCATTACAATGTGCAAGATTTTAGCAGTTTTCCTTTATCAGTCTGAGGATGTGTTTTTCTAGTTCTAGTATACTGAGTTATTTTCATTAATGGATTTTGAATGTTATCAAATTTTTCCTGCATTTATTAATAGGATTTGTGCTTTTTTCTTAGTGTGTTAATATAGTGAATTACATTTTTGATTTTTAAATGTTAGCACAATTTGCATTTCTTAGATAAATTCTACTTTGACTCATTCTCCTTTTTCATATATATTCATATATGTATATACATATGCAAAATTAGTTGACTGTAACATTTTTCTTTTGCCTTAAGAAATTTATTTAACATTTTTTGTAACAGATGTGTACTGGAAATCAATTATTCCAGCATTTTTTTCCTGAAAAAGTCTTTATTTTGCCTTCTTTTTCAAGATACATTTTCTACATTATAATTTTAAGTTGATAACTGTTGGTTTTTCATTCCCCCTGTACTTTAAAGATACTCCTTTATTGTCTTTCAGCTTGCATACTTTCTGATTGTGGTTTTATTATCTTTGTTCCTTGTTTCTTTTGCTCTGGTTTTATGTTCAAAGATATTATCTTTATTAGTGGTTTCCAGCAATTTCATTCTTATAAGATTTGATGTAGTTTTCCTGATGTTGTTAACTTTTAACTTTTTGGGTTTTTTGTGTTTATAGTTTTAACTTTTTGGGTTTTTTGTGTTTATAGTTTTCATTGAAAGTTGGAAAATTTTAACTTTTTGGGTTTTTTGTGTTTATAGTTTTCATTGAAAGTTGGAAAATTTCAGCCATTATTTTTTCAAATAATTTTCTGTCCACCGTTTTTCCTGTAACTCTAGTTACATGTATAATACGCTGATTGATATTGTTCTAAAGATCTGTTCATATGTAGTAGTTCTGTTAGTATTTTTGTTTCAGATTTTCTTTTCTTCTCTGTTTCATTTGGATAGTTTTTATTTCTATGTATTCATATTCATTGACCTTTTATTCTGAAGTTTCTAATCTCCTGCTAATATCTTCCAGTGTATTTTTCATTTCAGATAGGCTATTTCATCTCTAGAAACCCAATTTTATTCTTTTCTCATCTTCCATTTTGCTACTCATTATGTTCATTTTTTTCCATATCATCTTGAAAATATGTATTATACTTATGATAGATGTTTTAATGTTCCTTACTGTTAATTCTGTAATATTTTAAAATTCTGGGCTTGCTTCCATTTGCTGCATTTTCTCCTGAGTATTGATCATATTTGCCTACTTCCTTTCACAGTTGTTAGTTTTTGTTCGAATACAGGGCATTATGAATTTTATGTTTTTGTTTCTTGTGTATTGTTGAGAGTCCTTTAAATATTGTTGGGTTTTGTTCTGGAACACAGTTAAGATACTTGGGATCAGTTTGATCTTTTCAAGACTTGCTTTTCTTTAAAAAAAATTGTTCCTGTCTTTCATTTCTTTATTTGATTTTTTTAAACATCTTTATTGGAGTATAATTGCTTTACAATGGTGTGTTAGTTTCTGCTTTATAACAAAGTGAATCAGTTACTAAACTTTGTTAGGATGGTCAAGACAAAGCAGTATAAATTTAACTTGTCCTTATTACTAATGCAATACTATCTATATATTGAGGTCTATACACTATGCCCTTTGTATTGTAAGTCTTTCCACTTTGGTTGGGACACTAACTTTTCCCAACTCTTTGTGAGCTACAAGCATTATTCCACTTATTGCTTTCCAATACTTCTTTCCCTAACCTCAGATAGTGCCCTCTTATGCATGTAAAGTTCAGTTCTCAGACAAAAATGAGGGGTTTCCCCAACACAAATATCCAGTGCTCACTCTCTGTCAATCTCTCTCCTCTCTAGAATTTTGCACTGTACATTTTATCCACCTAGGCCTTCCAAACTCCAGACTCTGTCTCCTCAACTTAGCAAGCACTCCAAGCTTTGACTGGTTCTCCACGCTCTGCATTTAAGTCTGGAAATTATCAAAGCCATAAGCTAGGGCAATAATGGGGCTCATCTCATTAATTTTTATTTATTCAAGAATCACATTCTTATACTGCCTATTTCCTGTTGCTCAATATCTTAAAAATGGTTGTTTTATATATTTTGTCTGGTTTTCTAGGTGTTTTTCTTTTTCTAGTTTGGAAATATTTTTTTTTTCATTTATTCCACCTTCACTGCAAACAGAGACAGTTTTTTTTAAGTACCTATTTTTTATATTTCTAATTTTGCTATGTATGGTTTTTCATTTCTGTTCATAACAAGAATATATCATAAATGTCAAGATGCAAAACTTCCTGGATTTAAATCTCTGCTTTGTCAATTTCTTATTTAGGTGATATTAGATGGGTTTCTGAACACTGTATCTCAGTAACTCCTCATAGAGTTGTTGATATGATTAAATTAGTTAGCACTTATAAAGTACTTAAAACCATGTCTGTCATATATTACTATCTTTAATTCTGTTATCTAGTCATTTACCTTTAAATCAGGAATTCAAAGCCAATTATCAGTATCATTATGCTTGTTAATACATTTTGCATTTTGTCTTTATGATTTTTAGTTTATTTTTAAAATAAGTCATTTTAATATTTTAATATGAAGTATCTCACAAATCTTGTGCTTCTATTTTTTAATGCATCATATACATAACCCTTAAGCTAAATAATGTATACATATAACCTCAGTGAATCTCCAGGACAACCCTATGGGAAAAATACTATAGATAGTTACACTCTACAAACATAGAGAATACGGTTTAAAATGGTTAAACAATTTCCCCAAGGTCCTACAGCTGTTTCACAAACAGTGGGATACAAACTCAGTTCTTTGTGATTCTAGAACCTGATCTGGTAGCAGCTATGTGATATTACCTTTATTAAATTTAATATAAGTAGAGTAAACATGAGTCCAGTTTTGCTTTGTATGGTTCTGCTTCATATCTGTTATCGTGGCTTAATTTTTACAGTTCCCATCTATGGTTAACTTGCAAAAAATTCCAGCTTGTTTGATAAATTGTATGTTCACTCTATTTATAACAGGTATTATTGACTGATATGATTTATAATGAGTATCTAAAACCTAGGAAGAGATTTATACAGTTAAAGGAGGTGAAGTCTGCAATGTCATTTACCAGTGTTTCACTGATTTTTATCACTGTGACTTTTAGAGAAAAAAAAATGACATAGTGATGACACAACAGAAATTTGTTAGAATTTAGCAATTTGTTATTTAGCAATTACAGTTCTGCTGCTTGGTACCAAATGAGACAGATATTGAATGACAGAGATTAGATGAAGGAATGAACTTTGTCCAATACTCAACACTCCTTTCTTTCCTCTTCAGCTTTGGCTGAGATAGAAATACAATAATTAAATGTTTTTAGCAAGAATCCATAATCGAGTGCTATTTGGGGGTTGGAAGGCTAGAACAAAGAAAGATGTTAAGAGCAAGAGAAAATACATAGAACTAATATAAAAGAGAAGTGAATAGCCGACAAAGATTTTAATCATATCAGAACCATACTTTTTTAAAAAAGAGAGAGCAGTAGACATAAAAATAATCCATTCATTCATTTCTGTCATTCCCGAACAGGTATAATAAAATATTTAGTATTATACTATGCAAATGTGGAAAAGATGGTGAAAACAAAGTAGAAAATGTTCTCAGAAGGAAGGTCACTGTGTTATTAAAGGTTGTCTAAATTATTTTATCTGTGAAGTGAAGGAAAACACTGGGCTTTTCAACTGAAGGAAGTACTGAATGATATGCTAGTAATTGATAAGTAGTTCAAGGACTGTCATGGAGTAAATGGTATAAAATTGTCTACTTTGCAGTCTCTGTCATGCTGTTCCTTTTGCTTGGAAATCTTCCTTCAAATATGTGTATGGCTTTCCTTATCTCGATCACTGACAAGTCACCTTCTCAGTGAGGTCTTCCACAGTCACCCTATTTAAATTGCTAAATCCTGTGCACACACAGCTCCTAGCTTCCTCTCTGTATTTGCCCACTTACCACATAATTCCACCTAATATGGTATATATTTTTCTTGTTCATGATCTCAAACCTACTAAAATGTGAAGGCCATGCAAGAAGGGATTTATGTTTATTTTGCTCACTACTAATCACCAATACACATATCAGTACCTGGTATGGTTCAGTAAATTCCAGTTGCATGCATGAAGAATGAAAGAAGAATTAATTCTGCTTCAGTCCAAATGGTTGAACAAAATTTGGGGGATAAATTGGAGGTTGGCAGGTTAGGCTCCTCATGTGAAACATCAGAGCTGCAATCTGTCTTTTTATGAGTTAGTAGCTGCTTCGACCATGACTATAATATTCCTGAAGTGACCTATGAACAACTGACAAGAATACTTTTAAGACTCACAGATTGGATGAGAGGTTGAATTTTGAGTTTTGTTTCCTTTAACACAGAGAAAGTCTGATGATGTAGGGAAGCTATAAAAAGATATTCAAAGCACTACAACTTACAATAATAAAATAAAGAATGTCTGTCCCATTTAATCTTGGGGCTTGCTAGTTTATTTCTGTTATTGTATCTAACCTGAAAGACTAGCTTTTATGCAACCTGAAAGATAAAGACTGAACCAACAGGAAAGGTGAAGAAGGTCTGGACTCTGGGAGTTAGGGTTGAGGACAATAATCATTCAGGAGGAGCAGTAGCCCATGGAGCCTTTTCTGCAATTTTTAGTAACACAGATACGGTTTAGAATATAGATGCTTGTTCTGAGAGAGAAGAAAGGACCATTTTATATGTCTTTATTTCTCTAACACTTTTGAATGTACAAAATCATTTTTGGATTTTTAATATTACTCTAAAATTTAACTGACTCAGTGAAATTGTTTGAGAAAATGAAATAATTTGAGCTCAACAGTACAACTTGAAACAGGAAAGACCTGCGTGTGTTGTTGTGTCAATCCCCTTGATACAATAGCTCTGCCAATTTACTTGAAAAATGTGCAGGCTTGTACTTCCAGCTCATCTTAAGAGAGAACAGTTTGGATGCAGCACCTTACAAATCTTGCAGACCATTAACTCACCTATTTCTGCTTCACCTATAAAAAGATATTTTGCACTGTGTTTCTCTAAAGCACACAGAAACAGAATGAGTTATATGCTTAACATTTTTAACATTCAGGAAAATAAAACATTAATTTGTTTTTTCCATAGAACCATTGCATGTTAGGCTATTATCTCATAAATATGTCTGTGGTTTTCCAACTATGCCAAAAGCAAAACATTTGGTGATTCATTATAGCGATGCAGGCCTCATACCCTACATATTTTTAGAGAAGAAAAACCCTTTTGGCAATGAAATAATGTTAATCATTACCCTGAGGTGAATTTTGTTTACATTGTATTAAATTGAACGGAGAAAGATTGTACATGAGACATGGTAGGTTTGTTAAGAGGAAAATAAACACATTGAATTTTAAGGTGAACTTTTTCACTTGAACCTTTATTTCTGACAATCAATAGTCTTGGAGAATAACACTTTAGTGAGGTCTTAATAAAATATATGTGTTCAATAATGTGTTGTGACCGCACTTCATTTTATTTCTAACAACATGACAAGTATTGTGGATAGTGAACTTGCTTATATAATTTCTAATTCTCACAGCAACTCAGCCAAATAGATATCACAGTCTTTGTCTTATGGAATAAGGTTAATTCGGAGGAGATCAGTTAGCTAAAAGATAAGCATGACCAGCATTGCAACTATGCCTTGCTGATTTCATCAGTTAGAATATGTTTTTATGAGTAGTTACTGATAGCGCTCCTATATTATATTTAGAGTGAAAATTAGAGAATGCAAAGAAAGAAAAAGTAATAAAGAACCTAGAAATATAAACATATATGTATGTATACATTTTATTAATAGTTATAACTATTAATTAAATTATAAATTGAAAACATATATTTTATGTAGAAATTAAGGTGGAAAATATTTCAAGAAAGAAAATCACTCTTCTGATTAAACCTATGTATAGAGATGTGAATATTTCACAATTCAGCTCAAATATTTAATTTTGAGTCCATGTTGAGATTGCTAGTTGAAATTTTTCTTAATGTCTAAACTAGAAAAAAAATTAAGCATTACTGGAAATATATTGAAATCATTTACTAATTTATACTATGTTTAAAATGCCAACTTATAATTATAAATCAAAAATATTTATGAGAACTGTCACACGAATATAAGCAACAAGTAAGTCTACCGTAGGTGATTTAAAGGTGAAGGAGAGGTGGTTTCTGCTGTCAAATGTAAAGAGCTTGGAAGCCATTTCTTCTGTCCTCTTCACAAGTAAAAACTCAAAAAGCTGAAAATCTACAACTTTCTTATATCCATTAGAATATTAAGGTCATGGGTACACTGCCAACCTGAAAAACTGGAGAAAGAGCCAAGTACAAAGAATCACAGCCTATGGTAAGCTAGATTGCTGGAGATTCAGCGTGAACTAGAGTTAAAACTATTGAGGCCCAGTCCAGGGGGCTCCCACACTTTTGTGAGTTTCACCTCCAGGAGCTCTATCAGGTTATCACAGGTAAGATCAGAGAAATATCCTCTTATGCTCAGGCTGGCAGAGGGGAAAAGTAGCTATTTTTTAAATAAATTAAGGGGAAAAGTAATCATTTTAATATAAGCTTAAAGTCCTCCGTTCTCCTTAACAAAGTTGACATACCAAACTGTCCGTGTCTTGAGAGATAGTCCCATTCTCCTACAATATTAGTAAATAGAATTCTTGTTTTTCAGTTAAGAAAGCCAAAATAAACATATCTACTTATATGTGTTTTCAAATCCCTTGAAAACAAGTCATGATTTGAATCTCTATTTTTTTTCTATAACATGATTCTATTGTTTAGCATAAATGCTGTATAAACTATAGTTTTTGTTAAGCAGTAAAAGATACTATTTAAGAGCAAAAGCTGAAGTCAAATTGCCTGATTTCAAATCAGACTCTTCCGTTTCCTAGTTGTGTGAACTTGGCCAAGCTGTTTAACTTCTCTGCTTTTTATTTTTCTCATCTGTACAATATGATGTACAGTGTACCTCACACAGTGTAATATTATCTACCTTGTAGGGTTGCTGTGAGGATTTGAGTGGGTTAAAGCTAAAAATTACCTAAAACAGTTCTGGGCACATAGAAAGAGCTAAATACATATTTGCTGCTGTCCCTATTGTTACTACTGTTGTTGCTGTAGTTGTTTTGATCCTAATGGCTAACAAGTTGACTCCTGTTCATATAATCAACAAGAACCTGCCCTCATCATCCCATAGCATGTTAATCACTGCAAATGTTTATTTAGTAGTTATGTTTGTACTGGGAGCCCTTCAATAGTTTATACCTGTTACCAAATAATATCTTGCTTTGGGGACAGAGATCCACACTGTTTTGTGACAGTCACTACCATCTCCTTAAGCACTCAGTTTTGAAGTTATCTTTCTCAATTAGAGACATATGCAAATATTATGTATACTTATTACTCAATTAAACCCCAAATGACTGCCACTGCACATCAGCTTGTCATATTTTTTCCAAGCAAGATAACATAGGTGTACTGTCAGCTTTATGACAAGAATGCAGCAGAGCTATGCATCCTCTGGGAAGTTTGCTATAACTACTTAAATTTCTTACACATAAAATCCTAAGAATTTCTCCAGAGGAAAGCGAAAATCAAATCTTTAACCATCATGCCTTCTATTCTCTGCTTTATCTTCACGTTTCTGTGAATCTTGATTTAGAATAAGTGCATCATTAATCTTTAACATATCGATGCAGCAACACAATTAGAGTCAAATAGAATAATGAGTGGCATTAAACAAACAGAGGAGCACACCCAAGAATGCATTCAACAACTACATAGGCTGCATAATTACGCACACCCACTAATTTGCACAGTTCCAGAGCTTTTAAGTCTTTGTTGAAAAGCAAGGTTGTTAAACCTTTTCTATAAGAGACCAGATAGCAAATATGTTCTGCTTTGTGGGCACTGTGATCTCTATTACAACTACCTAACTCTGTGACATGAAAGTAACCACAGACAATAGAGAAATGAATGAGCATGGATTTTCTAATAAAAATTTATTTACAGACACTGAATTTTCATTACACATAATTTTCATGTGTCTCACATATTATTCTTTTCAAAAATTTTGTCCAGTAATTAAAAATGCAAAACAATTCATAGCTCACAGGCCATACAAAAACATGTGGCAGGCTCAATTTGGCCCACAGGTTATTGTTTCCTGACCCTTGATATACAGGACTCAGTATATTTTAAGGTTAACAACTTAATCTAAGTACTGCAAACATGACCTAGATCAACTACTAAAATAAATATCTCAAGGCATGGATTATAGTATTGGCTTTATTTTCATGATTTATTTAATCGGGTTTCTACTTTGATATCAGAAATAATGTGTTATAATTTCACAACCACCATTTACAAATTTGATACCCTTGAATGAAAACATAACCTCTGTGAATCTCTGTTTCTCAAAATGCAAAATCTAGCAGATGAATTATATCAGTACTGCCAAACTATCACTGTGCATCAGAATCATCTGTGAAGAAACCAAGACCTAGCACTAAGAGATGTGGCTTCAGAAGGTGATTTCAACCTATAGCCAGGGTTGAAAACTGTTGGTTACTGATATCCAGATCTCTTCCTGCTTCATAAGTTTAAGGATTTACATTCTGTATACTTCACATGGACATAGTACTCAACAGCAATGTAGTATTATTTCAGAGAATATTGATTTAAATAATCAGTGGAAACCCTCTGCAAAAAAAAAAAATCCAGAACTATTTAATTTCTCTTTCTTTATGGTGGCAAAAAAGAAAAATAGATTTCACTTCTGTTAACTTACTAGGGAGATGGATAGAAGAGAAAGACAAAATATATAAATAAAGCAAAGCAAAGAAACAATCATACATATTTTCTATCTCAATAAGTAGATCATAGAAACTCCAAAGGAGAAAAAAGCAACAGTCTAAAAATCTGTGCTTTTCTTAATGTTTCTCTGAAACCCTTATTTCTGCACTTTAGGGTACTTTGGATGATTATATCATTTTTCTGCTTCCAATATCACTATTTTAAAGACTGTTAATACAAATATGCAAAAAGATAATGTACAATATCACAGTATGGCTCATTTGTTTTTAACTTTTAACACTTTCCACTGTAAATATATTGTCTACACTTACCTACTTGATTCAATTGTCAGCTGTCAAATTTCAAAAAAATTGTCATCAGAAAAATCAAATGATCAAGCAAAACTTAGTGTTTTGGACTTCTTGTAAGTAATGGAGAAACACACACATGCACACGTACACACACACACACATGCGCACATACACACACGCACACATACACACATACTCCTTAACAGAGCTTCAGTAATGTCACAACCTTTGAAAGTTTGAGGAGATGTTTAGGATTTCATGATGTGGGCTGAGTGATTTTAAGATGGGTCTTTCAAAGCAGGAAACTGGTTGAATTAAGGGAAATTTTATGAATTAATGGGTTTGAACAGTGAAGAATGAGTCTCAAAAAGAGTTTTAGTAAGCTATTGAAGTTGATTCAGTCTCTTCTTAAAAAATAAATATTCCTATGAATAAATACCTAAGTTATTTTTGCTTGCTTTCAGTACTGTTTAACACAGTGGCACATAAATATGCTTAGCATCCGTATTACACAGGGACAGAAAAATATGCCTGGCTTATCACAAGGAGAGAAAAGTATGCTCATATTAATTCTCACTGACCCTTTTGGTGATGCTTTAGGCTAAACTGAAATATAGACCATTATGTTATGGGGATATGGTTAATATAGATCAACACCACTTTTTGCTGTGTCAGGGTCTCTGCAGTAAGCAGAAACACACACTCCCCAAAAAGATGTCCACTTCTTAAACTCCACAACTTGGAAATATGTTACATTATATAGAAAAGTAAGTTAAAGTTACAGATGGATTTAAATTTACTAATCAGCTGATCTTAAAAATAGGAAAATTACTCTGGATTATCTAAATTGGCACAATATAATCTTCTTTAGAATAGAAGAGGGGGAGGGAAAACTTCCAGCATGACAGTGTGAGGAGCTCTGGGGCTCCCGCCACAATGAAACTAGTGAAAATTATTAAACAAACTAACAAAAAACAAAACAAAAATCTTCCTGAGGAGCAACATCATAGGTATAGCAACATTAGGTGGGGGAAATAGATGTCATTAAAATAATCCAGTCCTGAAGTGGGGGAGACCAGTAGTACCCAAAGTTGCCATAATACACTATTTATAATGTCCAGCTTGCAACAAGAAAGTATAAGGGATTCAAAATAAATCAGGAAGTAGGGCACATACACTGGAGCAAAAGAAGGCAACAGAAACTGTGTGTGTGAGCAGCCAGATGTCACATTTAACAGGAAAAGCTTCAAGGCACTCATTATAAATATGTTCATGTAAATAAATGGAACTATGAATTGAAAAGTAAAGGAAGATATGATGACAATGTCACACCAAAAATAGAATATCACTAAAGAGATACAAATTATATTAAAGAAAAAAATGAAAATTCTGGAGCTGATAAATACAGTAACTGAAGTGAAATGTACACCAGATGGGGTCAACAGTAGACTTGAACTGACAGAAGAAATAATTAGCAAACTTGAAGACAGATTGATAGAGATTGTACAAGCTTAAGAAGAAAGACAAGAAAAAAAGAATGAAGAAAAATTAACTACCCCTCAGGGAAATGTGGGACACCCATTAAATTGTATCAATATACATGTAATGGAGGGAACAGAATGAGAAGAGAGAAAAAAAGGAGGAAAAAAAATTCAAAGAAATAATGGCTGGAAACTTCCCAATCTTATTAGAAAACACTGGCTTACACATCCAGGAAGTTCAATGAATTCCAAGTATGTAATTGCAAAGATATGCACAAACAGACACATAATAGTAAAAATGCTGAAAGTCAAAGACAAGAAGAAAATTCAAATCATTGACTTGTTGCTTTAAATGAGTTAAATGTATGGTAAATGAATTCTCTTAATAAAACTTTTAAAAAGTAAATAAAAGAGGGAGGAAAAGGCAGAGTCACCTAAGGAGATATGATGATAGAAATAAGGTTGGAGTGATATGATGTAAGGAAAACTCAACTTGCCCTTGCTGACTTTGAAGATGGATGAAGGGGGCCATGAGCCAAAGAAACTAGGAAGCCTTCATTGTCTGGAAAAGTCAAGAAAATGAATTCTCTGCTAGATATTCCAGAATGAAACACAGACTACCACCTACTGCATTTTACCCATTGAGAACAGTGTTGGGTTTCTGACTTACAGAATTGTAAGATATATTTGTGCTGTTTTAAGCCACAGATTGTGCTAATTTGTTATGGCAGCCATAGAAAACTAATACAGACCAACTGTGATGGTCATTTTAATATGCCAACTTGGATAAGCTACAGTCTCAAGTTACTCAATAAGACATTGAACTAGGTGTTGCTGTGAAGATATTTTGTAGAAGTAGTTACAGTCAATAATCACTTGACCTTAAGGACTGAAGATTATTCTAGATAATCAGAGTGAGGCTGATCTTGATTCATCAAAAAATATTAAAAATAGAGCTGAGACTTCCCTGAAGAAGAAGAAATTTCATCCGTGAGCAACTTCAGTCTATGCCTGAGAGTTTAAGTCTACCCTTCCTGAATCCCGCCTCAGATTTTGGATTTGCCTAGCCAGTCCCCAAAACCACTTTAGCCAGTTCCCTATGACTCATCTTTAAATGTACATCTTCTACTGATTCTGGTTCAACCCTAATTGATACAGGCATATTTGAAGTGCTTCATGGTAGCCGTTTCAAAATCTATTTGTGTCAAATTTGTTGGATGATCATTTATTGGAAATTTCCATGGCACAACAGCTGCATAGCATTTATAACAATGACTGAGCAATAGGATTTAAGTCTCTGGTGGTCACACATTTGAACACTGAAGCCCAGAAAAATACTAAGAGATAGAATATAACCAGAGCCCACAGCTTATTTCTAAGATAGGAACAAAGAGATTTCAAATTATAGCCAGAGAACAGATTCCCTTCTTTATATGAAGTGCTCTCAGAACCAGATTTAACCAAATTAATTTAACTGGCTATTAACCAAATCACCTAATTTCATTTCTTTGTTTCATAGATCTTTCTTGTTATATTAAAGTGACTTGAGAAATCTGTATGGATACAAGCAAAACTTTCTTCCTAAGATAAGGTATATTCTACTCTCAAATGCCACTGATATATCTAAATCAGCTTTATTTTGAACCACTGGATTGTCAAATTTCATGACAAAGTTTTCTAAAGTCATAGTGATATTATCTAGTTCTTCTATTCTATGAACTATAATGTTCAGAATTTTATGCACTTTTGGAAACTTAAAACATGAAATTAAGGAAAAAGATTATTTTTCACTCATAAAAAGTTTCAAAATCAAGTTCCAATTTTTTTGTTCTTGATTTGAATTACATATATCTATATACATATATATGTATATCTATCTATCTACATATATTTATATATATATATATATATATATATATATATATATATATATATATATATATGTAAAAAGGGAAACTGAGAGACCAGAAGAGACATTGGGTGAAAGAACTGACCCTGGGTGAAATCAGGTAGTCATCAGAAAACAGGTCTCTTGCAGAAAGCAGCCAATAGGCTGTATGCCTCAAATCCAGTACCGGTCATTCATGACTGTTCAGTGATTTATTTTCAGCCAAAAATACCACATATTTTAATGTCTAATATTATTTTAATGATTTTTTTACCACCATCAAGAATGATCCATTATCAAGCAGTGTTACTTGAAATACAGAAGACTTCAGGTAAATATAAAGGAAAATGTTTGGGCTTAAGAATTTGTAATGTAGCTCTCTTATAAGATCTATGACAGTAATACAGTCTCCAAGTATATATCATCTGTATACTATTTTTTCCTTAGGTCTATCTAATAGTTCAGTTTAAAAATCTAGCTCCTACAAAGGTCCACTTTGGAGATATGATGTGATAGAATGTTATGGATTTTTTGGTTTTCTGACCTGCCGTGTTTGCCATCTCAAAAATATTTTGTTGTTCAAGTCTGCCTATCCAAGATACAAACTTACTTATAAAAAGGAACTGTTATCAAAAGAAACTAGTTGCCATCCAAAGGAAGCTAAGAACAGAATTGGTTCTTTGTTTATTTTTTATATTTTAGCAAAAGCTCAGGAAATTTTAGCAGGGCATGTAACAAGTAGTAATTAAGTATGCACAAAGCAATGCAATATTAGGGGTAAGGACTTTAAAGATACTATAGATATAATAATTAAGAGGCAACAGGTGTTTATTAAAAGTCCAGAACCTTAAACCTGCAAATAGCAAAGAAAATATTTAGGAAGGTAAAGAATAAGAACATGAAAATTAAAGTGTGACAATATATGTCTCTGATTATCTGGATCATGTTCTGTGTTCCTTGGATCAATGACTTGGTGCAACCATCAACTTGATACAAAAATCTTGGGTTGAAGCTTCTCTTTCTCAATAGTGTCTGCTTCTGGAAGATTTCTAAGAATCCTCAGCTTAAGGTCTTTTGTTAAAACAGTTTTCTATGATTTCAGTATGACTTCTGTTCTAATTGTGCGAGTGCATCCAGGAAACAATAGTAATCCTAGAGTTTTTACTTCTGTGCTGACTAGTTACAGTACTTAATAAGCTATCTTACATTAGAGTTCAACAATGCTATCTGATGTTTCTTCCAGAAGGTAAGAGCTCAATATTTAAGACCATCCAAGTGTTGTTCAGGAGGATATTGAAGAAAAACTATCAGTTAATGATAAGACCACGTGAATTCCATGAGTCCCTTGTAGTATTAGGAAATATTTGCTTGTGTTAAGGAGGATCCAGAATCAGAGATAAAATGCCTAAGTATAAAAGGTAGCCTACTACTAATTCAGAAAGGAAGAGTCAGTGAACTCCTGAAAATAGCTAATTTTATTGTCATTAAAAACAATGTCAATACCATTTGAATTCCTATAATGTCTGAAAGCTTTGTTGATTCTAGTTTTAGTTTAAAAATTCATTTTTTACTGCTACCATTCTGACAATTGAGGATAATACGGGCAGTGAAGTTCCTCAATAAGCAGCAAAATGTTGAAAATCTCTTTAGTGACAGTCCCAGTAAAATAGGTGTCTCTGTCACTGGTGGGGTAGGGTGGAATCCCCAGGTTTGGAAAACAGAATCAAGTAATATCATTGCAAGTATTAAACTCAGCTTTCTGGAAAGGAAAAGCTTTCATCCATCACTAGAATAAGAATACACTGACCAAACATACTCAGAACCTATTGTTGTGGAATATGGTATGAAATTTACTTGTAGATATTGAAAGGACTCTAAGATTTGAGCTCTTACATATGTCTTTTCCTTTCTCATGCTGATGACTAGTGAGACATTCATCGGAGACAACATCAGCAACTTTAGTCAAACTTTCCAGCAATGCCAGTTGAGTACAGTGGCCAATTTGTCCTTGCTATAATGAATGATTTTATTATTTTTTTTTATTTGAGATTCTCTGGTGCCAACAAATGGCCATCCTGAAAGTGTCAGTGATCATTCTCTTTGAATCTGCAAAGATTTTTTTTTCCAATATCCCTTTCTGACACTAGAGTTAAAAATGGTATTTTATAATACTCACTTTAGACCTTTCACATGAGCGTTGCCTGTCTAAAAATATAATCAGTCAGGACGTTTTTTTAACCTTCATATGATCTCTTTTTGAATGAGTTTGATCTATATTAGCCACCTCCTTGGACAGTTTAAAGGATTTAAAAGTACTCTCTATTGACAAATTTTACTTGTGATCCTGTATAAGATCAAACACAATTACTTACAAGCATTCCAAAATCAGGGACTACTTGGTATATATACCTGCTATTGGTGTATATTTTCGTTCCCTTATCTATGTTAGTGAACAATGAAATCTGCGACCTGGGAAGATTTTTCCTTGGTAAGGAGTCATGTTCTAGGGGTGAGTCGAGATCTGTTGAGGCATATCTGACCTGATATTCTCCTTTATCAATTTTAAGCTAAGATCCATCAACAAGTGAGATTAAATCTGGATTTCTTTATAAGAGCTTCTAATAAGTCTGTTCAGAGCCAGGCAGTTTTTCAGACAAATACTAGAAAGTTATGTTTTCCTTTGTTTAGGTAATCGAAAATAGCAGGATTTAAAGTTTTACAAATGGAAATTGATGAAGAGAAAATAATAAGATTTTATAGAATAAAGCATCATATTTTTTTAGAAAAAGTGTGCATTTTCAGTAAGTAAAAAAGGTTGCACAGCACTAAGGACCATGTAGTTTAGGGGTAACTTTAAAATAAGACAGCACTGGGTTTTACTAGTTCAGATGTAGCTACTATTACATTGAGGCAAGGTGTGGAAATTTCTGCCACCAGTCCAAGTGAAAGGCTGTGGTGAGCTATTTATCATTGATGATTTCCATAAAGTTGAATCATTGTATCAAGGGTTTCTCCAGATCACTCTACCAATAGGTAGATAAGCCTGTGATTATAAGGTAGACTCAAGGTTGGGAGTTGTTGAAGTGCTAATTTTAAATTGCATAATCTTTAACCATTTTTATGGTTCCTAAGGAAGAATTTTCTAAGTTACTAAGGACATGGCTAAGTCAAATATAAGCATGATAATTGCAGAAAATTTGGGAACCCATTTCTTACAGGAACCAATGGGATTCAAAAAAATTGTCTTAATTATCTTTAAGAGACCAGGAGTGTTTGAATTGTTTGTAATCTGTCAGAAGTGAGGTGAATATCTCCCTGGGCTATATCATGTCCTTTTATATAAAAATGTAAAGTTTCCTTTGGAAATTTAAAATCCTTTTGGAATTCAAACAATAACTAGATAAATATAATCAATGTGCTCATTTCATGATTAGAACGTAGCAATTGGCCATCCACATAAGGTTACTTAAGTTTTTAGGAATTCAAATAATTCTTTATCTTGCATAAAGAATTGTGTAAAAGGAAATGGATACTGAGTGATCTGAATACACTGCTGATGTTCCCAGGAAAAAGCAAACATGTATCGACTATTTACCTGAAGGGGACTAGAGAAGCTATAACATAGGTCAACAATTATAATGTAGCACAGAAGATAAAATAGTATTTACATTCAATACCACAAGGAAGTGTAGTATGACTATTTTTTTATGGCCCTGGGGTGCTTAATACTTCAATAGCCTTTTCAGATGGGTTTCTTTATGGGAGGATATGATTATTACATAGATAGGTGCAAAGTATGATGATCCTCTACAAGGCTTTCAAATATTAGTCTTATTTTCTTCTTTAATTTCTAGTTTTAAAGGGTGTTGTGCAAGCTTGCATAAAGTTGTTGATGCATCAATCTGTACCTTTGTAGGTTCAGCCCCAATGATTATGTAGATGTCAGTAGAAATTTAGCTTGCAAAGTGTTCACCATTTTATGGAGCTCTTCAGTTTGGCTTGACTTATACACATGGGTGCTGTTAAGGCAGTGTCCAAAATAGCTATGGCCTGAGTATAAATTGGACTGTCCTTGGAGTTTTCAAAATAAAGAAAAAAAAAAGAGTATATCAGAGAGCATTTGATCTGAGAATTTGATTTACACAAGAAACCTCTCCTTCTTAAATTAGCAGTTGTGATGTCACAAAGGAGGAATTATAATGTCTGAAGATAATGGTTATAGGCTGAGAGGTGGGTGAAACCTGAGCATTATGAGAGATACCTGCCACGTGATTAGTATTTTTGGTTCAGGAAGAAGTTGTGTTTGGTTAAGGGGTTTAAGGTGAATATTATGGCGCCCAAATCCATCACACATTTTCAAGTCTTCTCTTTAAACATTTACATGAAATTTCTCATGGTGAATTTAAGTGTAAAATAGTAACTTAGGCACTTGGTCATCTCTTGAGCACTATCATTGAACATCAACCTTTTTTCTTTTTCATTCAGTGTCTTAGCTAGTATAAGATAATTGATTTTCCAATGTCCATTCCATCAATCACATCTACACTTGTCTTTTTCAAAAGTTTCCCTCACCTTAATGATTAATAACTGAAGTGGGAGCATCTAATTGTTTTACTGTAAGGCCAGCAATTCATTCGGGGTCTTTTTATGCTTTGGCATAAAAAGCTGTCTGATGTATCGACCATGTGGAAAAGAGAAGGGAGTGTTACACATGAACTGTAGCTTTTACAATTCCCATAAGTGCATGGAAAAAAATAAGGTAATTATTCACTGAAGAAAAACAACTGTACAACACAAAAATGCAATCATATCTCTCAGTGAAAAATATTTACATAGCTGTAATGTTGATTTTTAACAGAAAACCCAGAGAAACTAAATTGGGAAAAAGAAAAAGGGGCATTTATGTTTCTTGGAGGTGACAGGTGTCAGTTTGGGGAAATATCATGGAGCTGTATTACTTTCCTGTTTCTTCAGTAGCAAATTATCCCAAAGCCAGGGACCTACAGCAATATACACGTCTTATCTTACAGTTCTGGAGTTTAGAAGTCTAAATGGTTCTCACTGGGCTAAAATCAAGGTGTCAAGAAGCCTGTCTTCCTTCTGAAGGCTCTAAGGGAATCTGTGTCCTTGCCTTTTCCAATAACTAGAGGCTGCCTTCATGACTTGGATTTTGACACCTTCCTTCACCTTCAAAGTATATCACTTCAACCTCTGATTTCTTTGTTACATCTGCATTTTCTGACTCTTCCATGCTCCATCCTTTGTAAGAACCTGCTGGTTATATTGGACCAGCCTGGATAACCCAGGTTAGTCTCCCCCATCTCAGTATCCTCAAGGAAATCACACCTATAAGTTGCCTTTTAGAATGAAAGGTGACATGCTCACACGTTGCAGGAATAGGCCATGGTCATCTTTGAGGAACATTATTCTGCCAACTACAAGAGTTAATATGCTCAATGGACAGATCAGAATATGACCCAGAAGCATGTTATTTAAAAATATAGAGGCAAATTCCAGAAGAAATCACAAATAGGGTTGGTGGTGGTTGAATCAACAAAACTGGAGCCATGGTTGAAGAGATAGGGCCAGGGACAGTGGTCTTTGCTGTCAGCCTGTGTGATTACTGGAAAGTTTAAACCGATTGCATCTAATGCTGTTATAAAGAGTAAAAGCAACTGTCAGATAAACCCCTAATACCTAATATTAAAGTCTAGGTTGAGCCCTGGACTCAGTATTTATACTTTTCCTTATGCCCCCATTGCTTCTAGATGAAGAGCCAAGGTGGGACCACTTGTGCTCATGACCATGCTGTCATCCCTCTTTCTTCTGCTTCATGAATTTATCTCGTTCCTGTCTCCCCAGCAGGATGTGAGCACACAGGAGGCAGGGTGGTGTTTGTGGATTCTTGGGGTTCCTTCTTGTCTCCTTCTATTTTTTACATTGTCAGGGCCTGTCCTGAGTTGGTATTCACTAAAGACTCACAGAATGGATGTGTGAACACACAGATGAGACAAAGGACAGGATTCTGAAAGTTCTACCCAATGTTCTTTCTAAACACAAGGTTTGTTGGGTACCAGAATGGTGGTTTCCCACATTCCCATCTCCTGTTCATATGAAGTCTTTTCATATATCTGCAAAAAAAAAAAAAAAAAGATAGAAAACCATCATAAATCTAAATAAATTTAACTCAAAAAAGGTCTCCTGGGGCTTCCCTGGTGGCACAGTTGTTGAGAGTCTGCCTGCCGATGCAGGTTCGTGCCCAGGTCTGGGAGGATCCCACATGCCACGGAGCGGCTGGGCCCATGAGCCATGGCCGCTGAACCTGCGCATCCGGAGCCTGTGCTCCGCAATGGGAGAGGCCACAACAGTGAGAGGCCCACGTACCGCAAAAAAAAAAAAAAAAAAGTCTCCTATTTTGAGATAACTTGTCTTGCCTTTTTTCTCTACTTAAAATTCCTTTTATAAAATAATAGTAATAATGCGGGTAGTGTGTTATTTTTAATTTCTTACTTGGCAGTATGGAAGGTTGAGAACCCAATATGCAGGACCCCTAGATTATGGTCACTTGTTGAAATTGTAAGGACCTGTGAAATTCAGTCTGGAAACATCTGATCAAAGGCTGGCTCTCGAGATCTCTACCCCTCCTGGGTTCCTGCTTCTCACTATATGTTTCCATGTTCTGAGTTCACAGGTCCTCTGGTCAGTTCCCTTCTATATTTTAGGGCAATGACTTTTCTTGTGGTACCTTGTTCAATAATTATTGGGTGTTTAAATTAATGAGTGAGTAGATGTCTTCAATCTAAGAATGTGGGTAGATGAGAAATCATTTTGAATGGTGTTTAAGAATCCAATTTTTATTGATTGTAATATATAACTATATGGCCAGGAACATATAAAAACCTGCATTTTAGGAATGACTCCTGCCTTGTGGCTGGGAAGGAGTTTAGGAAGAGGGCCCTGGACACAGCATCTCACCATGAGGAGCTGAGGGAGAGAGACAAGATGGTGCTGGAGGGGGAAACTGGAACAAAGAAGCCAAGGAAGAGGAGCCTGACATTTTGGGGGCCAATTTCACTGTTTCCTCAGATAACCTTAAAACTTGTTTTGTAGAGCGACAATTTTAGACTCCTGAAAACATTGGGAAGCCTCAACATACCAATTGAAATAAGTACTCCATTCAGTTCTGGACATTTTTGAACAATTGTAGTCCAATTCATTTTTAAGTAAATTAAGTTTGGAAATTTCAAAAGGTCCCCATAATGGTCATTGATATTCTTTTTTTTTTTTTTTGGAGATTTACATTTCTTTTAAACATCTTTATTGGAGTATAACGGCTTCACGATGGTGTGTTACTTTCTGCTTTATAACAAAGTGAATCACCTATACATACATCCCCTTATACACTCCCTCTTGCATCTCCCTCCCACCCTCCCTATTCCACCCCTCTATGTGGTCACAAAACACCGAGCTAATCTCCCTGTGCTATGAGGCTGCTTCCCACTAGCTATCTATTTTACAGTTGGTAGTGTATATATATCCATGCCACTCTCTCACTTCATCTCAGCTTACCCTTCCCCCTCCCCGTATCCTCAAGTCCAATCTCTACTTCGGTGTCTTTATTCCTTTCCTGCCCCTAGGTTCCTCAGAACAATTTTTTTTTGTTTGTTTTTAGATTCCATATATATATGTTAGCATACAGTATTTGTTTTTCTCTTTCTGACTTACTTCACTCTGTATGACTGACTCTAGGTCCATCCACCTCACAACAAATTACTCAATTTTGTTTCTTTTACGGCTCAGTAATATTCCATTGTATATATGTGCCACATCTTCTTTACCCATTCATCTGTTGATGGGCACTTAGCTTGCTTCCATGTCCTGGCTATTATAAATAAAGCTGCAATGAACATTGTGGTACATGACTTATTTTCAATTATGGTTTTCTTAGGGTATATGCCCAGTAGTGGGATTGCTGGGTTATGTGGCAGTTCTATTTTTAGTTTTATAAGGAAAGTTCACACTCCTCTCCATATGGGCTGTATCAGTTTACATTCCCACCAACAGTGCAAGAGGGTTCCCTATTCTCCACACCCTCTCCAGCATTTATCATTTGTAGATATTTTGATGATGGCCATTCTGACTGGTGTGGGGTGATACTTCATTGTAGATTTGATTTGCATTTCTCTAATGATTAGCGATGTTGAGCATCCTTTCATGTGTTTCTTGGCAATCTGTATATCTTCTTTGGCAAAATGTCTATTTAGGTCTTCTGCCCATTTTTGGATTGGGTTGTTTGTTTTTTGACATTGAGCCGCATGAGCTGCTTGTATATTTTGGAGATTAATGCTTTGTCAGTTGCTTCATTTGCAAATATTTTCTCCCATTCTGAGGGTTGTCTTTTCGTCTTGTTTATGGTTTCCTTTGCTGTGCAAAAGCCTTTAAGTTTCATTAGGTCCCATTTGTTTATTTTTGTTCTTATTTCTATTTCTCTAGGAGGTGGGTCAAAAAGGATCTTGCTGTGATTTATGTCATAGACTGTTCTGAATATGTTTTCCACTAAGATGTTTATAGTGTCTGGCCTTACACTTAGGTCTTTAATCCATTTTGAGTTTATTTTTGTGTATGGTGTTAGGGAGTGTCCTAATTTCATTCTTTTACATGTAGCTGTCCAGTTTTCCCAGCACCACTTATTGAAGACGTTATCTTTTCTCCACTGTATATTCTTGCCTCCTTTATCAAAGGTAAGGTGACCATACGTTTGTGGGTTTATCTCTGGGCTTTCTATCCTGTTCCATTGATCTATATTTCTGCTTTTGTGCCAGTACCATATTGTCTTGATTATTGGAGCTTTGAGTGTAGTCTGAAGTCAGGGAGCCTGATTCCTCCAGCTCCGTTTTTCTCTCTCAAGATTGCCTTTGCTATTCGGGGTCTTTTTTGTTTCCATACAAATTGTGAAATTTTCTGTTCTAGTTCTGTGAAAAATGTTATTGGTAGTTTGATATGGATTGCATTGAATCTGTAGATTGTTTTGAGTAGGATAATCTTTTTCACAATGTTGATTCTTCCAGTCGAAGAACATGGTATATCTCTCCATCTGTTGTATCATCTTTAATATCATTCATCAGTGTCTTATAGTTTTCTGCATACACGTCTTTTATCTCCTTATGTAGGTTTATTCCTAGGTATTTTATTCTTTTTGTTGCAATGGTAAATGGGGGTGTTTCCTTAATTTCTCTTTCAGATTTTTCATCATTAGTGTATAGGAATGCAACAGATTTCTGTGCATTAATTTTGTATCCTGCTACTTTACCAAATTCATTGATTAGCTCTAGTAGTTTTCTGGTGGCATCTTTAGGATTCTCTATGTATAGTATCATGTCTTCTGCAAACAGTGACAGCTTTATTTCTTCCTTTCCAAACTGGATTCCTTTTATTTCTTTTTCTTTTTTGATTGCTGTGGCTAAAACTTCCAAAACTATGCTGAATAATAGTGGTGAGAGTGGAGAGCCTTGTCTTGTTCCTGATTTTAGTGGAAATGGTTTCACTTTTTCATGACTGAGAATGATGTTGGCTGTGGGTTTGTCATATATGGCCTTTAATATGTTGAGGTAAGTTCCCTCTATGTCTACTTTCTGGAGGGTTTTTATTGTAAATTGGTGTTGAATTTTGTAGAAAGCTTTTTCTTCATCTATTGAGATGATCCTATGGTATTTCTCCTTCAATTTGATAATATGGGTTATCACATTGATTGATTTGCGTATATTGAAGAATCTTAGCATTCCTGGAATAAATTCCACTCAATCATGGTTTATGATCCTTTTAATGTGCTGTTGGATTCTGTTTGCTAGTATTTTGTTGAGAATTTTTGCCTTTATGTTCAGCAGTGATATTGGCCTCTAGTTTTCTTTCTTTGTGACATCTTTGTCTGATTTTCATATGAGGGTGATGGTGGCCTTCTAGAATAAGTTTGGCAATGTTCCTCTCTGCTATATTTTGGAAGAGTTTGAGAAGGATAGGTGTTAGCTCTTCTCTAAATGTTTGATACAATTCACCTGTGAAGCCATCTGATACTGAGATTTTGTTTGTTGGAAGATTTTTAGTCACGGTCGCAATTACAGTGCTTCTGGTTGGTCTGTGTGTATTTTCTATTTCTTCCTGGCTCAGTCTTGGAAGGTTGTGCTTTTCTAAGAATTTGTCCATTTCTTCTAATTTGTCCATTTCATTGGCATAAAGTTGCTTGCAGTAATCTCTCATTATCCTTTGTATTTCTGCAGTGTCACTGTTACTTCTCCTTTTTCATTTCTAATTCTATTGATTTGAGTCTTCTCCCTTTTTTTCTTCATGAGTCTGGCTAATGGTTTATCAATTTTGTTTATCTTCTCAAAGAACCAGCCTATAGTTTTATTGATCTTTGTTATTCTTTCCTTCATTTCTTTTTCATTTATTTCTGATCTGATCTTTATGATTTCCTTCCTTCTGCTAACTTTGTTTTTTTTGTTGTTGTTGTTGTTCTTCTTTCTCTAATTGCTTTAGGTGTAAGGTTAGGTTGTTTATTTGAGGTGTTTCTTATTTCTTGAGGTAGGATTGTATTCGTATAAACTTCCCTCTTAGAACTGCTTTTGCTGCATCACATAGGTTTTGGATTGTCGTGTTTTCATTGTCATTTGTTTCCAGGTATTTTTTGATTTCCTCTTTGATATTTTCAGTGATCTCTTGGTTATTAAATAATGTATTGTTTATCCTTTATGTATTTGTATTTTTTTACAGATTTTTTTCCTATAATTGATATCTAGTCTCATAGTGTTTTTGTTGGAAAACATGCTTGATATGATTTCAATTTTCTTAAATTTACCAAGGTTTGATTTGTGACCCAAGATATGATCTCTCCTGGAGAATATTCCATGAGCACTTGAGAAGAAAGTGTATTCTGTTGTTTTTGGATAGAATGTCCTATAAATATCAATTAAGTCATTCTTGTTTAATGTATCATTTAAAGCTTGTGTTTCCTTATTTATTTTCATTTCAGATGATCTATCCATTGGTGAAAGTGGGGTGTTGAAGTCCCCAACTATGAATGTGTTACTCTCGATTTCTCCTTTTATGGCTGTTAGTATTTGCCTTATGTATTGAGGTGTTCCTATGTTGGGTGCATAAATATTTACAATTGTTATAACTTCTTCATGGATTGAACATTGATCATTATATAGTGTTCTTCTTTGTCTCTTGTAATAGTCTTTATTTTAACATCTATTTTGTCTGATATGAGAATTTCTACTCCAGTTTTCTTGTGATTTCCATTTGCATGGATACTTTTTTCCATCCCCTTACTTTCAGACTGTATGTGTCCCTAGGTCTGAAGTGGGTCTCTTGTAGACAGCATATATACAAGTCATGTTTTTGTATCCATTCAGCCAGTCTATATCTTTTGGTTGGAGCATTTAATCCATTTACATTTAAGGTAATTATCAATATGTATGTTCCTATTCCCATTTTCTTAATTGTTTTGGGTTTGTTATTGTAGGTCTTTTCCATGTCTTATGTTTCCTGCCTAGAGAAGTTCCTTTAGCATTTGTTGTAAAGCTGGTTTGGAGATGCTGAATTATCTTAGCTTTTACTTGTCTGTAAAGTTTTTAATTTCTCCATTGAATCTGAATGAGATCCTTCATGGGTATTGTAATTTTGGTGGTAGGTTTTTCCCTTTCATCACTTTAAATATGTCCTTCCACTCCCTTCTGGCTTGCAGAATTTCTGCTAAAAGAGCAGCTGTTAACCTTATATAGATTCTCTCATGTTATTTGTTGTTTTTCCCTTGCTGCTTTTAACATTTTTCTTTGCATTTAATTTTTGATAGTTTGATTCTATGTGTCTTGGCATGTTTCTCCTTGGATTTATCCTGTATGACTCTCTCTGTGCTTCCTGGACTTGATTAACTATTTCCTTGCCCATATTAGGGGGGTTTTCAACTATAATCTCTTCCAATATTTTCTCAGTCCTTTTTTTTTTTTTCTCTTCTTCTTCTGGGACCTCTATAATTTGAACATTGGTGTGAATAATGTTGTCCCAGGTCTCTGAGACTGTCCTCAATTCTTTTCATCCTTTTTTCTTTATTCTGCTCTGCAGTAGTTATTTCCACTATTTTATCTTCCAGGTCACTTATCCATTCTTCTGCCTCAGTTATTCTGCTATTGATCCCATCTAGTGTCTTTTTCATTTCATTTATTGTGTTGTTCATCATTGCTTGTTTCATCTTTAGTTCTTCTAGGTCCTTGTTAAATGTTTCTTCCATTTTGTCTATTCTATTTCCAAGATTTTGGATCATCTTTACTATCATTATTCTGAATTCTTTTTCAGGTAGATTTCCTATTTCCTCTTCATTTTTTAGGACTGGTGGGTTTTTATCTTGCTCCTTCATCTGCTGTGTGTTTTTCTGTCTTCTCATTTTGCTTATCTTACTGTGTTTGGGGTCTCCTTTTTGCAGGCTGCAGGTTCATAGTTCCTGTTGTTTTTGGTGTCTGTGCCCAGTGGATAAAGTTGTTTCAGTGGTTTGTGTAGGCTTCCTGGTGGAGGGGACTAGTACCTGTGTTCTGGTTGATGAGGCTGGATCTTGTCTTTCTGGTGGGCAGGTCCACGTCTGCTGGTGTGTTTTGAGGTGTCTGTGGACTTATTATGATTTTAGGCAGCCTCTCTGCTAATGGGTGGGGTTGTGTTTCTGTCTTTCTAGTTGATTGGCATAGGGTGTCCAGCACTGTAGCTTGCTGGTCGTTGAGTGAAGCTGCGTGCTGGTGTTGAGATGGAGATCTCTGGGAGATTTTTGCTGTTTGATATTATGTGGAGCTGGGTGGTCTCTTGTGGACCAGTGTCCTGAAGTTGGCTCTCCCACCTCAGAGGCACAGCACTGACTCCTGGATGCAGCACCAAGAGCCTTTCATCAACATGGCTCAGAATAAAAGGGAAGAAAAAGTAGAAAGAAAGAAAGAAGGAAAGAAAGAAAGAAAGAAAGAAAGAAAGAAAGAAAGAAAGAAAGAAAGGAGAGAGGGAGGGAGGGAGGGAGGGAGGAAGGAAGGAAGGAAGGAGGGAAGGAAGGAAAGAAAGAAAGAAGATAAAATAAAATAAAGTAAAATAAAGTAAGGTTATTAAAGTAATAATTAGTAAGAAAAAAATATTTTTAAGAGAAAAACAAAACAAAACAAAAAACGGAAGGATAGAACCCTAGGACAAATGGTGGAAGCAAAGCTATACGGACAAAATCTCACACAGAAGCGTACACATACACACTCATAAAAAGAGGAAAAGGGTAAAAAATCATAAATCTTGCTTTCAAAGTCCACCTCCTCAATTTGGGATGATTCGTTGTCTATTCAGGTATTCCACAGATGGAGGGTACATCAAGTTGATGGTGGGGCTTTAATCCGCTGCCCCTGAGGCTGCTGGGAGAGATTTCCCTTTTTCTTCTTTGTTCTCACAGCTCCCGGGGCTCAGCTTTGGATTTGGCCCCGCCTCTGCATGTAGGTCACCTGAGGCCATCTGTTCTTCGCTCAGACAGGACGGGGTTAAAGGAGCAGTTGCTTCGGGGACTCTGGCTCACTCAGGCCAGGGCGAGGGAGGGGTACGGAGTGCCGGGCGAGCCTGCGGCAGCAGAGGCCAGCATGACGTTGCACCAGCCTGAGGTGCGCTGTGCGTTCTCCCGGGGAAGTTGTCCCTGGATCCCGGGACCCTGGCAGTGGCGGGCTGCACAGGCTTCCCGGAAGGGGGGTGTGGATAGTGACCTGTGCTCGCACACAGGCTTCTTGGTGGCGGCAGCCACAGCCTTAGTGTCCCATGCCCGTCTCTGAGGTCCGCGCTTTTATCCGAGGCTCGCACCCGTCTCTGGAGCTCCTTTAAGCAGCGCTCTTAATCCCCTCTCCTCGCGCACCAGAAAACAAAGAGGGAAGACAAAGTCTCTTGACTCTTCGTCAGGTCCAGACTTTTCCCCGGACTCCCTCCCGGCTAGCCGTGGTGCACTAACGCCCTTCAGGCTGTGTTCCTGCCGCCAACCCCAGTCCTCTCCCTGCGCTCCGACCTGAAGATAAGTATTAAAACTAGATACTGTCAACTGAGGCTCATACTTTTTTTTCTTAAACAAATCTGACCTCTTCTGCTTCCTAAAGAAACAAACTTTGTTTACATGTATTTTACCTATACTTTATTAGCCTCCTTTAGATGGTTAAGTCAGCATCCTTACTGTATTCCAAATAGGCCAAAAATAGTTTGGTTTTAAATGATTTCTATGACAATGTATGAGTTCAAATTTGAGCTAATAGAATTACTACTTCACACACACAAATATACACAAAAGAAAATGATGAGCATGCTAAAACCAAATACAATTTTATTTCCTAATGGGCTGAATGAAGCATAAATATGACAAAGTGTGCCTTGGAGAATAATTATCAGCCTTCCTTCTCTAACAATATCAGGTTCTGCAAAGTCCATTGGAAAATAAATGCAAATTACGTTGGCAAGAACACATTTAGAGAAAAGCAGTAATAGTTACTAAAACAGACTATTAAGTTATATTTTAATAACTTTAGAATAACAATGTAATCTCAAAAATCATGTCTGATTTAGCAAAGATAAATACAATTTAAATCAAATGAAATGTTATAAGGAGTGCTATAAAATGAATTTATTCTGCTGAAATATCTTCTGGAAATAAGAAACCATGTGAACAGTTAAGAAGTTCTTCCAAATTATCAAGTATAAGAACTATAACGAACACAAAAATACATTTATAACATGCATGCATAGAAGATAACAGCAATATTAGTTATCATTACTTTCTGTTTTCTATATTGATGTTTGATTTAGGTTGTTAATCTGATGTTATAAATTTCAAAATATGGCTTAACTTGGAAAGAGAAGTGTGTGTGTGTGTGTGTGTGTGTGTGTGTGTGTGTGTATTTTACTACCTAGGATTTTAATGTTTATATTATTTGGTATCATCTAACTATACAGTCTACACTTTATGTGTTAACAGCTAATACTTGGAGTTGATAACTCCAAGTTGGTTGAAAATTTAAAAATAAGAAAAAAATGTGTTCATCATGTTCATCACAAGATTACTTTTGTTCTTAATATATATGACTATACTGTATGTCTACTCAATCATGTGCATATATCCATTTGTCTCATTTTGAAAAATAGTACTCTTAGGAGGTGACTGTAGTAAATTGCAAATGACCCCAATTTGTCTCTCCCTCTTATTTCCATCCTTTGCCACATACTTTGCAGCATCCTGTGTGGAATGGTGATATGTATAATTTCCTGACCCTGGGCTTAGCCAAGTAGCTTGCTTCGGCCAATGGAATGTTAGCATCTGTACCTAAGTAGAAGCATGAAAGAGGCCTGCAAGATCAGGCTTGCTCACTCTTGCCCTTCTGCTGTTGCCATGAGGTAGACATACTCAACTTTGCTTATTGGTCCCAGAAAAAAAGATGAAGGACACTCAGAGCAGAGCCTAGACGAGGCCAGCCTGTATCATTCAGCCCCTGGATATGAGTGAGGACACCGGCGATCAGCCAAACCCCAAACTCAGAACTTGAGAGCTATTATAATAAAAGATTTGTTGTTTTAAGTGCTGCATTTTGGAGGTGGTTTACACAGCTATAGCCAAATGACACAGTGACAACATGACCTCCCTGATCAAAATTTCATTGTGTAGAAATGAAGAGGAAATGGAGTAGCTGTCTCTGGAAATCAAAAACAAAGCTGCTCTGAGAAAGTTTTTTGAGTTTCTGCCCCTCACAAGATTGCAGAAAAAAAATGATCATAGTGCAAATACTAAGACTAGTTTTGCCTACAGCTCTTTAACTTACATTGCCCATTCATATTAATTTTCTCATATGACCGTCCAGAAACACATAGTAGATGGGACTGATATTTTCTTCCACTTTTTCTTAAATAGCTGCCCTCTGGTAGAGTCAAAATCAAACCCAAGTCTTCGCAACCCTGGTTCATTTTCCCATTCCTGACTTTCCTTAGTACATTTTCACACAATAGAACGTAACTAAGAAAAGCAGAGCAGGAAGTCCAAATGACAGTGACAAATACAAAAAATGCTATCACACAGTAGCAGTAAAAAAAAAAAAATTGCATTTCTGAAGATTGGACAAAGTGAACTCATCCAAGACATGGCACAGGGAAAGGGCAGGTTTCAAGAACTACTTGGAGTTCATTTTGCAGTATAAACCCTGAGCCTCATCCTGAGCTCTATCCTAAACCAGGCTTTTCAGTCACCTGTATGCTTTATGCCCCTCTGAGTGCAATTTATGGTTACAAAAAAAGAAAAACTGAGGTCAAGCAGTTATTAGGGTTCTGTGAGTCTTAATCTAAAATCACTTGCAATAGCCTTTGTGTTGTTGAGAGAAGTCTCACCAATACTGTATCAGAAACTTTGAATTAATTCTAAAACCCACCAAGTCACATTTACCTGCAGGGGGGAATCAGTTCAAAAGAGCTCCTATTTGACAATCAATGAATCTATCTTTTCCTCTGTGAGACAGGGTCCAGTTGGAACAATTAAAAATAAAAGCAAAAATAAAATCTTCAAAGAAAGTTTTAGGAAGAATAAAATAATTAGGATTTTTAAAACTAATTGAATCCCAAATAAATGCATAGATATTTCTTAATCAATAAAGCAACAATTAATTTTTAAACTTAACAGAAATGAAAAGGAAGAAATATGAAAAAGAAAAACAGAGGGAATATAAACTAAAGTGTGTCCTCTCTTCTTATGCAATCTATTTACCAAACATATATGAATCCTGACTTTAAATATATAATCTTCTCAGTATATGTTTTAAAAACAAAATTATCTGTATGCTGATTATTTTTATATAATGCACATCTTACTTTTGAGTACAGGCTATGTGACTATTATTAAAGTACAATTATGGTCTGTTATATTCCATTTCTTATCATGTTATTGCCCCAATTTTTGAAAATAGAAGCTTAATATTAAAATAAAATGAAAGTAATGACAGAAGTAGTTGTGAAAACACAAAGTATCCTATATCTTTGAATTTCAGTTTTAATTGGTTGAATTCTATATCTGTATATGTTACATTTTCACTTCGAAAACATAAACAAAATAAACAAAAATTCCATTCCCTACAATGCTGTTTAATTCCCAGGTAACATGAATCAAAGTCCACAACTAAGCTCAAAGTTTTAATATCATTAAATAATACACATTGCCAATTTAAAACTAATTTTATGCAGCTTAAGAATTTC
Organism: Leucopleurus acutus; assembly: GCF_964270905.1. Taxonomy (NCBI): domain Eukaryota; kingdom Metazoa; phylum Chordata; class Mammalia; order Artiodactyla; family Delphinidae; genus Leucopleurus; species Leucopleurus acutus. The sequence continues at coordinate 19,686,955 of NC_139147.1, read as the reverse complement.
AGCTATTTCCAAATATTCTTCAGATGACAATCTACCTAAGGCACATTTCAAAAATTATGTCTGAAATTAAAATAGACAAAATTCTCTACAGGAAATTAGTCATATCTTGCTGTAAGAAGCTGCTGGTAGATTTTAGAAAGAAAGAAGAAAAAGGGAAATACAGGAACAAGTCTAATCTTAGATGTTTTTAGGGTCAATTACATATTCATGGCTAAGCACAACTTGGTTCTTGTGAGTGACACACAATATTGCACTGTCCAGAAATTATATGACACACAACAGATCATATCTCATCATCTCACATGATTACCATTTTCTGTTGTGTGGTGAGAACACCTACTTTCTTAGCAACTTTCAAGTGCACGGTACAGCATACAGTAGCATTGTCTGTTTTAACCAGAGTTGCACTGCTTCATTCTCTGACAGAGCTAAAGTTTTGTTGAAGAAAGCAATTCATTGGTTAAATAAATAAATAAGGAAAATGACCTAATTCAAGTCTTAATATTAAATAATTAAAATATTAGTCTTAATGTGGTTATAAATATATAAGCAATTTGTCATTGGAGAATTGAGTTTAAAGAAGTAACACAGTTCTTCAGATGATTAAATTTATAAAAGTTCTCTGTTTGAATTGTCATAATCCTCCACTTCATTTTCGAAGTGAAAATGTAACATATACAGATATAGAATTCAACCAATTAAAACTGAAATTTAAAGATATAGAATACTTTGTGTTTTCACAACTACTTCGGTCATTACTTTCCAACTGGGCTTTTATTTAAAAACTGTCTCAGAATATATATTAAAAATACTCTCCAGATATAAAATGTTTTTTAACTTTGTTGAAATTAGGACAAGACAGACAAAAATGGAAATGGACAAGTTGTAAAGATCAGACTCACCAGATTACAACGGGCAGCCAGGACGTATTTAAGAAACAGGTCTAAGAGTAAACTTTTGAAAATCAAACCTAATCAAACATTATTCTCAGGTTACTGAATTCTCACATTTTTGATGAAGAGACAAATACGATGGCAGCATAATAGCATTAACAATCTAGTTAGTGCTAGTGTCATCTTTCTAAAGTACAGCTCAGTATTTTCACTTTTCTGCTTTCAACCCCACAATGACTTTATAGGAAACTTAAAATCCAGAGTCCCTGACCTATCCCTGCATGGTCCCTTTTTTCTGATGTCATTATATTCTTTGTCTGCATATATTCCAGTTTGCTCTCCTGTTAGAATACAGTCTCCCTGAGGCAGTGATTCTCCCTCTTGGCCTGTTCACCCACCACCCCAATAGTCCTAGTCTGATACTTAAGTGCTATTAAAAATACCAGTTGACTGTCAGAATGACTGACTCTCTGACTGACAGAATCGTACAGAATTGGAAAGCCAAGTTTTAAGATGATTGTTTTTGCAAGCATTTAGTCAGAAAACGGAAGCTGGAAAGTCCTGGGTCTATTTTTGAGTTCTTTTTATCTTTTTTTTTTTTTTTTTTGTGGTATGCGGGCCTCTCACTGTTGTGGCCTCTCCCGTTGTGGAGTGCAGGCTCCGGACGCGCAGGCTCAGCGGCCATGGCTCACGGGCACAGCCGCTCCACAGCATGTGGGATCTTCCCAGACCAGGTCACAAACCCGTGTCTCCTGCATCGGCAGGCGGACTCTCAACCACTGTGCCACCAGGGAAGCCCATAAATTTTTATTTTTTAAGCCACCCAGTCTGTAGAATTTTTTTGGCAGCTGTAGCGATCTACTTGGAACCCCATAGGTGGTATGAAAATTATTTTAAGCTGAAGATTTGAGATTCACCAGCAGACAGAGGTTTTCTCAGATCTTCACTTATCTGACCAAAAACAACAACTTCTGAGACATGAGGCTGTCATAAATTCCCACTTTGGAGAGTCTACTCCCAGGAGAGAGGCCAAGAGAAAATGTACCATAAGTCCCCTCTCTGGGAAAGCTTCATGGCCATGAAAAAGATAGAAAGACCACTCACACCTGCATAAACAAACATATCACAGACTTTATCTCTCATTTGTTCTCCTTCCCCACCCCCTTTCCCCCACTAAATAAGGTACCTAAGCCTCTAACTTTAACCATTTAGTAAGCTGCCTATTTCTTTTGTTAGTTTCCATATGCATACAAACAAACCATTTTTCTCCAGTTAAAGGGTCCTTTGTCAATTTAATTTGCTGGTCCACAGGAACTGAAACTGAGAGGATGGAGGAAAAGTTTTTCCTTCCCAACAAAGCCCTAGCAAAAAATAGCACTGTATACTACACAGAAAAGTAAACAAGGGGATAGATGCTATCCATGACTTTAAAGGCCGTAGGAAATGTCTTTGAAGCGGTGACATTTGAGCTGAGAGATGAATTAAAAGGTGATTTGAGGGAGCTGACCTTTGAGCCGCTAAATAATTAGAAGGTGATTTGGGGAAAGACAAATTATAAAGTGCAAAGCCCCTAAGGTGGCACAAGCTTGGTGTGCTCTGAGAATGAAAAGGCCAGAGCAAGTGGAGGAAACTGTGGTTGGGGATGAGGAAGGCAAGTGACAGGCCACCACATGTCATCGGGCTTTGTAGGCAGCGAAAAGAGTTTGGTTTTCATCATCACGCTGAGAAAAGCCATTGAGGATTATTAAGCAATCCACTTAAGGCAAGTTTAAATTTAAGTGAAAATGTTGTAAAAGGCACACAGAGAGGGCTTTATGTACTAAATACACCCGAAGTATAAATTATCCTGTTAAAAATGGAGTAGCCATCTTTTTTCAAAGTCCCATTTTGATTTTTTACGTTATGCTCAAAACTTTCTAATAAAAATTACATTAGCATACTTTATTTTACAGAGAGGAAATTTATTTCTAAACTACCTTATCAAAATGAGAAGCACGCCCAGAGATAAGCTATACTATATCTCTCATTTTTTTATTCCATTTTAGTCAAACTGGTTTAGTATTTCCTAGTCATAAAGCCCAAAACTATTTGGTTTATTGGACTATAGAATAAACAAAATGGATGCTTTCAACTGATAGTTTGTTAATTTTTGCTTAAGTAGTTTTTCTGCTGATATGGCAACATAATATGGAACACAAATTGGTACAAGAATCTATCATAGAGTGTTAAAATTTTTTAATTGATTGTTGTTAGTAAAATGTAATAAAGAAAGTATTTTTTGAAGGAAATTATTTAGAAGGAAAATACTAGACCACTAATAAATTGTCCTTACCGTGAGAGCTGAGTATCTGAAGAAATTGCATTTTAGATACCTCCAAGGAAGAACTCAGCTCTGTTTTTATTATTTAGTTATCAATTGGGTGTATTATACTTATAATCTAAAGTGAATACTGATCACATTTTCTTTTGATTTATTATGGTAAACAAATTTAAATGTCACACATAGTTGTAGGTGGGTGAGTGGATATTCACTAAGACCTCTGCAGAAGCTTTTAAGCAGTGATGGGCAGTAACTCCTTGGTATAGTAAACATATTCTTCATAGAAATTTAGGTGGTGTTCAGTATTCAGTAGTGTGTATATGCATTATGTATTAATTCTTATCATAATATGGACATCTCCGAGCCCAAAATAGCTGTGAATACTGAGAGCAATAGGTTTACTGGGCTGTTCCATCTAGTAATAGGTTGTAAATAATGGACTTTATATTTGCACTCATAGTTATCACACTTAAATTTTTTCTCTGACATAGGTCCTTTATATCAGACTGTAATTTCTCCAATTTAATTGCTTTGCAAAATGTGCAATTATAAAACCGACCAAAGCTATAAGGTACTGAAATTCTTTGACTTAAACACATTTTTCTCCCCAAACTAACAAGGTTATTTGTATAGTGAAAACTGCAGTCTGTTTACTTAGAATACAGGGAGGAAAAACAAAACACAGAAAAATTAATGGGAATCACCCACTTTGTCACAGGCACTTATGCCATTTTCTCCAAGTCTTCATGGAATTTTCACACTTTCTTCAGTTGGTTATTATTAACATGGCATAATTCACAATGCTAGTCATTTAGAAATCAAAGCCATGCCTGGTCCTATAAATCACTATCACAGAGAAGTAAAATTTGTTGACCCAAAGTCAATAGCATGAGAACACATTTAGCTATTTTCCCACAATGATAATAGAAAATATAATAAACAAAAAGGTAGTAGTTATAATTTTCAGTTTTCTCATAGTTTTCAAAGCTTCTTGTAAACTTTCTCACTTAATCTTTCTACCATACTTTAAGGTGTGCATTAATCTGATTTTCATTTTATAAGTAAAAATATTACTGTGCAAGTGAGTTTTTTCAAAACCGCATACGAAATAACTTGCAGAGTAAGGACTTAAGCGTAGGACTTTGATATCTAAATATTACCTATTTATTATAACAGTTTTGGGAAATTGGAGATCTTCACTGAGACACCCCACAACATGCTTTGGTGAAGACTTTTAAGCTGAAATTAAAAGGTAAGTCCAAACACACATTTTCTCTATGCAAAGTTAGCTCACATTTATAGAACCTTTATTTGGGATCCATTCACACCACATATCCTGACAGGACCAACTTGCTCGTACCTACAGAACCAAGCACCCAACACCTGAAAACTATCTTGGAATTCTTCTGCAAAATGACCATTCCATAATCAGTATCAACACATTAAGATGTTTCTTGTAATTTTATTCTTTAAATAATGAAGAAGATGTATTTGAATGCAAAACACTTTATCTGATTTTCTAAACATATACATCTAAAGCAACAAGACATCCCAAAAGTAATTTGATTATTACATCTAAACATTTCCATGGGCAAAGAACATAGAAACATAAACCATTTTCTGTTGATAAGAGTACTTCAATTGCCAGACTTTGTCTAATGAAATGTTGTTTGCTTGGTTTTTTTTCATTTATTTTTGGCTGCTTTGGGTCTTCGTGGCTGCACGCAGGCTTTCTCTAGTTGCGGTGAATGGGGGCTACTCTTCATCGCGGTGTGTGAGCTTCTCATTGCAGTGGCTTCTCACTCTTGTTGCAGAGCACGGGCTCTAGGGAGCGCGGGCTTCAGTAGTTGTGGAACGCAGGCTCAGTAGTTGTTATGGGCTCTAGAGTGCAGGCTCAGTAGCTGTGATGCACGGGCTTAGCTGCTCTGTGGCATGTGGGATCTTTCCTCACCAGGGCTATGAACCCATGTCCACTGCACTGGCAGGCAGATTCTTAACCACTGAGCCACCAGGGAAGTCCTCTAGTAAAATGTTTTAAATGATAGAATGTGACAGGTTTTTCTCCACATCTAGAATTATCAACATTCTATTCCTATGTAAAGGCAAGCAAGTCATTAATTATCATCAATAGTGAATTACATTGGGAATCAATAAACTTCCAATATGCAATCAAAGCCAGCCATCTATGTAGAATACAACCTATTATCAGGACAGAGCCATTGTGTAGAGTAGGTCAGAGATAAGTACAACAGAAAGTGTGTCAGGCTACAATAATCTATGATTGGGAAGCATTAACTGCTTTTTACTAAGGTCAATCTACAAATCTATTTTACCATTTTATTTAAGTGTTGAGCCTGCTGTAGAGCAGGGTATGTTCAAACCTCTCAACCATTTCCAAGGACATCAGTGAGCCCTGGGGATATGTTCCCAGTTGTGTCACTGCAGAGGGAAAACTATTTAAAAATTGGTTCATCCTCTTGACTTGCAGCCCTATTATAAATCTTATTGTCTATTGTCTATTTTCTTTCCTCGCTTTGATTTTTGCCTGCATGGTAGATTTAATTTATATTGAAAGAAACTTATAAAATTATAGAGAACCAAAAGTGTTGAGTTATGAACTGTCTTGCAGGAACTCCTTCTTACTTCTTTTGAATAATAATGATGACACAAAAGACAGATGAACTCTATAGTCCAGTGCTTTTGTTATGCTATCTGTTATACTATGTATACTATACTATACTACACTATACTATGTTGTAATATACTATACTATATAATGCTGATAAATAATATTAACTGTTTAACCATTTATTTTCCTTGTATTTTTCCCTAAATAGAGCTCTAGCTGTCTAAGTTTCTTTCTTCATTTGTATAACAGCTATATAATTGTTTCACAATTTTAGGAAATTAGCAAAGTACTAAATAACTCTTAGTTTTAAAAAAATCCATACTACCTAAATATTAAAAGACTTCTAGATAAACTCTTTCATGAACTATGAGATGAAAAGTCAAAGAGGCAAGTTCTCACAGCCCAGTGGAAAAAAATACAATTATAATACAAAATCTTGTGATAAATATATAAGTATTCACTTGAAGAAAATACTAGGAGTAAAATAAAATAACATTTCAAGGGTTTTGTTCATCTCCACTATTAATAATGCTTTGTCCTATTATTATTTCTATTACTGTAGCCATCAGCACCAACTTTGTAGTTGGTGATTCCTTTATGCTGCTTATTCTAGAAAAACATAACAGCACACATCTCTCTTATATTTTGAAGAGTTGACCATGGGAACATACAGTGAAATTTGCAATAACTGGAGTTACTTCCCCATCCTTTTAACACCTGTGAACCTGAAATAGGATCATATTGACACCTCTACTAAAACTATTCTTTCAAAGGTCATCCATCACTTTCTCATTAACAAAACCGATAGCTTGATGATCCATCATAGGTGGGTGTGGTGCAAAGAGTGGGAGCAAAGAAGCTTTGTTGATCAGTGGAGACAGACGGAGGCATTTGGAGCTACCAAGGAGACGTGATCTGTCATACAAAATATCAGAATGGTAGAAAATATGCAGAAAAGGAGATCCAGAAATCTGCTTGGAAATTTGTGTAATGCTTTGGCTAGTCTTTGGCTGATTGTAAGTGCAAATGTACAGGGTAAGACTCCATGAGATGAGGCAAAAAACAAAATTTTAAATCAACATCTATCTGGAAATGTGACCTGAATAACTGCTAGACTTCATAAAAGGATGAAAAATATTCGTGTACAAACTAGCCAGAGTTGAAAGACCACTTCTACATCATGGACATTGAGTAATATCCCCAAAACATTACAGTGTAAGAAAGAGATATTCTAGATCTAGGTCAAGGCAACTCTAGAACTGCCTTAACATTGCTGAACAACAGGATTTTATTAAACAGGCTGATCTTCGATTAAATTAACTGCCTATAAACAAACCCAACACTCTATTAGGGAAGATAATAGAATAGAGATACTCAACATTATAGCACAATGTCTAACAACCAATAAAAAAAAAGTTCTGGACATCTGGAAAATCAGGGAAATGTTACCAACAAATAATTAATAGGGGATAGATAGGGAATCTCAATAAAGACATAGAAACTATACAAATTAAACAAATGGAAGTTCTAGTGTTAAAAATATAACATCTATGGTGAAAATTTTATTGGGTGGACTTGACAGTAGATTAAACATTATGAAAGTAAACTTAAGTGACTTTGAAGACAGACAGTGAAAATATCCAAAGCAAGCAGACAAAAAATGTTGGGAAAAAATTGAACAGAGCCTCATTGAACTGTGAGACATTATTAAGAGACCTAAAATATATGATTGGAATATCACAATAAAAAGAGAGAAAAATTGCTAAAGAAATAGTAGCTAAATGTTCTCAAAGAATTGCAATAAACCCCAGACAACATAACACAAAGATATTCATCTCAAGGTAAATCATAATTAAAATGCTGAAAACTAATGTTTGAGAAAAAAATTATTGAAAGTAGCCAAAGAGAGAATTCAGGTCACATGCATGGGGAAATCATGAAGAGTAATTCATAGTTTCTTATCAGAAACAGTGGAAACAAACAAAAATTGGAAATAGCCTATTTAAAGTCCTGTGGTTGTGGGGAGAAATCTAAAATTCTATACAAAACAAAAATAGCCTTAAAAAAAAAGCCAGACAAAAATTTTTAAATAAGAGATGTTTGAGAGAATTTGACACCAACAGAACTTACTACAAAAAGTGTTCATGGAAGCAGTATGTGACTTCTGAGCCTTGGCCTCAGAAATCTTGAGGCTTCTGCTCTCAAATTCACTTTCTTGCTCCCCTGTGACTGCCATAAAAAAAAAAAAAAGAAAAGAAAACTGTTCAGGCTGAAAACAAGTGATATAAAATGAAGCATCAAGAATTGGAGGGTGCCAGAAATGGTAAATATGTTAATAAATATAAAACATATTTTTCTCATGTAAAAAATTAATTTTAAAAGATCGACTCTTTAAAGCAGACTAATAATAATGTTTGGTGTTTAGCATACACAGAAGAAAAATATGCACGACAACACTACCACTAGGAGGGGGAATGGCACTATGCTGTTATAAGGACTTTACATTGTAAGTAAAGTAATATCATATTATTTAAAGATAATGATGAGTTAAAGATATATATTGAAGTCTGTAGAGCAATCAATACAAAACTAAAATGAATTTGTATACTAATAAGACAATAAAATGCTTAAAAGACCAACAGTTCTTTAACTTCAGGGACCTCAGAGACACTCTACACACTTATCAGCTTAACAATAAGGTGAATAAAACAAGTTTACCAGGTTTAACAAAATTTTAGGAAAGGTTTTCATGACACAAAATAAACAGGGAAAACAAAGCAAAAACAAAAACAATCTAAGGTTCTGGATTCAATAGTCTGAGAGCAGTAAATAGGATGCGTACATCAATATATTACTGGGAAGCAGCAAGGAAAATTTCTGCCTAATTTAGGCAGAGAGAATTCAGAGTGATAGCCTAATATGTGCACCGGTAATGAATAATAAGAGGAAGATTAACAAGTTCTGGGACAGGGCACGGTAGCTGGATTGAGAATGTGATGTTAGAGATATGACTGGAAAATAGAAACCTGGACAGGACTAAGGATCATAAGATTCTACCATTTCTGGAAACTACATTGTCTCTCAAATCAGAAATTTGACTAGATAGCAAGATTATCCTAAGTTATAACTTTCAAAAAATAGGCATGTCTTCCTCATCCCTTCATGCTGAAATAACTAACACAATGTCCTTCACATACAAAGAGCTATAAAATATGAGCTCAGTGGATTTTTTTATAACTGATATGATTGGTGAGATATGTTCTATCTTCCAAGGTTATGTTTCCAAACTGTGGCTGAGAATCGACCTAGACCCCTCAAATGTGTTAATATGTGTGGAAATGATCTGAACCTGGATTTTTAAAAATGACATTGAAGTCCTCAGCAAACTACTAACAGAACTGCTATCAGAGATAAATTTCTCTTCTTCCAGCTAAAGGCTTTAGAAAGCTAACTTTGGAAAGAAAGAAATATTTGGGAACTGAACATCAGATGTACATATAACAGAATGTTGAATTCACAATGTTTCTTTCATTGTAGGAAAAAAAAAAGCCTCTTGAAAAAGGAATGCATCTCACAATCCCTGGAAAGGAGTCTGACATGAGACATAATTCAATCATCATAAAATAATTTAAAAAGCACCTCACTGGGTATTAGGGAGTGATGAAATATTAAGATAAGCCAAAAATAACATGCATCTTTTTTTAATCTAGCAGTTGTTGTGAAAATCAGAAATATAACCTAGCCTATTTGATTTTTTTAAAAAATCTATTCTCTTTCTTAAGATAGGTAAGCAGGTAGTCATTTTGTTTTATTTTTATTAGTCTTCAAATTTTATGTATACATTTTATGTACTATCTTATATGTATGACATTTTAAAATAAAACATTTTTAAAGGAATAGATATGTCAGATACAAAGATTATTTAGTGGATGAAACTAGTAATATTTGCATGTTTCTGATGAAGGCTAGGGAGAGATTTCTTATAAAAGTATCCTCAAAAGTGCAACCTGAAGGAAATAATATATAAAGGAAACAAATTCAAGGCATATCTCATTCAGTGTAGAGCAGGTTCAGTATCCAGGTGTGCAGGGTGGTGAGAAAGGGGCAGCCTCTGTGACGCAGGGGGAGAAGATGGGCAACAACCAATAGACTTCTGAGGTGCAAGGATACATCTCAGGCCCCATTTTCACCAGAAAGGATTCACAATGCCTTTTGTACATTTCAACCCACACAAATGCTTCCACTTAGGAATTATATAAGTAGGCTTCCTTGAACACTCCTTCCCCAGGTAGAGTTAATTGCTCCACCCTGCATCCTCCCATTTTACTTTATTTTTTTTTCCTCTGAGCTCAGTACTTAGCAAGTATACCATAATATTTTTTAGGTTTGAAATGAGTATTTTACAACTTTATGTCATATATGTATATATATATATATGTATATATATATACATATATATATATACATACACACACATACATATATATATGTAATTGACTCTTTTAATTTAAGTATATTTAATTTATTTACAATGCTGTGTTAGTTTCCAGTGTATAGCAAAGTGATTCAGTTATACATATATATATATATTATTTTTCAGATACTTTTCTATTATAGGTTACTACAAGACATTGAATATAGTTCCCTGTGCTATACAGCAGGTCCTTGTTGTTTATCTATTTTATATATAGTAGGGTGTATGTGTTAATCCCAAAGTCCTAATTTATCTCTCTGACCACCATTGGAAATATACTATAATTGATGTGTGTGTGTATAAAATTTCTCACTGGTTGTATTCTGAACAATTAATTAAAGAAATTTTGAGTGGAAGATGAGTATCTAATTAATTTCTCTATGCCCAGTGCCTGAGTACATAGGTCAATCAATGTGTAATTACCAATCTGTGAACAGAATGATCAGTGTAGTCTCCCCATTAACTTTACAATTTTTTTTTTATTTCCTCTTCTGTGTTTTCATGCTTTGCTTCCCTTTCTGGAAAGTTCTTTTGTTTTAACTATCCAAATCTATCCTCCATAGTGGCTTTTCTCACAATTTGAATCCACAGTAGTCACCCCTCTTCTGAAATACCACAGCACTAATACCATGTCTTTTAGTCAAACAGGCAAGACTATCAACCAGGAGCAAAACACCATAGACTGGGTGACTTAAACACTTACCCTTACTTCTCACAGTTCTGAAGGCTGAAAAGTCCAAAATCAAGGTGCCGACAGTTAGTCTCCTGGTGAGAGTCTCTTCCCGACTTGTAGAGAGCCACCTTTTCCCTGTGGCTTCACATGGTATGACCTCCTCTTCTATAAAGACACTAATCCTATGATGGGGGCTCCACCCTCATGACCTCATCTAAACCTAAGTACCTCCCAAAGGTCTCACCTCCAAATATCATCACATGGTGAGGGTTAGTACTTCAACATATGAATTTCAGGGAGACACAATCATTTAAACCATAACACCACATGCCACACAATTAGTATAAATACAGCTAATCGGTAGAGGTTGAAAGAGATCTTTCCTCACACATTGGGCCCTGGAAATTGATGAGCACTCCACTCACATGGTCTCAAGCTGTTTGCTAATCCCAAGTCATGATCAACAGCAGAAAGAGGGTCATGAACAGATTGTTTCGGTTATCCTAATCCTGTATGTGGCTCAAAAGTTCCTCTTATCCTCAATGAACTGATTGCTCTTAAGAAATATTTTATTGTACAATTTTGTCAGGAAGTCCAACATAAAGTGATCTATTTCCAGTAATTCTCTCCTTCTTCTCATCTATCCCACCCATACAAAGACATGTAAAGATGGACAAGATGTATCCTATGCGTTAGATGCATTACCTTATTTGCCTCATTCCAATTCTTATTCTGCCAGCCTTAAAATGTCACTTTTGCTTATTTTCTTGAATTTTGTAGAAATATAACTGCAATATTTATTTATTTATTTTTCTTAAAAAGTTCAGTTTCAACATTATGTTCATTGTTCTACACCTGTAATTACAAGCATATGTGATTCCAGTAGAGATGTGAAAGTGTACTTTATAAAAATTATTAAAACATTTTGAAGAACTCAGGGGTTGATAGACGAAAGAGCAATCTAAGCAGATATTCTTTTTCAGAATGAATTCTAAAATGCCCTAAAGTGAAAACTGTGGCCGTTTGTTGGGCTGCACCTTGCAGGTCTACAAGCCCTGTGCTTGTCCAGCTTCAATATTGAAGAAAGAGCTCAGAGACAGTGACAGAGACATCAACGGTTTAATGGATGGGGGTTTACATGTCTGAAGCAAGGTCCCGGAGAGACACCCCACTCTGCGCAGCAGTGGGCAGGACATGGAAGCTGTTTTTGTTCCCAGAGGGAGGTTACCAGTTAAAGGAGGAACTGAGGTCAGATTGGCTCATAAGTTACCAAGGAAACTAGCAGAGGGGCACACCCCTCACTGCCCCTTTGATAAGCTATCATGGTGCAGATGTTCTGATCTAAAGATTAGAACAATCACTAGCTGGGGCAAGTATGATGAAGGTCAGTCATGTGAGTGAATAGGGTGTAGGTGAAGCAGGCACTGGTCAAGCAGGGGATGTACAGAGAGCAAGAGAACAGCCATCTTGGGTGGCATGGCCATACACTGTTTCATCTCAATAATATTCTAATAATTTGTAGTTGAAAAATCAGCCTTTCAGTCCCTGCTAGTTTCTCCCCCAAATCCATGCCTAACATGTAAGGCACAGTGGAGAATGCAACCCTCTGACCATTTCAAGATGCCGTATCTTTTGGAAAAGAGCAAATCCCTGAACTCAGGTTTTAGCAGATAAGTAGAAAAAGCAATATGTTTTAAAGGCTAAAAAACAATCATAATCTTCATGTGCTTTTTTCAACTTCAATGAAGCTTCATCTATAATACGCTGGAAATTTCAGTGGAAAGGTATATTTTATGAAGTAGAAAATTTTATTTTTTTATTTTCCCAGAACGCTCCTTCTATTACTAACCTCTGATTTTATTAAACCCCACTGTGATAGTTTTCCTGCAATCAAGCCTATGAAAAGCACAATTCTTCAGATATTTCATTAAGGCCAGCCCATGAACTGCTTCCTGACATATTCCTACATGCACAGTGTTACTCTCACCCTCTACCCTCATGACACCCACGTTCCATTATGTCTGAGGAGAGAAATCAGATTTGCAATTTGCTGGGCAGCGAGGAGGGAATTTCTCTTTTTCAAGAGCCTGAAAATCTAAGTGTTACTTACACACTTGTGAATTATGTTAGGTTAGCCCCCAGATAAGCTTTTAAAGATTTTTTTAATTGGTACTGCAATTACATGTAAACACTTTGTGGATAGAAAGTAGAAAAAAGAGTGATGACTATTGCATTCCAATATGAAATTGAGAACTAAGGAATATATTCACTTCATGTACTCTTGGAATAAGGATTGGGTTGGCATAGACTGTGGTTTCATGTATCCCCATCTCTAAACTCATCAAGTTATATACATTAAATATGTACAGCTTTTTATATGTCAATCATACCTCAATGAAATGGTTTAGAAGAATGGGGCTGGTAAATCATTCCTATTATTAGTTACTCTGTGTAGCACTTAAAGAGAGACCATATTTCCAAAATAAATTTGTCAAATATTCATTTAGGTTTTCTTTTAAATAGAATATATTCTTCATTATGAAAATATTGTGATTCCCCTTTGTTTAACCCCCATCCCCAATTTATCTTCAAAGACCTGGAGTCGTCTCTTTAAGTCTAAGCCAAGGCCACTTCAATGTCCTGCTCACTTAGTTAAAATGACAAATTTCTCCAGTGCACCCCATTGGTCATGGTTGGTTTTCCCAGAGAACTTGAGAGACTACTCCAACACCCCACCTTCCCTGACTACCCTCTATATTTCTCGTGGGGACTCCACCAGCTCATAGATACCTGGCCTACTTGACACAGGACCTCAAACAGAACCTCCCCTCTAACATATGTACCCTCCGCTTCAGAGAGCTGTACAAGTCCCAGATCTGCTCAACACATACTGCTCCAGCCTCTCCTGGTGGTTCTACCTGTAACCTGATTAACTATTATTTTCCATATACCACTCCCCCCAAATGCTAGTTAGATTACGTTTCCTTCCAGTTTTATCCCCTGCTGGCCATCAAGATTCTTGCTACTGTTTCCTCTTGTTGATTCAGGCCCTATTGGCTAAATGTAATTTATTCAGGTTCCTCCTGCCTAAACTGATTAAATGTCATACCCATTTGGGACTCAGGCCCCTAAAACCTAGACCCTGCCTAACTGCCAAGCTTCATTTCTCACTACTTTCCCCCATCACTCTGTGCTCTCCAGCCCTCTTGAGGCCGCTTCCAATGCCTCGCATATTTTCATCTCTCTCTCCTTATTGATCCTGTGGGAGGGATGTTCTCCCTGCACCAGTCAGGAAACAGCTGCTCATTCTTCTGCAGACATTAGCTGAACCTTCACTTTCTCGGAATGTTTATCAGGAAACCCAAGACTTGTGAGGGCTCCCATGCCATAAAATTCAAAGAACCTTACACTTCTATTAATAATTCATTTTATTAACTTATTTAATTGCCTATTTTTTTGTTATACTGTAAACACTATGAGAGATAAGACCACACTTCTTTTTTTTCTTTATTGTACTTTGATACTTAATTTAATGCAGCTACATAGTACGCCCCCAATGCATACTTGCTGAATGAACTGAAAGTGATGAGCTTTTATTTATATGCCATACTGCAGGAATTCAGTTATTGTACAAACAAACATACCTAACATGCATCTTCATTACTGTAGTATCAGTTGCCATGGTTCTCATTTACATTCTATGTTGTTCTTGGCATGTACTGGCTGAGATATTGTATACTGAGGTTACCATCATGTATTTCTCCTCTACCAATGTACCATGGAATACTATAAGAATTATAAATCTTTTAAAATATGAAATGTGGCTGGCATGGAGCCAGAAACTCTATAACCCCCATGACAGCTGGGATTCAATCAGGGAAGCAGAAGTTCTATATGAGACAAGCTTGGGAAGTAAAAGTCTGAAGGTGAGGATAGGGAATCAGAGAACTCACCAACCAGTCAATCTGAGAAGGCTTGCACATCCAGCTACTGGAATGGAGCCATGAAGGGTAATTTGGAAATATCTGGGGAAGTTTTGAAGTCTTCAGCCAAGCACCTGGGATATGCCTAGTTGGTCAGCAGCTGGAAAATGAGCTGGATGCAGGGTACTGGAATATGCAGAATCTCCTTATCTGTTCCAATCTATCTGTCACAACCACTCACCATCCCAACCTTCAGAAATCAATGGGCAATGCCTTATTTCTGCCTCTTAAATCTCACGCAAGTGTATCTTTCGGTCGACTCTGCCAAGACCACTTAGAAAAGAATATTCTGGGAAACAGTTCCACTTAACCAAGTGGAAGGTATAATGGGCCAGCCCATTCCCTTTTATTGTAGGTGAATTTCAAAATAGAAAAAAAATCAGGTTAACAATTCTAAATGAAACAAACATAAAAATTAGAAGCACATTCTTATTTTAAAGAGAAATATAAGAATCATCCAATAATCTTCATTTCTTAAGGTTGCTAATAATAGACATTTAATAAAATATTTAAAAGAATTTGTCAGTTTTGGTTATCTATTATTGCATAACAAACCCTTCCAAAACTTAGTGACTTAAAACAATAGCAATAATTTATTTGTTCACAATTTTGCTATTTGCATAGGGCATGGTAGGGATGTTGCAAGTAGGGAAAATCAAGCTAAGGAAGCTCTACTGGGGAGAAAATCTACTTCCAGGATGGCTCACCCTCAGTGCTGGAGTTCAGCTTCAGGGAGAGGGGTATTAGCCAGGGACTCTATTCTCTGACTACTTGGGCTTCCTCATAGCATGGCTGATGGGGTCAGAAAGGGAGAATCTGAAGTTGCCAGTCCTCTGTTAAGTTCAAACCTGCAACTGATACAATGTCAGTTCTGCTAAATTCTACTGATTAAATAGAATCAGGGCCAGCTAAGATTCAGGAGGATAAAGAAATAGATTTTATTTCTGTTTAGGTTAGGAGTGGTTGCAAGGATTTGCAGCCATCTTAAATCTGACACAACCATAAATAATGCTAAATATGCTTTGAAATCATAGTATGTAGTTAATTTTAATAGGTTAGGATTAAACATATGTATTATAGGTATATTATTATTAATAATTTAACATTTCTCACTTAATAATTGCTAGAAAAATGAACTTACATTTCTATGCAGTTTTTACTTACTTTTTTTCTGATTTTTTTTCTAAATTGAGAAGCAAAACTTAGAAAAGTTTAAGAGCACAGACTCTAGAGCCAGTGGTTCAAGATTTGAAATCCAGCTGTGTGACTTTGAACAGCTTATATAATCTATCTGTGCCTCAGTTTCCTATTTATAAAATGATGCTAATAATAGTACCTACTTCATAGACATCATCAGGACTAAATAAGATAATAAAAATAAATCACTAATAAGAATGCTTAACACACTGTAAGCAGTATTTAAACACATTATTATTATTTCTATTTATTTTTATAAACCTTTCTTGAATATAAAAATAATAAGAGTATAACATCTATTATTAGCAAAATGTAAAGGAAAAAAATATGACACTTTTTAAAAAATTCCAATTAAATATTACTACTTAGAAAAATGTAACAACCCACAAGAGGACTGAGTTTTCTTTTTTGAGTTGAAACACAAGTGACATGAATATACATGCAGAAACATCTACATACACATATGTAGGGATAAGTCTAGACCTATATACTTGCAAATAAAGCATTCACAATTTCTCAATAGAGAAAAGGTAAATCAGTAGCAATGAAATATGAAGTTGTTTTCATTATATTTGGAAATCCTTGAAATTTCCATGGTAAGGCAGTATGTTACATTATCAAGGGAATTGAATCTAGTAACCGACGGCCCTGGTTCAATCCAAGCTTTAATATATCTTCTATTCTTGACTTTGACTTTGGAACTATGATGTACAATCACTGTGCTTCAACTTCCTCACCTGTAAAGTAGAGAAAACAATAATTCATGCCTCATAAGTTGTTGTGAAAATGGTATGAGCTAAAAAATGTAAAGCACATAGAACACTGTCTATCAAACAGTAAATAACCCAAAGCTGTTGCTATTATTATATTATTATTCCTTTTACTATTATTATTTTAGCAGTATTTGACTCATAAGAATCTGATACGATTGTCAGTATTAAAACTTGTACCATAATCATGTAAAATGTGGATTCATGTAAAATTTATATTCTACTCTACAGTTTTTGTTTCCCCCCCCAAACACACACATACATATACATACAACCAACAAATAAATATAAATAGTTTCAGCCCCATTCTTTTCTGCAAAAGTCTGAATATTTCCTTTTTGGATGGATAAAAGGACATATTTTGAAAATTTAATATACTCCAACAACACTCATGGTCTACAGTCACACCCCACATTTGCACAATGATGTTTCAAAGTAAGATAAAATCACCTTAGAAATAAACTGTCAAGGGATATGCTGTTCTCTGCTTCACTAGGAGAAAGAATATTCTGTGCACAGGCACCAGGATAAGGGCTGCAGTTTATCCTGGTTAGTGGAACAACTATTTAGGAAATAGGCTACAGATTCCACCTTGCTGTTCTTGTGACAATGTACAGAAAACCATACCCTATATAAATGGAGCAAACATACAAAACGATCCTGAGTCAGTTATAAACCTTGGAAATTCTGAACCCTAAGCAAAAACAAATAGTGGAGTTTCTAATTAATTTGGGAAACACTTTCTGCAGTTATCTGAAGTAAAATTTATAAGATTAACACTGGCAATGATAGGAAAAATTCCAACAATGCCTTGTGAATTCATTCACTAGAGTTGCCATAACAAAATACCACTGGAAGATTTAACAGAAATTTATTTTCTCACAGTTCTGGAGGCTAGATCAAAGTACTGGCAGGTTTTTGATTCTCCTGAGGACTCTCTCCTTGGCTTCAAGAAGGCTGCCTTCTCTCTGTGTCCTCACATGGACGTTCCTCGGGGCATGGGTACCCCTAGTGTCTTCTTGTGTGTCCAAATTTCTCATTCTTATAAGGACACCAGTCATATTGGATAAAGGTCCCACCCTAGCAGCCTCATTTGAATCACCTTTCTAAAGACCTTATCTCCAGATATGGTTATATTCTGATGTAGTAGGGGTTGGGACGTCAACATATGAATTTTGAGGGACCAAAATTCAGCTCATAACATTTAGTATTTAGATACTAGAGAACCCTGACTAATATAAAGGCTATATTAGTCAGGGTTTCCCAGATAAACAGAACCAATAAGGGGTGTGTGTGTGTGTGTGTAGAGAAATAGAGACTTTAAGGAATTGACACACATGTTTATGGAGACTGACAAGTCCAAAATCTGCAGAGCAGGCCAGAAACTGGAGATCTAGGGAAAATCCAATGCAGCAATTCCAATCTGAAGGCTGTCTGCTGGCAGAATTTCCACACTGGTTCCCTGAGATGTAGAGTGTGGGCTACGATGGTAGAAAAGACCAAGAGGAAACCACCAGAACTGTTACTACCCAGAAAAAATAGTAAACCAAAGCAATACTGTATCCCTGGAGGGATTGCCGAGATTAGTGTCACCATGAAGGACTTAAAAGACAGATGCACGGGTGGTGATTCTCACCACTTCCCCATTCAGCTAGCCTATTTGGTCTGTACAGAAGACAGATCTTGGAGTCGGACAGTGGATTGTCACAAATTTAACCAAGTGGTAACTCCAATTGCAACTGTTTAATTGGTTTCATTGCTTGAGAAAATTAACACATACCCTAGTATCTGGCATGCAGTTATTGATCTGGCAAATTTTTTTTTTTCCTCCATCCCTGTTAAAAGGAAGAGTATGTCTGGAATACGTAGGAGATCTCTTAGGGTGACTTTCAGTATTACCATGTCCTGTGATTAAAGTTAGTGGAAAACTACAACAGCCAAGCCAGGAAGGACTACTAATGGCACAGATCCTTCAGGAATAAAAGTTTGGTTTACCCCAGCCAGGTAAAGAACGATGACCAACTGAAAAACTTGCTAAGGGCAAAAAGAGTGAATGTGTAGTGGAAAAGAGTAGTTATAAATACCAGCTATGACCACATGACTAGTTACAGCTTTGGTGTTATCCTATAACCCCTGTTTTCCCATCACCCTGTTGCGATTGTTCACAGAGCACATATTACCATCTGTTTGTTTATTTGTTAATTATCATATGACCTTGATATGTAAGAATGTAAGCTCTGTGGGTCCACAGACCTTATCCAGTTATTTTTCCATCACTGTATCACAAGCATCTAGAATAATTTTGAAGACATCGAAGAAACTCAATAGATATTCATTAAACAAATTTATGTTAATGAATACAATAACACACACACACTTTCAGTGGAATAAGATGAAGTGTGCTGATGATACTTCAAATTTGTTTGTTCTGACCTGCTCTGATAAAGCTGTAGGGGACTTGGAATCCCTGAGCTTTCACAGTGTGACCCACCTCCTTCCTAGGAGACCTGATGACCCAGAGGATCCCTGACACCTCTGGGCCTCCCTGGACTGCAGGTGTAGCAGCAGAAGCAAAAATGGCCACTTAGGAAGGACCCAAATTTGGATGTGACATTAGCCAGCATTACCAGTTGTGCTGTGTTTTAAGATGTGTTTGGCATCAGTCACTTGGGAAAACTTAAGGGCTCGTTTTTCTGTCCTTTTTTAAGAAAGTCTACTATATCCTCAAGTGAAGCCCTGCTCAGATTTGTATTCAGTGTCACCAAATACAGGGTTTGTCACATTGAAGGGCTGGTTTCCACCACAGGTGACTTGAGGGCTTCATTGGCTTGTGCTGTTATTCCATTCTTCTCACTGCTTTTTCCATAGCCTTCAACACAGATGGAGCAACTTTTGGCTATCTCATTTTCCCTTCTTAATATGTGTTGTCTCTTTACTACAAAAACCATCACAGCTGTTCATATCAGTATCTCCCAGGGACACCCAAGGAGACTTGGAACTTGTCTCAAGTATTAATATGTCATCATCAGAGCAGTGATGATGAATGCAAAGCTGCTCCAGGACTTGTTGAAAAGACATCTCAGGGGAAGGCTCTGTCTTTAACTGCCAGCATCCTGTGGGCCACAAGTGATCACAGGAAACCCTGTGGAATATCCATGTCTAACGTGTACAGTGCCAAGCAAACAGGGTAGTCCAATAGCTGGACTGAGGGATGGGGAAGCCAGCCAGGTCCTAGAAAACAGTGTTCCCTAACTTTGCTCAGCTCACTGCATGAAAAGAAAATTACATTACTTACACAGTAGATGAGGGGAAGTGGAAAGGGCTGACTACAGCCTGGAGCTTTGCTACTCCAGGCCCCACCTGGTCCTACAGCAAATCTAGAAGTTCAAAGCACTCCCATGTGATACCCTCTTCTCTGCACATAAGTCTGTCAGGGCCCACATCCCTGGGTGGGACTCATTCTCTTGATTTCAAGTTTCCTCAGGTCCTGCCTACAAAGGTCCCAGAGATCTCCCTTCTCTGAAGTCTTTCTCATGCCTTTGTGTTTGGTCAAAGCAGTCTGTCAGGGGTAGAGAACTGAATCTCCAAAAGTATTAACTAAGAGACCTTGATTTCAATTCTAAGAACTCTGGAGAAATCAACTGGAAATGGCTGGGTCTTACAATTTCATGGTTTTATGTGGAGTCAGCTTGTCACTGTTCAATTCAAGTGTTCCTGGAAGGGGGTGACTCTCCTCCAGGGGTGACACAATGACCCAGGCTCTTTCCCTCATGTAGCTCTGCTCATGGAAGCACATGCTTCCCAAGGTGGCCCTGGGGACAGGCTCCAATCCACCCAGTCATCTTCAGGAGTGTGCCTCTGCCCTCAATTGCATTTTCTACTCTTTATTACAAGTTCCTCAAATAACGGTGTGCTTTCAACGTTCCCCTTTTCCTGAC
The DNA here is from genome assembly GCF_964270905.1 of Leucopleurus acutus. Classification (NCBI taxonomy): domain Eukaryota; kingdom Metazoa; phylum Chordata; class Mammalia; order Artiodactyla; family Delphinidae; genus Leucopleurus; species Leucopleurus acutus. Next base: position 19,666,078 of record NC_139147.1, on the reverse strand, counting down.
TCCCAGTTTACATCTCCAAGTCTGAGAAGCAGTTATTCCTGCTCCTGGAGGCCTAATATCAACGATGGAAGCACTATATTGTAAATTGCCGAGCTAACAACAACAAAAAATCTCTTTATGTTAATGAGACATTAATGTAGCCTTAGCATACTATTTTGTTTTTATCTTCAATAAAAGTAATCAATAGTGCATTAAATTTCTTCCAATGATTATGATATTTCAGAAATACTGACAAGCAGTCATTATGGTGTTTATTCTGTAAAAACTGCAAAAATGCTCTTACTATACATTTTATAGGTACAATCCCCTTAATGTTTATCAATCTTTCCAAGTTTTTTTGTTCACCAATAGTATTGGGAAATTATAGGTCTTCTACACTTGTCATTCATAAATGCAGACTTTCCATCACCCCAAGACAATGAGGTGATTTAATTAGAAAATGCCCAGAGTATTTGCTAATAGATAGAAATGTATAAAGGACAAGCAGACCTTCAATAAATAGTCTTTCATTGGGGTAAAGACTACTCTGGGAGGTCTATAAATGATAAATGATGAAAATAACAAGAAATTAAAAGGAACAAAACACTATCATAGGGCTTCCCTGTTGGCACAGTGGTTGAGAGTCCACCTGCCGATGCAGGGGACACGGGTTCATGCCCCGGTCCGTGAGGATCCCACATGCTGCGGAGAGGCTAGACCCGTGAGCCATGGCCACTGGGCCTGCACGTCCGGAGCCTGTGCTCCACAACGGAAGGGGCCACAACAGTGAGAGGCCCGCGTACCGAAAAAAAAAAAAAAAACACTATCATAAAATATTGGATGTCAATAAGAAAGAAGGAAAGGAAGGAAGACTATTAATCTACTAGAGTGTCCCCCAAACACTTGACAGAGAATAGCATGACTAGCATGAGAATATAAACATTATTGGATATAAGACTTCTGAAGTCAGAAAAACATAACCTAAATTCTACAAATCCTTGTTTTTAATAAAGCAGTAATTTTATTACTGTTCAAGTTTGTGGCTTTTATAATGTCTTATCACACCAATATCTGAAAACTATTTGACTTTTGATTTACCTATTCTAATATTCAATTACTATTTCATTTAATTTCATTTAATTTCCTTTAAAAGACCATGACAAAAATATGATGATTGAGCAAAGCTAAATTCATTAAATTTACAAGAGAGAGAGAGAGAGATTTCCACCTTGAGATGTGCCAGTAGTGTCTGTAAAGGGGAAATTTAAGATAAGAAATTTACAAGATTTGGGGACATGGCTTTGAATAATTTAAGGCAAGATTTTCAAGGTAGGCAACAGATTGGATTTAGGAAGTTTGCAAGATAGTAATTTAAGGCTTGGTGGACATAGTGAGTCAAATGTCCTGAGTATGTTTTGATGACAAACTATTATCCTAAAAGGACAGCTCTTTTCCCAGATGAGCAAAGTGTGTTCTTGAATAATTTGATTAACAAAAATTCCTAAAATTGTGGCATTATTTACTGGTTATCAGTTTGATGTTCCAAGATAAGAATTTCCTGCCGTAAATTGTTGCTATGTTGACAGGTGGTCTTAGTTTTCAGTCTCCATCCACGCTGGATGCTTGAGTAGCCTCAATTCAAAACTGCTTCTATGCACACTTCAGCTGTCCTTTCATTCAGGACAATTTGTTCAATTCTGAGAGATTTCCAATTTCCTGAGCTGAATTTCCCGTGACATATTAGATGTCTCCTTTTGATAAACACCTTAGAAAAACAAATTTGGTTCTCCGGGCTAGTGACCCATAAATTTCTTACAGAGTGGTTTGGATTTTCTTAAATGGTTCCCAATCTGTTTTTTTTCTGATACTGTTATTATCATGGAGTGAGAGAGACTTCCAGTACACTTACACACAAACACATGTGTGTGTATTTCTAGTTTATATTGAAATGGTGCCTTTTCAAATTTACTTACTCGAGAATATATGCAATACCCCAAAACATAAAACTTTATAAATGGCTACTTGATTTGTTTGAAATAATTTGTGTTGTCAAATAAAAAAGGTGCTTTTGGCTATCTCATGAGAAAGTCCATGTGCTTTTTAGATTCCAACAAGGGTAAGATAAATCATGTATACTTATCTGGCTTCTGATATACTGCTTCAGAAAAAAAATGCCAAATATGTCTCCCCTTTCAATTCAAGTAATTTTCCTTTTGGATGTATACCATTAAAAAAAAGAAGGTGAGTAAAAACAGAATGAAGTTGATGAAGGCAGCAGATGATGCAAGCTACCAATTTGGAAGGCACGAGTGAAATCTAATTTTAAAATGTAAAATCAAAGCAGGAGCCAAGAAGAGAAAATCATTTTCATTTTTCTATATGCCCAGCAAGTTCATGACTGTGACTTTACTGAATATTTAATGTATCAATTTATTTACTATAGAGCAGCCACTGCACCTAAAGTTACAAAGCATCCAGTAAGTATGTCAAGAAGACTTAGATGCAACTATGAGCATAAAACAAAGATGTACCATGAATACACTTCTCCCTGACTAGCCTGTTCTGAAACTTTAAACCGAACATCTAATGTTTAATTATAGATCTCTAATACTTGTTTGTAACACACAGGCAAATTAATATTCATATAGATTAAAAATATAAGATACTTTGCACTGGAAAACCTTATGAAGTCTTCTCAGATTAAAATTACTTCCATTTAATAAGCTCTTTGTTTTAGATTACCTTAGCATTTATATATTTGGGCTAAAGCCCCTATAAGATGCTTACTGATAAATTGGCTTAAAGTTACTTTCCCATCATTTCATACACCTATATTGTCTTTCTCTAATTAGGTTGAAACATTCTCAAGAACTGGAATCATGTCTTCTGTTGCCCATTTTTCCTCTATACTGAGTATTATATGCCTATTTTTATAATTCATTCCTAAGGGACCAACATTTCCCTTAAAATCCTAAGAAAGTGAATTCATAGACTGAAATTCTATACTTTTCAAAAGCATTCTAAATTCCTCACTGCCTTGTTATGGAGCAACTCTAGGTGTTCTGGCCACGCAAAAATTATCCCAAGTGAACATTGCAAATGCTGGTCCATGAGCATGTATACTTGTCCACCAAAATTTCATGCAGCCTGGCAAACGGAATAAAATAAGTAAGCTTTTGTTACTCTAAAATATGAAATATAAAGGGCTCTGCTTTCTTCCAAGATTATGTTCATTAAGTGCTGATCTTAGTAGCTACTGTCTGTTCTGACTGGTCAATTAGTAAAAACACAGTTAGTACAATATTTTGAATAAAACTTAGAGACTGAATTATATTTTATGTATTAAAAGTTCTTTCTTCCAGGAAATGGTAGAACTATTAGAGTTTATTTTCTCTTGTTTTTTCTTTAATATAGACTTAGTCAAAAAACCCCATTGACTACCCCTTGCTGGTCCTCTGTCTCTGAAGTACAAAAATCATTGTATAGGCCAATGAAATCCAAACACCTGGAAACCGTATGAAACTCCTTATTTCACCTTCTTTGTAAAAGTAATGTGTTTAGTTTCCATCTTCCAAAATTTTATCATGTAATTCAGTCTTCATGTTTGCCTACAGTGTCCTAAAAGAAGGGAAACAACTTTTTGTAAAATCTTAAGTGACTACAATTTGACTTAACAATCAGGCCATAGAACAAGAATACTAAAAATAAAACTCTTGTCTGAAACTTTGCACTTTATGAACATTTTTTGCACACTACTTTAAAAGTGATATCAAAAGTTTGAAATAGTGAGAGATGCTGAAGTGTATGTTAATTTCTGCCTTCAGATATTCATGAGCGTAGCTATGCTGGTTTATTTAAGACAAAATATATTTTAGTTTCAGAGACTATAAATTTTAGAATCATAAAACCTTAAAGTTATCCAGCCTAGCCACATCAAATTTAGCCATGATGACTATATTTACTTCCCTGGCCATCTTTTTTCTGCTAAACTATGCATAATGCTAAAATATTCATCACCTCCCATGGCTTCCCATTGCTGATATGGAGAGCACAGTGTTCTAAAAGTCTACTTAAAATTGAACCTGAGTCTTTGTCCATCAGCAACACCTTGATCTCCAGTTTATCTTTATAGCTACACAGACTGCATAGCTCTCTTCCACAAATGTAATAACATTTAAATATATGGAATATTATTAGGTCTTTCACTGAAAGTTAGTCTTTTAGAAAATCCTACTCCAAGAATTGCAAGCCCCTAGTCCAAAGTTTCTTTCTTTGTTTCCTAAATCCCCAAGCTGTAGAATATACTCTTTTGGAGTTGTTTAAACTGTCCATTTTCCTTGCAAACTTCCAAACTGCAGACTTGCTTATTCTTAGGCTAAATACTTCTGAAAAATGAGACTGGATCACTTACCTTGCCTCCTACGTCACATTCTTGTGTTCTTGTCCCTTTTATCTCATGACCAACCCAACTGCCTGTGATACATAAAACCTCTGCTGACTACTATGAGGTAGGGGAGTCTCACTAACAGGAATGCTTCAAACACCGTAGTTTTTTGTTTTATTTTGTTTTTGTTTCATTTTATTTTATTTTATCCCAGCTTTATTGAGCTATATTTGACAAATAACATTGTGTAAGTTTAAAGTGTACAGTGCAACACATTGATCTGATGCATTTCTATAAACCCTTTAGGTTTTTTTTTTTTCCTTCAATTATGGATCTCCATTTTCTCCTACTATCCTTACTGGCACATCACCCATTTCTAGATACAGTGATACCAGGGAAGGAAAGGTTATAATTGTCCCTTGGTATCTGCAGGGGATTTGTTCCCAGAATTTCCACAGATACCAAAATCCACAGAGCTCAGTTTCCTTGTATAAAATGGTGTCTATTTACATGTAATTTATGTATATTCTCCAGTATACTTTAAATCATCTCTAGATTACATACAATATCTAATACAATGTAAATGCTACATAAATAGTTGCCAGTCAGTGCGTGACAAAATTAAGTTTTGCTTTCCGGAACTTTCTGGAATGTTTTTTTAGGTAATTTTGATCCATGGTTGATTGAATCTGCAGACGCAAAGCTTTGCGTCTGCAGATTACAGAGGGTCAACTGTATGTTATCTTAACTAGAGAATTTCTATCTAAAGGCATGTGTTTAACAGAAAGTCTGTTTATTTGCTGATCTTATCTCTATTTCTTTATATCCTACTTGAATAGATGGTATTTTTAGGGGAAAATTATCTGTAGATCATGAAGATTTTCATTGACTTGTTTCTCCTTTGTCCAATCTGTAGAAATGCTCTTCATTTCTAAACCCCAAATTCTCAGTGTATGTGTGATAGTTAATTTTGTGTCAACTTGGCCAGGCTATGGTGCCCAGTTGTTAATCAAATACCAGTCTAGACACTGCTTTGAAGGTAATATTTACTGCAATTTACATTTAAATCTGCAGACTAAGTAAAGCATATCATTCTCCATAGTGAGCTTCATCCAATCAGTTGAAAGCCTTAAGAGCAAAGACTGAGGTTTCCTGAAGAAAAAGGAATTGTCTTCAAGATTGCAACATAGAAACTCTCCCTGATTTTCTAGCCAGGCAGGAATATATACAGAGAGAGAGATAAAGCTAAAAATAGAGATGTATATATCTCTCTCTTTATATATATAGATATTTGGTTCTGTTTCCCTGAAGAACTCTGACAAATACAGTGTATTTATTTTGATGTATATGTGTGTACAAAAAATAGCTAGCTAGATAGATAGAACATGCTGTAAAGATATGCACAGTACAGCATTAAAAAATACAGGAAAGTATGGGTCAAAAAAGCACACACAATACTTCCCATTTCCAAACTTCTCAGCCTATCAGTTCCCATTCCTAGGTTAACTATTATTACCAATTGCCTATGGCTCTTTTCAGAGATAGTCTTTGGATGTATAATCATGTACATGCTCTTATTTCCACATAATAATACATTTTACAGACTGTTTTACACCTTGCTTTTCCTCTTAAAAATATTTCGTGAAGATGTTTCCATATAAGTACACACATAATGATCTCATCCTTTTTCATGATTTTTTATAATAATTTTAACTATTTCCTATTGAAATAGTATGTTTATAATTCATGACTTTGTCAGAAAATGCTGAAATCATATTCCAAATACTCTTTTAGTGAAAGTAACTGTTGATCTTTATAATATAATACTAGATGTGGAATTTCTACATCAAAGATTTATGTCTTTTTTTTATATTTGTGAAATAATGCTATGTTGCATTTTTATATGATTAATACATCCTGGTACCATTTCAATATTTAAATAACACATATTACTCTATGGTATTTGTGGTCCTCTACCTGTATCAGATACTTTCTACCCTGATTAAACAATTCATTTGGATGTTCATGATTTCTGATATTGCCATAATTTCCAACTTACTACTAATGTACTGAATCATTGAAAAACTTTTAAAGCAATAAGTGGGCTATTTGGGAATGGACTATTAATGTTACCCATGAGAGGTTATTGGAAGTAGAACTGCAGCAATAGCTGTGCTATTGTAAAGCTCAGGGACAGGATTAGAGATGCAAATAAACAGATAACTTGTGGATATGTCAGGATAGGTGAGAATCTTAGTGAAAATATTTTGAACTATTAGACAAATCAAACCTGAGATGTCAAAAAGTGATTGCAAGAAAAAAGATAGCTGTTTTTTTTTTTGTTTGTTTGTTTGTTTTGCGTTACGCGGGCCTCTCACTGTTGTGGCCTCTCCCGTTGCGGAGCACAGGCTCCGGACGCGCAGGCTTAGTGGCCATGGCTCACGGGCCCAGCCGCTCCGCGGCATCTGGGATCTTCCCAGACCGGGACATGAACCCGTGTCCCCTGCATCGGCAGGCGGACTCTCAACCACTGCGCCACCAGGGAAGCCCAAGATAGCTGTTTTTTAAGAATAGATTATTTTTGTGCTTTGATATCCACAAAATCCTAAGAGGAGGAGAAAGACAAGTGTTTGATTTTGTTTTTGTTTCAGCACTAACCATGTCTCTTCTCCTGTCTCTATTCTCTTGGTAACCAGAGATTCTGTCAATTCTTCTGCCTCTAAGAAGTTTCTTACATTTTGTCAAGTAGTAGTGAGAGAAACCACTATACTTGTACTGACAGTGACTATACTTCATGACAATTTTACTTCACACGTTGTGCATTCATCCAAGATGAAATGCTGGTAGTAGTTATCAGACACTTTAGCCAAGAGAACAGACCATGAGGTGAAGAAAGGACAGGAAAGCCAAGTTCTTTTGTGAATTTCTTCCTCAAACTTTGCCTTCAATCCACCAATGGCCCAGTTAATTTTATTTCCTAAATATCTCTCTAATCTATCCAGTTTTTTTTTATTTCCACTCCCTTCCATATTCAGCCTAACAGCTATCATCTCTCTTTCTCCTCACTAACTGATCTCCCTAAGTCCATACTGACCACCCTTCTACCTAAAACCCTCTGGTGATCTCCCTGTACCCTTAGAATAGAGACTAAACTCTTAAATGTGATCTACAGGACAATAACTTTATAACTAGATTGTTATAAGATGTTAACTGCATGTCCCAGAGAAACAACTAAGAAAATAACTCAAAAAAAGAACATATAAAAACACTATTTAATGATAAATAACCCAATTAAAAACAGGAAAATCATCTGAATAGATGTTTCTCTAAAAAAGTATACAAATGACCAATAAGTACATGAAAAGATATTAACATCATTAATCATTAAGAAAATACAAATCAAAACAATGAGTTAACACTTCATACCTACTAGGATGGGCTATAATGAAAAAAAGGTTGCCAATAGTAACTGTTTGAAAGAATATAAAGAAATTGGAACCATTGTACATTGCTAATGGAAATGTAAAATGGTATAGTAACTTGGGAAAAGGTTTGGTAGTTCCTCAAAAAATTATGTGTAGGTGTACCATGTGATCCAACTATGCTACTCCTAGTTATATACTCCCCAAAATCAAAAACATATCTTCAAACAAAAATTTGTACACAAATGTTCACAGCAGCATTATTTATAAGAGCCAAAAAATGGAAATAATGCAAATGTCCATCACCTAGTGAAAGGGGTAAACAAAAAGTGGTATGTCCATACAATGGAATATTATTTAGATTAATGAAATATTATTTAGATTCATAAAAAAATAAAGTATTGATATATTCATGCTACAACATGGACAAACCTTGAAAACATTATGCTGAATGAAAGAAGTCAGACACAATGGCTCCATATTATATGACTCCATTTACATGATATGTCTAGCATAAACAAACCTATTAAAACAAAGCAGATTACAGGATAGGGGAAAGGGGATAGAGAATGACTGGTAATGGATATTGACAGAGTTCTTTAAGGGGTGATAAAAATGTTCTGGAATTAGATAATGGTGACAGTTGCACAATCTTCTGAATATACTAATTAAAAAAACCAACCAAACAAAAAAGCACTAAATTGTACACTCCCAAAGTGTAAATTTCACGTTTACTATATCTCAAATAAAACTAATTTTAAAAGTATATAGTATACCTCAGCTTTATAGCATTTTCCAGAGCTGTATATTTATCTTTGGTTTGTAACCATTTTAAAGTACCTTCTCTCCAAGACTATATGATGGTGGAAAGACAGCCTCTTCAACAAATAGTGCTGGGAAAACTAGACAGCTGCATGTAAAAAAGTGAAATTAGATCATTCTTTAACACCATACACAAAAATAAGCTCAAAATGTATTAAAGACCTAAATGTGAGACCAGACACTATAAAACTCCTAGAGGAAAACATAGGCAGAACCCTCTCTGACATAAATTGTGGCAATATCTTTTTCTATCCATCTCCCAGAATAATGGAAATAAAAACAAAAATAAACAAATGGGACCTAATTAAACTCAAAAGCTTTTGCACAGCAAAGGAAACCATAAACAAAACAAAAAGACAACCCACAGATTGGGAGAAAATATTTGCAAATGAGGTGACCGACAAGGGATTAGTCTCCAAAATCTACAGTTTATGCAGCTTAATATCATCAAAACAAACAACCCAATCAAAAAAAGGGCAGAAGACCTAATATACATTTTTCCAAGGAAGACATATGGATGACCAAGAGGCACATGAAAAGATGTTCAACATCGTTAACGATGAGAGAAAGGCAAATCAAAACTACAATTAGATATCACCTCACACCAGTCAAAATGGCTATCATCAAAAAATCCACAAACAATAAATGCTGGAGAGGGTGTGGAGAGAAGGGAACCCTCCTACACTGTTGATGGGAATGTAAATTGGTACAGCCACTATGGAGAACAGTATGGAGGTTCCTTAAAAAACTAAAAATAGAGCTACCATATGATCCTGCAATCCCACTCCTGGGCATATACCCTGAGAAAAACATGATCTGAAAGGATCCATGCACCCCAATGTTCACTGCAGCACTGTCTACAATAGCCAAGACATGGAAGCAACCTAAATGTCCATCAACGGAGGAATGGATACAGAAGATGTGGTACATATATACAATGAACTATTAGCCATAAAAAAGAAAAATAATGTCATTTGCAGCAACATGGATGGACTTAAAGACTGTCATACTGAGTGAAGTAAGTCAGAGAAAGAGAAATATATGATATCACTTATATGAGGAATCTAAAAAGAAATGATACAAATGAACGTATTTACAAAACAGAAATGGACTCACAGACTTAGAGAACGAACTTATGGTACCAGAGAGAAGGGTGGAGGGAAGGGATAGTTAGGGAGTTTGGGACTGACATGTACACACTGCTATATTTAAAAAGGATAACCAACAAGGACCTACTGTATAGCACAGGGAACTCTGCTCAATGTTATGTGGCAACCTGGATGGGAGGAGAATCTGAGGGAGAATGGATACATGTATATGTATGGCTGAGTCGCTTTGCTGTGCACCTGAAACTATCACAACATTGTTAATCGTCTATAATACAATATAAAATAAAAAGTTAAAAAAGAAAGATATTGAATATAGTTCCTTTGCTATACAATAGGTCCTTGTTGTTTATCTATCTTGTATATTAAATAAACTTTTAATTAATAGAATCTTACAGAAATCACAGCTTGTATGGACTCTATGTAAGAGGAAAAAATAAATTTACTTTTAAAAGCCTTAAAAAATAATTAATTAAATAAAATACCTTTTCTCTTACTAGACTATAAACTTCTTGAATGCAGAAACCTCATCTGTTTTGTATGTCTTAGATACCCAATGTCTAACACAATGCTTACCTCATAGTGAGTGCTAAATAAATAATAGTTGCATTAATAAATATAACTGTTCATAGCAAATAAAGCTAATATGGCCCCAAATGATGTCTGGCAAATTGACGAAGGGCAAGAGGACTATATGTTCAAGTTATAGTATATAAGATTTGCTTATGTCAATCAAGTAGTACAATGTCTTTCCATCTCCCCACCTGATGTCAACCTATCGAATAAGAATCAGCAATTCTCTTTAACATGCAAGAGATAATTTTACATCATTTTACTTGACCAAATAGAATTAAGATTCATAATCACAGGCTTCTGAAATGGATATTCTGCTCAAGAAGAAAACAGAGTCTGAGAGTTATTAATAAACAACTTTAATGGAAGTAGAATGAATATAATAAATGCAAAAGAAGCAAAATTATATCATATCTTTTATACTTGAAACATGAAAATATAAATAAAAAGATATTCCTAAAACAAATTACAAATATGAGTGTCTTGTTTAATTGTTAGTTTGCATATGCTGGGAGAAAACCTATGCTATTTGTATTTTTAGAAAAAGCAAATGTAATATGTACATTGGCATTATTTTGTAAGCTGGAAACTTTTCCTTCCATGTTACTTAGAAGATCCTGATATGATCTGAAAAATTATACAAGAAGAGAGTTCCTGAAGATTGATTGGGAAAAGAGTCATCAGGGAAAGTAAAAATGTGAATCTGCTTACCACCAAGTTATGAACTCAGTGAAGCTGTCTAAACTAGAGAAAAAAAGAAAAACATATCAAGAAAAGAATCAACACTTCTTCATTTTCCTTAGGCTGCCTCCTTTACTCTCTGCATATTCTAGGAATATTCTGCAGGTGCAAACTGAGCTTCAGGAAAAACAAAAGAACCTAAGACAGAAAAAGATAGTCTAGGTACAAGAAATGTGTCTGTACCTGCAAAGGAGAAGGCCCTTACTGGACTCCCAGAGGTTTCTATGACAAGTTTCTAAGCCTTGGAACACAGATAATGCTAGTTAGGACATTTCCCACACCTGCAGCCATTGCAGTAAGCAAAAGACACTCAAAAGACACAGCATTCTTCTTCATTGATGAACTTCTAGGCAATCCCAGAACAAGTGCTCATCCCCACCCCCAAATCTGTGAAGGTTAATGTAGACTCTTCCCCAAAGGAATTGATGAAAAAAAGATTCTGGATTCTCGGTATTAAGAGTAGTGGGGCTGAGGAACAGGGCTGTCAAACATCTAGGGTCACATGTTTTTCTGACTTTTTAAAAGAATTTTAAACAAAGAATTTCAAAGAGCAATATAGTATAACAATAAGATGAGAAGACATTTGACATGACTAAAAATATGATTTCCCAGTTTCATGCAGCATGCATCCACTTTTATTATGACATTTTGTAGCCAGCTTTACATAATTTTGTCAAACCTATGGGGGAGGAAAATAACGCTGCCTGGTTCTGCATGGTCTTTATGTCTCACATGTTAAAAGGTTGGGAAATTCATAAACTAGTCATTTTTAGCAGTTACAGCTACAGTAGTTACAGCAGTTACAGTAGTTTATACATAATAAAGAACAAGACAGCCTCCATCCTCAGAGGGTTTTCAGTCTAGTACCCTAGAATATATGCATCAAAAAATAGGGCATTGACATCATTAGTAACAAGTTATGTTGATAGTATACACCCTTAATAGGATGTAATGAAAAAGGTACTTCAACCCCTGTGTTCCCCCTCCCAAAAATCTCCTTAAAACTGTCAAGGCTGTCAGAAACAAAGAAAGTCTGAGGAACTTTTATAGCCAAGAGGAGCCTAAAGAGACCTGACAGCTAAATGTCATGTGGTGTCCTGGATAGAATCCTGGAACAGAAAAAGACATTCAGTAAAAACTAAGGTAATCAGAATAAAGCATATACTTTAGTTAATAATAGTGTATCAATACCAGTTCATTAGTTGAAATGTAACCTAAGACATTAACAAAAGGGGAAACTGGGCATGAGGTATATGGGAATTCTGTACTATCTTCAAAACTTTTCTGTAAATCTAAAACCAGTCTAAAATAAAAAGTTATAAACATAAGTCAAAGGAACATACACATTCTTCAAGAAAAAAAATCAAACCCATAAATCTGTGCAGCTTATAGTTTAGACTTGTGTTAACCAGTTATTAGCTGGGGTTACTGTTACTTGAAATTCATCTTTTAAATTGGCTCTATTAATAAACCCACTTTTTGTGAGGCATACGGTATTCTCCCGAGATTTCTCAACAGTCCCAAGCAGCTTAAGTACATACATTCATTTAGAGCCGTAAGAATCCTCTTCTTAATGAATTGTTGATCTTATTTTGTTTTCAATCGTGTGATTATTTTCTTCTCTTCTTTCTGCTAAAGAATTCACATATTCCCCTCGTGCACACATACCACTAAAATCTGGAAGTCATAGATCTTCCCCCAACCCAAAAGCTCAGCAGCTGCTGGAGAGTGAGGCTTGGATAAAAACAGATTGGTTTGGGGTTTATTTATTTGAATACTTTCAATAGAGGAACCCTTGGAGTAAATGCCTATGGCACTATATTCACAATGTTTACATATTTCTAAGCAATACTGAAAGTATACAAATGATCTCTTTGTACTCTCTGAGTACAGAATATCATTAAAGTTTTATGTCAGTGAACCAGTATAACTTCAATGTCAAGTTTGCTTTCAAAGACTTAAATTACTATGAGGACCAGACTAAGCATGGGCTCAGTACCTTTCCTATAACATACCACCACCACCAACACACTACTAAACAGAATGCGGGAAGGAGAAGAACCCCTCAGAAGTGTTTAACTGAAAAGACTTTAATAAGGAGACTATTTAGAGGTTTGAGAATGAAAAATGGAGACAGCAACAGTCGGGGACTGGAAAAAAAAGGAATGTCATTGTCACCCTAGGCCTGAAGGGGCCAGGGAAAGAGGCAGTGGTCAGTGACATCAGGGCCTTCCAGAATCCTATTCAGAAGAGGGATGGAGGAGAAGCACCTTGCTCCCTCTCTCCTTCTAGCACACACTTTTCAGCAAGTGCTTCCTGATCTCGGGTGGCCTTGGCCTGCAGCAGCTTGAAGCACGATTTCGATTCCCCGCTAGAGATTGAAGTCAGGCCGTGGCAGTGAGGGCACTGAATCCTAGCCACTAGACCAGTGGCCAGTAACAAGGCCCCTGGCCCTTCGGCTTTGTAGAAATGAATTCCCACAAAGCCGGAAAGTAGTGTGACAAGTGTTTATTAGCAGGAAAAAGAGTACGTGTGGATAGACACATGGGAGGACTCAGAGAGAGAGTCGCACCCTCGTGGTAGTTTAAATCAGGTGTCCCCAATCCACGGGCCGTGGCCCTGTATCGGCCCTCAGCCCGTTAGGAACCGGGCCGCACAGCAGGAGGTGAGCGGCCGGCGAGCGAGTGAAGCTTCATCTGCCGCTCCCCATCGCTCGCAGTACTGCCTGAAACATCCCCCCGCTCCCCCATCCCCCCACCCCCCGTCCATGGAAAAGTTGTCTTCCATGAACCCGGTCCCCGGTGCCAAAAACGTTGGGGACTGTTATTTTAAATCACTTATATGGGGCATTTCTTCCAGGTTTCCTTTGGCCAATCATCTTTCTCTGCCTGGTTCTGAGTCCATATTTGGTTTATCTCAGTATCCTCCCATGTGTGCATGCACATTTCTTAGCCAAGATGGGTTCTAGAAAAGAGGCCTATGGGTAGGTTGACATCACTCCCCTTTTGACCTGCAAGGAGCTTTTGTGCACATGCATAGTCGGGAAGTTCTCCTTGACCCTGAGAATGAGAAATATGTGGTCTCTATCTTTTATCTGGGCAGGGCTCAGCCTCTCCTGTTATCTTCCTGTTATCTTCATCTTGGAGAATCTGTCCACAGGGGAAAAACTCCAGCTGCTCAGCCTGGGGCCCATGTGTCTCCTGCCTCACTTCTCACTGGCCAAGTCCAAATGGAAACCAGCAAGAGAGACCCTACATGAATCTGCAGCATAGAGCAGGAGAAGAGCAGAGAATGGAAAAGAACCAGCCAGCACGTGACCTCACTGTAAACTATACCAAAAGCACTGGGCTGCATCAAGATTTACTCAAAATTGCCAGCCCCTTTTCTTAAGACTGTACCTCTTCTCTCACCATCCATCCAACCATTACATTATCATCAGGAAAATTTAACCTTCCATTCTCTGCTTGCCTCAAGGCCTCCAGAGATTTCTGTACCACCAGAGACTGATTATTGAGTAGTTCTACGATGGGCCATCTTCTAGGTCCTTTTCTTCTACAGTAAAGAAATAGCTGCAATTTAGGAATTTCTAACTTCCTTGCTGCACTTTAGACTCTGGGAAAAGAGTAATAAAATGGGAAATAACTATTATGCCACTCATCCCCATCCCTTGGAAGGTATAAGGCTGCTAGTAATTTTAGTTTTAAATATTTTTCTGGTATTATACTGTCTAGTGGAGCAAATTGAGCAGAAACATGAGGAGGAGATATCTGTGCAGATGTACTCTGAAGCTAACAATTGACGAGCCATTGTTTGGTATTTTTAGTTAAAGAAAAATAAAATAGGGACTTCCCTGGTGGCACAGTGGTTAAGAATCCGCCTGCCAATGCAGAGGACATGGGTGTGAGCCCTGGCCCGGGAGGATCCCACATGCTGCAGAGCAACTAAGCTTGTGCACCACAACTACTGAGCCTGTGCTCTAGAGCCTGCGAGCCACAACTACTGAGCCCGTGTGCCACACTACTGAAGCCTGTGTGCCCAGAGCCCGTGCTGCAAAACAACAGAAGCCAATGCAATGAGAAGCCTGTGCACCACAACGAAGAGTAGCCCCCACTCGCCGCAACTAGAGAAAGTCCACGTGCAGCAATAAAGACCCAATTAAGCCAAAAATATATTAATCAATTTAAAAAAATAGATTAATGAAAAGTGAACATCCACTATACAGAATTTCAATGAACTGAATGAGCAAATCGTCCTCCCTCGCATCAAAAGGGGCTTATTACTTGGTGTCCCTATTTCAACTGAGAAAGTTTAAAGAGTGGTAGTACATTACATACTACAGTGTGATTGATAGCTCCTTTTTTTTTTTTTTTTAATGGGAGTGTTCCTTTGGGCAATGCTAATTGCTAGAACAAAGAGAAGTCTATTTTCCACTTACATAATAGTTACTTGCCCATGGATGAATTCTTTTAGGTGGAGTTTAGGGACCCAGATTCTTTCCCTTTCATAGCTTTGCTATCCCTTAGGGCCCTTTGTCATCTGCATCTAAGCAATAAAAGGAAAAATAGCTCCTTTGTGGTTGGAAGCATACCTTCTTCCTAGCAGCACTGGCATGAAACTGGCACCATCTCTTCTACGCACATTCCATTGGCTGGAACTCAGTCACATGACCACATCTAACTTTAGAAACCAGGAAATGGCTGGCTGTGTGCCCAAGAAGAGGAAATACATATTTGTGACTAGCTCTATCATTTGAGAGTCACGAAAATGAATATTTAAATATTAAAAATTGTCTAGACAACCATTTACACTTTTGATGCTTAAAGTTAATATTATTGCATAATTAAATATTACAAGATAGAGTAAGCCTTTATGCATGTCAATTTAAAATGTTCATCTTTAGTATAGACACTAATAATAATATGCCTTTAAATTTCAAGGAAGCAATGGGGCAAAATATTCTATCACGTGTTACCTTACCATTTAAATTTCTCAAAGGAAAGGTAGGTATGAAGAAATATCTACAATTACTATAGTAAATAGAGTAAAACATAAAGAACAATACTTTATTTCTATCTAGATAGAATATGTTATTCTCTTAGTGCTTCAGAAAACTTGAATAAGATTTTCCCTGATTATTAATGAAATATCTTCAATCATTTAATTGGGAATAAACACATTTCTGTGAGAAAAAGAAAATATTGATATTGTCAAGTGCTCTAGAGTTAAAGATTAGTAACTAATTAATTATTTTTTACACTTGCTCTGCTTCTTATTTAAATAGGAATCATCTGTAAGCCAACAAAAAATTCATTTAAGTTATGGGTTTTCTTTTCAGTCATTTAATCAGTTTCTACACTGCTTTTCTAAGTTAAGCATTTCCTATTTGAAGATGATAGATGTCTTATTAACAAGATAACCAAAGATTTACAGTCTAGCATTGTTAATGTACTTTTACTGTGTACTCATTCAATCCACAAAACAACCCTACAGAATAGGTGTTATTACCCCCATTTTACAGTAAGAATGTTTAGACTCAGAGAGAGGGTTGTCTTAAGCAACTTGTCCAAGGTCTTATGGTTTGTAATGGTAGAGTTGGGACTCGAACCCAGGTCCCTGGTCAATCCTTACAGTGCATGTGACTACAATTGCATTCCATTTGAAATGAGCTATTTCTGAAAATTCAGTGCACAGTAAGACTGTTTTCCACGGTTTAGTTTACCTTGTCTAATTTTAAATGTATATTTCTTATCGTAATGTTCAAAAATTATGTTCATTATATATGTAGTCTGATTTCTAATAATACTATATGTTTTCCTAGCAGGGAAGCATTGTTTTTTTCTTTAAAGTGGTTGCTGACCTTTTTAATAATGAGTAAACAGTGCCATCTTCTGTCTATGTTCTCAACAGCAATTGAAATAAAATCTTGAAAGACTAGGTTAATCTAGCTCAATGACAGGAAGCAAGGAATCTGGAGACTTTACAATCTCGGCAATATGTATTACATCTTTGAACATGTGCAAAGAGGCTAATTGTTTGAAAGTCTTCTCAGGGCAGATTCACGTTAAAAACAGTTCCGTGTGATTAATTTTCTGAAGCTTATGAATATCCATTCAAACAATGGAAAGAAGAAGAAGAAGGCAGGAGGGAGACAAGTGGCAATGATAGAAACAGGGGGCAAGTGGTTGTAATGATTTGGGATTAACTTAGTCAAGGGAATAAAATAAGCAATTATCTTATTTCCTCTACCATTTGTTTACACATTCCCCTCAATATCCACCTTTAGAGAAACATGCCTTGACCTTGGCAAGTGCCTTTTGTCTAAAAAGAAAAGGAAAAATAGAAATAAAATGATATGCAAAACCCTTAAGATGAAATATCAGAAAAAAAGTATTCCTCTCTCTGCATGTGAAGCACAGTAATCGAAACTGGAACAGATGGAACAACTTACATAAATGTGAAAATCTTATAGGGTTGAACATTCAGCCAAGAAAATATGTTTTGTTTGCAAATCTATGCTATTTTGGAAAATGTTTTTAGTCGCACCATACTTACTAGCCACAAAAGAAAAACAAAACAAAACAAAACAAAAAAAAGAAACAAGAAAAAACTCAGTTACATTTTTATTAAGGCTTATATTAGTTCATTTAAATAGTTATTCTCACAATGTTTTACTTTCATGAGTCTAGCCTAGGCTTAAGCTTTATAAGTAATAGTCACTTTCAGAAATATTTATGAAGTTAATCATATGAACTGCACACAATACAACTGTCTTTTAAGGAATATGAAGAGATGATGGGAATCCCAAGGGGAAGTAACTAATGTTGCTGAAGTTCTCTTAGTCAGGGAGCTCCAGACAGTGGCAAATCAAGGGCATGAATGAAATGTATCTTGAATCCATGTCTGAAAACTGGCTTTGTGAGGATGCTGCCCCCTACAATCATTTTGCATACTCAGAAACAAAGCAGGGACAGCCACCATGTGCAGGTAAAATATGATGTGTAACTGGAAAATTTTTCACTTTGCACCAGGGAAAACAGTTGCTTGATTTTGGGCAAATAATTCCAATCTATTTCTTGGTGTTCATCTGCTTTTTTCAGCCTTTTACTAAAATAATGTAAAGTGAGTTTTCTTATTGTACATTGGGCTAATTTTCATTCTATCAAGTTGTTCCAAAGATTCTCCAAATCCCTAAACATCTCAACTTATTTTAGTTTAAATTTTATGTGATGTTGTAGAGTGTTCAATGCTGGATAGAGGTGGTTGGACTTGGGCTTTTACAGAATTAATAAGACAATATAATATGTCTCCAAGAAGGCTGGGTATCTAAGGGTAGAAAGGTTACCAGATTTCAAAAGAATTTTCCATCCATATCTGAGTACTCCGTGTGAAGACCCTTAACCTGCTACTAGTGTCTCGTAATATCTCATTCTATTCCATGTTAGCCAGAGGTATCATATTTTGATTTTATAATATTATACACATTTTAGAAAGCCTAGAATCCCATATTAATTTGTCAGTTAACACAAGAAACTTACCTGCCTGGATTGGCATATCTATTTCTAGAGATTCATTGATGTAAGTATTTCATTATTTCTGTTTTCAGGACAGTCATTATGCAACACCATAGATATGACATGTTGACATACGAAGTGATTACACTGACCTGAATGTTCATTTTCCATGTTAAAAAACTATCATTCTCTCTACAATTATTTTTCTTTCAAATGAAGTCATTCCCTCAGTATACCTAATGCAAATCATTATGGGAATATCAACTCCGTTGCCTCTCTGGTTGTATATAGGTAAGCACTAGTCTTCTGGGCAAGAGTGAAGACAAGGGGATCAAGGTGAGCTATGAGGGCTGCACTGCCACCAGCACTCCAAACTCCCTAGCCCAGATGCCCAGGAGAAGGAAATTCTACCATTTAGTAATTGATCATTACTCTCAGGCCATGGTGCTGGGAGATGGAAGAAACCAAGGGAACATGCAACAACATGATTGATAAATTACACCAACTTGAGTGTGAGCCACGGAGAGAAACATTCGGCTTTCAAACACACAGCAACCTTTCTATACATAAGTCAAGTTTTCTCTCTCATGAGCTCATCTTGTTCATGGCACTGGCCTGTCCAGACACTCCTCAGGACTTTCTCCAAATGGCAGCTCATTAAGTCACTTTGGCATGCCCTCTGCCTACTGCTTATTCTATTTACATTTATTTTTCTTGTTTACCATAATCACCTTAAGGTGAGGGCCCCACCACTAGAGAAACTGGGAGCACTATTGGCACAGCTCCAGTCTTTGGTGGCTCTATAGCTTTGTTATGTTAATTTCCCTTGTGTTCTTAACTTTTCTCCTTCTGGTGGTCAAAAGAATGAGAATGAAAATTTTCCATAATTCTGCTTGTATTTTCCTCTCTCTCTCTCTCTCTACCTCAACCTCTCCCTCTTTCTCTTTTCCTTTTCTCTCTCCTCTTTGGTACATCTCTTTCTCTTCATTATATCAATAACTGACATAATTTCTCCTAAGTTTTCTAATTAACTAAACTCATTTTATTTCTACTTAACCCTGATGACTTTTCCTCTTCCTACAAAATATATTCACCCTCAAACACATACAGCCCATTTAAATGTTGACTCTATCACTTGTAGTGTTATGGATTTTTTTAAACTTCTAAAGTATTCTTCCTCACTGAAGTCTGCGAAAAGTTCAAGGTAATAACATAAGAACAAAAGAAGTATCGCTAATACCTAATAAGAAACAGCTGAATAGACAAATGTGTCAAAAGAGAGATAAGAGATATGGTGGATCATAAGTATACATAGTTTTGAACCTTTCTTATGTATCTTCACATTTTCCTTATTTATCTCACTTTGACTAGGTATTTAAGGACAAAGTTCCCTCACCTTCAAGCTGCCTTGCAGTCTTTCTCAGGCCAACAACCAGTGACTAATCTCAATCCATTTATTTACAGTTTTCTAAATGAGATGATGATTGCTTGCATATGCTAAAAACTCTATTAGGTGATGATATATACATGTAATCCTATCAACAGCCTGTGAAATATTAAAATGTTTCTTTATTAATAAATAAAGAGATACTCCAGTCCATTATAGTCCAGAGGTCAAGCTACTTTCCCACTTTCTTGCAAAGTAAATGTGGCATGTTTGAGATTCAAGACCATGTATATTAGCCTGACTTTTATATTCTTTGTGTACCTTAAAATGATTTGAGGGAAATGTATTAATTTTCCTTTTCAATAAACTTTTTCTTTATTCTTTTTCTTCAATAAACATTACTAATCTAAGAACACTTGCAATCATTCTACAGAAATCAATAGCTTACAGTTTCCATTAGTCCCTGCACTGACCAGGGTTTTAAAGTAATGAATTCAGAATTTATTTCAATTACATAGTCTTGATACAAATGTTGGTAGAAGCAACCCAGTGGCTCACAGAAAACATAATAATAACCAGGTTTAACATTCACCTGTCTTTTTTTGCTGATTTATCATAGAATACCTATATCCAATTAATTTGATGTATATAAAATTGAATTATTATCTCATGTATTTTTACAACTAAGTTTGTATTTGTGTATGTATTAATTTATGAAGGCTGCCAGTCTGGGTGACTTAAACAACACAAATTTATTTTCTCACAATTCTGGAGGTTGAAAGTCCAAAACCAAGGTGCCAGAAATGCTGGTTTCTCCTGAGGAATCTTCTTGGCTTTCATATAACCACCCTTTTGCTGGATCTCTCTACACACATGCCCCTGGTGTCTCTTTGTGTGTCCAAATCTCCTCTTTTTGTAGTTATCAGTCAGATTGGATTAAGGTCCTCTCATATGATCTCATTTAACCTTAATTATCTCTTTTGAGGTTCTATTTCAAATACAGCCACATCCTGAGGTAGTGGGATATTAATTGTGTGGAGACACAATTCAGCCCCTACTTATTTATATAATTGGAACATTATAGCATAGAGTATTAAATTTCTATTTATGCAAATAAAAAAATAAAGATGTCTCTGGAGTCCTTGAAAGAGTTCAAAGGAGATAAAACTTGGTTTGTATCTTAAACAGTCGGTCAGGTTTGGAGTAGACAATAGAAGATTGACCTGTCTCAGGTCAGGGAATATTTCAAGTACAAAAGTAACACAAATGGAATATGAGAGACACGGTTCCTATGACAATGAACAAAAGTGTTCAGAAGCCAGGAAGGCTGGAATTAGGATGGCAGGGAAAAGACCTTGGCAATTACATGTGCATCAAGTGATAAGCTTAATACTTTGGAGTTTTAGTCAAGGAGAAATGATCACTGGATTTAGCAAAATACTTCAGGAGAGTTTGGTAAACTAGAGAAATATAGCCCAAATGATAAAGGGAATACTTGTAAGAACTAAGAATAATCACTTCAAAATAAAATAGGTTGAAACTAAGTGAAGAAAGTTGAACAATAGCAGCAGCAGCAACCATCAAAACCTATTGAGAAGGTGTCACCATCAGCTCCTTAGAATACTTAAGAATGTGATGTTCAGCAAAGGGTAGGGAGAGGTGGTGGAGAAAGCCTTCTAGTAAAGAGTGTTAGACCTCACACCTGTCAGAAAGGCTGTTATCAAAAAGACAAGAAATAACACATGTTGGCAAGGATGTGGAGAAAAAGGGACCCTCGTGAACTGTTGGGAATGCAAATTGCTGCAGCCACTATGGAAAACAAAATTAAGATTCCTCAAAAACTTAAAAATATAATTAGCATATGATCCAACAATTCTACTTCTGGGTATTTATCCAAAGGGAAAAAACAAAACAAAAACAAAAACACTGATTCAAAAGGATATATGCATCCTCATGTTCACTGCAGCATTATTTACAAGAGCCAGGATACAGAAACAGTCTAATAGTGTATGTACACAATGGGATTCTACTCAGTCGTAAAAAAGAATGAAACCTTGCCATGGATGGACCTTGAGCATATTATTCTAAGTGAAATAAGTTAGACAGAGAAAGATAAATACCATATGATTTCACTTATATGTAGAATCTAAAAAACAAAATAACAACACAAAACAAAACTCATAGATCCAAAGAACAGACTGGTGGTTGCCAGAGGGGAGGGGAATAGGGGAATGGGAAAAAATGAGTAAAGGGGATCAGGAAGTACAAATTTCCAGTTGTAAAATAAATAACATAATGGAGATGTAATGCACAGCATGGTGACTACAGTCAATGACATTGTAGTACATATTTGCAAGTTGCTAAGAGAGCAAATCTTAAAAGTTCTCACACAACAACAACAAAAAAAATTGTAACTTTTTATGGTTACAAATGGTAACTAGGGCTTCCCTGGTGGTGCAGTGGTTGAGAGTCTGCCTGCCGATGCAGGGGACACAGGTTCGTGCCCTGGTCTGGGAAGATCCCACATGCCGCGGAGTGGCTGTACCCGTGAGCCATGGACGCTAAGCCTGCGCGTCTGGAGTCTGGGCTCCGCAACGGGAGAGGCCACAACAGTGAGAGGCCCGCGTACTACAAAAATAAATAAATAAATAAAAAATAAAACAAACAAACAAATGGTAACTAAACTTATTGTGATGATCACAGGGTATGCAAATATTGATTATGTTGTACATCTAAAACTAATATAATGTTATATGTCAATTATAACTCAATTTTGTTTTTTAAAAGATACAATTAAAAAAAAAACTTTCAGGTGTTTGTACTGTAAAGCCTTCAGGTGGAGGTGGGCAGGACCCCAGAAATCATTAAATCATTGACCCTCCACTCCCCTGTGCCTTGCATTTCTCTCCAACTTCAGTAGTCTCTTTTCTTTTGAACTTATTTCTGCATTTAGGGAAAGGAAACTCATTAATTTGAGGTCTATCGCTAAGATTTAATTGCTCTAATTTAGAGATTCTCAGCCAGTGAGAGATATACGCTTGGAGGTGGGAGTGGGGAGAGCCTCCAATTATATAAGAGAATCCTCACATCTTCTTCACACCAATCATCATTTGTAGAATAAATCATTTATCTCAAGATTAAAAAAAAAAAAGAACTTGAGTGTCAAAAGCAGAGTCATGGCTCTTCAAGGCTATGATGTTTCTTTAAATAAAATTTTCAAAAATTCATGAAAGATTCACAAGTCGTCTTTAACAGAATCTTAAAATTAATATTTAAATGTATGTATACAATTTAAGTAGACTACAAGGGAGAACTGTTATTATATTTGGAACATTGTTAAGAATTCTTTAAAGAGCAAAATCTTAGGGAGTGTTTGGCTTTAAAATGTGAGATTGAAAGGTAGTGTGGGGCTTTCCCTGGGGGCGCAGTGGTTGGGAGTCCGCCTGCCGACGCAGAGGACATGGGTTCGTGCCCTGGTTCGTGAAGATCCCACACGCTGCGGAGCGGCTGGGCCCGTGAGCCACGGCCACTGAGCCTGCACGTCCGGAGCCTGTGATCCGCAACAGGAGAGGCGGCAACAGTGAGAGGCCCGCGTACGGCAAAAAAAAAAAAAAAAAAAAAAAAAAAAAGGTAGTGTGGTATCTTTAAAAATCTAATTGTTCACTCATAAAGATGTTGCTAGAAAAGATTTAGTGCCATGGTGCAAACATATTACTGACAGGGAGGATATTTTCCTATTTGGGGGAAAGAATTAATGTTATGTATACTACTTCATATTTGGGGGTTTCTTTAATTTTTTTAAAAAAAATTGGCAAATATATAAGAGATTTCCCCCACCAAATGAGAAAGGAAATCACTTTTTTTTTTTCTAATTTTTACTGGAACAAATCCCATTTAGGCGACAGGGATATAGCTGATATTAGCAAAGAGCAATTAGAGTAGTGAAAGCAGTTCACAAATAATGACACATAAAGATGGATGCAGCATTGTAAGATTCAAAGGAATGTGAATTTTAGAAATGAGAATTAAAAGTTGTCAGTTTTACAGGGATTTGAATTTTTTTTATGACTATGAGAAAGTGTATTAAAGTTTTATGCTATAGAATCCAGGAAACAGTTTGTTAACTCAGCAGCTTGACTGTGTACAGCTTCAGTCTTAGAAAATAATCCTCATGGCAGTAGCAGATAAAAAAGATGCTGGTGACCAGAAGCTATGTTATATAGCACAGTGAAGAGTTTATGAGCATCTAAATAGAAAATCGGACAGAGCCAGTAGCGTGGAAGAGATGGATATACTTGACCCGATAAAGTAGTGTGATGGTTATGAATGATACTCCAAGATGTGGGCCAGAGAAGTGATGGAGACAACCTCTGTAATTTCTAACTGAGATGGCTAAGCAGATAATGGGGCTGTTAATTTAGGAAAGTAGGAAAGAAACACCGTATAAAGGGCAAGTCAGATTGCAGGATTGAGAGGAAGAGGAAAAGAATGTAACATGAGTAAGAATTTGCACATTGTGAGTCTAAAGTTCTAGCTCTAATCCAGATGGAAAAGTCTAGAAGACAGAATATGCATAGATTCGGTATTGCTATTTCCTTTTACACTCTGATAGGCTTGTGCTCAGCACTTTCTACACATTTATTTCTTTTTTTTTTTTTCCTGATCTTGCTGGTGTAGCTTATTTGATAACTTCCTCAATTCTATACCTAATCTCTGGCTTCTCACTTCCAGGGAGTTAAAGGTAAGTACAAAAATACACTTTTAGGTGAGAAACTGACTGTCAAATTAAATCAATGACTTTGGCTTTTATTTTCCCATTGAAAAATACACTTTTATAAATGGAATAGTTTTGAGTATGTATTTATACTTTCGGATTTATCCTGCAATACTTAAACTAGAAAGGGAAAAAAAAAAAAGAAGAAAATGGAAAGGTCCGAGGATATTAGTATCCTGTTGAAATAAAAATAAAACTTGGATGTTTTTCCCTACCTACCAGCACATTTTTATGTCACGGGTGATGAGTACTTGAGTAGCTTTATTATTTAAAGTCTTTTTAGAAGGAAAGAGGGATATGGGTGGCTTTAGCCTGGGATAGTCACCTAAGAGGAGATAATTTTAAAAAAAGAGATATGATTATGTGAAACCAATAAAAGTGTTCATCCTCCTATCATGCTTTTTGTGCAAATATGTCCCACTCCCCGTGGGGACTGACTGAAATTAAACAGTGGTTTCCTGGGAACAAGGAGGATTTTATAAATTAGGCAGAATCCCCTTTAAGGCTGCCTTGAGCTTTGCCTGAGGCTGTTAGAAAGAGACATTCAACAGAGAAGACCTGCAAAGCCAGCACGAAGTGCCCAGTGGAATCTGAGGCAATGATTAACTTATTTAAATAGTTCTAAAAAGGAAATTTCCAGTATTTTAGAAGAGAAAAACTATCTACTACCTTAAATAGCTTTAATTAACTGCAAGTCTCCAGGATACCCTTTCTATTTTTTTTTTTTACATCTTTATTGGAGTATAATTGCTTTACAATGGTGTGTTAGTTTCTGCTTTATAACAAAGTGAATCAGTTATACATATACATATGTTCCCATAACTCTTCCCTCTTGCGTTTCCCTCCCTCCCACCCTCCCTATCCCGCCCCTCTAGGTGGTCACAGACCACCGAGCTGATCTCCCTGTGCTATGAGGCTGCTTCCCACTAGCTATCTATTTTACGTTTGGTAGTGTATACATGTCCATGTCACTCTCTCACTTTGTCACAGCTTATCCTTCCCACTCCCAATATCCTCAAGTCCATTCTCTAGTAGCTCTGTGTCTTTATTCCTGTCTTACCCCTAGGTTCTTCATGACATTTTTTAAATTTTAAATTCCATATATATGTGTAAGCATACGGTATTTGTCTTTTTCTTTCTGACTTACTTCACTCTGTATGACAGACTCTAGGTCCATCCACCTCATTGCAAATAGCTCAATTTCATTTCTTTTTATGGCTGAGTAATATTCCATTGTATATATGTGTCACATCTTCTTTATCCATTCATCCGATGATGGACCCTTAGGTTGTTTCCATCTCTGGGCTATTGAAAATAGAGCTGCAATATACATTTTGGTACATGAGTTTTTTGAATTATGGTTTTCTCAGGGTATATGCCCAGTAGTGGGATTGCTGGGTCATATGGTAGTCCTATTTGTAGTTTTTTAAGGAACCTCCATACTGTTCTCCATACTGGCTGTACCAATTCAAATTCCCACCAGCAGTGCAAGAGTGTTCCTTTTTCTCCAAACCCTCTCCAGCATTTATTGTTTCTAGATTTTTTGATGATGGCCATTCTGGCTGGTGTGAGATGATATCTCATTGTAGTTTTCATTTGCATTTCTCTAATGATTAATGATGTTGAGCATTCTTTCATGTGTTTGTTGGCAGTCTGTATATCTTCTTTGGAGAAATATCTATTTAGGTCCTCTGCCCATTTTTGGGTTGGGTTGTTCGTTTTTTAGTCATTGAGCTGCATGAGCTGCTTATAAATTTTGGAGATTAATGCTTTGTCAGTTGCTTCATTTGCAAATATTTTCTTCCATTCTGAGGGCTGTCTTTTCGTCTTGTTTATGGTAACCTTTGCTGTGCAAAAGCTTTGAAGTTTCATTAGTTCCCATTTGTTTATTTTTGTTTTTATTTCCATTTCTCTAGGAGGTGGGTCAAAAAGGATCTTGCTGTGATTTACATCACAGAGTGTTCTGCCTATGTTTTCCTCCAAGAGTTTGATAGTTTCTGGCGTTAAATTTAGGTCTTTAATCCATTTTGAGCCTATTTTTGTGTATGGTGTTAGGGAGTGATCTAATCTCATACTTTTACATGTACCTGTCCAGTTTTCCCAGCACCACTTATTGAAGAGGCTGTCCTTTCTCCACTGTACATTTCTGCCTCCTTTATCAAAGATAAGGTGACCATAGGTGCGTGGGTTTATCTCTGGGCTTTCTATCCTGTTACATTGATCTATATTTCTGTTTTTGTGCCAGTACCATACTGTCTTGATTACTGTAGCTTTGTAGTATAGTCTGAAGTCAGGGAGCCTGATTCCTCCAGCTCCATTTTTCTTTTTCAAGATTGCTTTGGCTATTCGGGGTCTTTTGTGTTTCCATACAAATTCTGAATTTTTTTGTTCTAGTTCTGTGAAAAATGCCAGTGGTAGTTTGATAGGGATTGTATTGAATCTGTAGATTGCTTTGGGTAGTAGAGTCATTTTCACAATGTTGGTTCTTCCAATCCAAGAACATGGTATATCTCTCCATCTATTTGTATCATCTTTAATTTCTTTCATCAGTGTCTTATAATTTTCTGCATACAGGTCTTTTGTCTCCTTAAGTAGGTTTATTCCTAGATATTTTATTCTTTTTGTTGCAATGGTAAATGGGAGTGTTTTCTTGATTTCACTTTCAGATTTTTCATCATTAGTATATAGGAATGCCAGAGATTTCTGTGCATTAATTTTGTATCCTGCCACTTTACCAAATTCATTGATTAGCTCTAGTAGTTTTCTGGTAGCATCATTAGGATTCTCTATGTATAGTATCATGTCATCTGCAAACAGTGACAGATTTACTTCTTCTTTTCCAATTTGGATTCCTCTTATTTCCTTTTCTTCTCTGATTGCCGTGGCTAAAACTTCCAAAACTATGTTGAATAAGAGTGGTGAGAGTGGGCAACCTTGTCTTGTTCCTGATCTTAGTGGAAATGCTTTCAGTTTTTCACCATTGAGGACGATGTTTGCTGTGGGTTTGTCATATATGGCGTTTATTATGTTGAGGAAAGTTCCCTCTATGCCTACTTTCTGCAGGGTTTTTATCATAAATGGGTGTTGAATTTTGTTGAAAGATTTCTATGCATCTATTGAGATGATCATATGTTTTTTCTCCTTCAATTTGTTAATATAGTTTATGACATTGTTTGATTTGCATATATTGAAGAATCCTTGCATTCCTGGAATAAACACCACTTGATCATGGTGTATGATCCTTTTAATGTGCTATTGGATTCTGTTTGCTAGTATTTTGTTGAGGATTTTTACATCTATGTTCATCAGTGATATGGGCCTGTAGTTTTCTTTCTTTGTGACATCCTTGTTTGGTTTTGGTATCAAGGTGATGGTGGCCTCGTAAAATGAGTTTAGGAGTGCTCCTCCCTCTGCTATATTTTGGAAGAGTTTAAGAAGTATAGGTGTTAGCTTTTCTCTGAATGTTTGATAGAACTCATCTGTGAAGCCATCTGGTCCTGGGCTTTTGTTTGTTGGAAGATTTTTAATCACAGTTTCAAATTCAGTGCTTGTGATTGGTCTGTTCATATTTTCTATTTCTTCCTGATTCAGTTTTGGCAGATTGTGCATTTCTAAGAATTTGTCCATTTCTTCCAGGTTGTCCATTTTATTGGCATAGAGTCACTTGTAGTAATCTCTCATGATCTTTTGTATTTCTGCAGTGTCAGTTGTTACTTCTCCTTTTTCATTTCTAATTCTATTGATTTGAGTCTTCTCCCTTTTTTTCTTGATGAGTCTGACTAATGGTTTATCAATTATGTTTATCTTCTCAAAGAACCAACTTTTAGTTTTATTGATCTTTGCTATTGTTTCCTTCATTTTTTTTTTCCATTTATTTCTGGTCTGATTTTTATGATTTCTTTCCTTCTGCTACCTTTGGGTTTTTTTGTTCTTTTTTCTCCTATTGCTTTAGGTGCAAGATTAGGTTGTTTATTCAAGATGTTTCCTGTTTTTTAAGGTAGGATTGTATTGCTATAAACTTCCATCTTACAACTGCTTTTCTGCATCCCATAGGTTTTGGGTTGTTGTGTCTCCATTGTCATTTGTTTCTAGGTATTTTTTTCATTTCCTCTTTGATTTCTTCAGTGATGACTTCGTTATTAAGTAGTGCATTGTTTAGCCTCCATGTGTTTGTATTTTTTACAGATCTTTTCCTATAATTAATATCTAGTCTCACAGCGTTGTGGTCAGAAAGGATACTTGATACAATTTCAATTTTCTTAAATTTACCAAGGCTTGATTTGTGACCCAAGATACGATCTATCCTGGAGAATGTTCCATGAGCACTTGAGAAAAATGTGTATTCTGTTGTTTTTGGATGGAATGTCCTATAAATATCAATTAAATCCATCTTGTTTAATGTGTCATTTAAAGCTTGTGTTTCCCTATTTATTTTCATTTCAGATGATCTGTCCATTGGTGAAAGTGGGGTGTTAAAGTCTCCTACTATGTTTGTGTTACTGTCGATTTCCCCTTTTATGGCTGTTAGTATTTGCCTTATGTATTGAGGTGGTCCTATGTTGGGTGCATAAATATTTACAATTGTTACACCTTCTTCTTGGATCAATTCCTTGTTCATTATGTAGTGTCCTTTGTCTTCTCTAAAAGTCTTTATTTTAAATTCTATTTGGTCTGATATGAGAATTGCTACTCCAGCTTTCCTTTGGTTTCCATTTGCATGGAATATCTTTTTCCATCCCCTTACTTTCAGTCTGTATGTGTCTCTAGGTCTGCAGTGGGTCTCTTTTAGACAGCATATATATGGGTCTTGTTTTTGTATCCATTGAGCCAATCTGTGTCTTTTGGTGGGAGGATTTAGTCCATTTACGTTTAAGGTAATTATCAATATGTATGTTTCTATTCCCATTCTCTTAATTGTTTTGGGTTCATTATTGTAGGTCTTTTCCTTCTCTTGTGTTTCTTGCCTAGAGAAGTTCCTTTAGCAGTTGTTGTAAAGCTCGTTTGGTGGTGCTGAACTCTCTCAGCTTTTGCTTGTCTGTAAAGCTTTTAATTTCCCCATCAAATCTGAATGAGATCCTTGCTGGGTAGAGTAATCTTGGTTGCAGGTTTTTCTCCTTCATCACTTTAAATATGTCCTGCCAGTCCCTTCTGGCTTGCAGAGTTTCTGCTAAAAGAGCAGCTGTTAACCTTATGGGGATTCCCTTGTGTGTTATTTGTTGTTTCTCCCTTGCTGCTTTTAATATGCTTTCTTTGTATTTAATTTTTGACAGTTTGATTAATATTTGTCTTGGCATATTACTCCTTGGATTTACCCTGTATGGGACTCTCTGTGCTTCCTGGACTTGATTAACTATTTCCTTTCCTATATTAGGGGAGTTTTCAACTATAATCTCTTCAAATATTTTCTCAGTCCCTTTCTTTTTCTTTTCTTCTTCTGGAAACCCTATAATTCGAATGTCGGTCCGTTTAATGTTGTCCAAGGGGTCTCTGAGACTATCCTCAGTTCTTTTCATTCTTTTTTCCTTATTCTGCTATGCAGTAATTATTTCCACTATTTTATCTTCCAGGTCACTTATCTGTTCTTCTGCCTCAGTTAATCTGCTATTGATCCCATCTAGAGTATTTTTAATTTCATTTATTGTGTTGTTCATTTTTGCTTGTTTCATCTTTAGTTCTTCTAG
The DNA here is from genome assembly GCF_964270905.1 of Leucopleurus acutus. Classification (NCBI taxonomy): domain Eukaryota; kingdom Metazoa; phylum Chordata; class Mammalia; order Artiodactyla; family Delphinidae; genus Leucopleurus; species Leucopleurus acutus. The sequence continues at coordinate 19,635,698 of NC_139147.1, read as the reverse complement.
GTCCTTGTTAAATGTTTCTTACATTTTGTCTATTCTATTTCCAAGATTTTGGATCATATTTATTATCATTTTTATGAATTCTTTTTCAGGTAGATTTCCTATTTCCTCTTCATTTGTTAGATCAGGTGGGTTTTTATCTTGCTCCTTCATCTGGTGTGTGTTTTTCTGTCTTCTCATTTTGCTTATCTTACTGTGTTTGGGGTCTCCTTTTTGCAGGCTGCAGGTTGTTAGTTCCCGTTGTTTTTGGTCTGTCCCCAGTAGCTAAAGTTGGTTCAGTGGATTGTGTAGGCTTTGTGGTGGAGGGGACTAGTGCCTGTGTTCTGGTGGATGAGGCTGGAACTTGTCTTTCTGGTGGGCAGTTCCATGTCTGGTGGTGTGTTTTGTGGTGCCTGTGGACTTATTTTGATTTTAGGCAGCCTCTCTTCTAATGGGTGGGGTTGTGTTTCTGTCTTTCTAGTTGTTTGACATAGGGTGTCCAGCACTGTAGCTTGCTGGTCGTTGAGTGAAGTTGGGTGCTGGTGTTGAGATGGAGATCACTGGGAGATTTTCGCTGTTTGATATTATGTGGAGCTGGGAGGTCTCTTGTGGACTAGTATCCTGAAGTTGGTTCTCCCACCTCAGAGCCACAGCACTGACTCCTGGATGCAGCACCAAGAGTCTTTCATCCACACAGCTCAGAATAAAAGGGAGAAAAAGTAGAAAGAAAGAAAGAAAGAAAGAAAGAAAGAAAGAAAGAAAGAAAGAAAGAAAGAAAGAAAGAAAGAAAGAAAGAGAGAAAGGAGGCAGAGAGACGGAGGGAGGAGGGAAGAAAGGAAAGAAGGAATGAAAGAAGATAACGTAAAATAAAATAATGTAAGATAAAATAAAATAAAGTTATTAAAATAAAAAATAATCATTAAGAAAAAAAATTGTTTTAAGAAAGCAAACAAACAAACAATAAAAAACAGACAGATAGAACCCTAGGACAAATGGTGGAAGCAAAGCTATACAGACAAAATCTCACACAGAAGCATACACATACACACTCAGAAAAAGAGGAAAAGGGAAAAAATCATAAATCTTGCTCTCAAAGTCCATCTCCTCAATTTGGGATGATTTGTTGTCTATTCATGTATTCCACAGATGCAGGGTACATCAAGTTGATTGTGGAGCTTTAATTCGCTGCTTCTGAGGCTGCTGGGGGAGATTTCCCTTTCTCTTCTTTGTTCTCACAGCTCCCGGGGCTCATCTTTGGATTTGGCCCCGCCTCTGCGTGTAAGTCGCTGGAGGGCGTCTGTTTTCGCTCATACAGGACGGGGTTAAAGGAGCCGCTGATTCGTGGACTCTGGCTCACTCAGGCTGGGGGGAAGGAGGGGTACGGAGTGTGGGGCAAGCCTGGGCGGCAGAGGCCGGTGTGACATTGCACCAGCTTGAGGAGCACCATGCGTTCTCCTGGGGAAGTTGTCCCTGGATCCCGGGACCCTGGTAGTGGCAGGCTGCACAGGCTCCCTGGAAGGGAGGTGTGGACAGTGACCTGTGCTTGCACACAGGCTTCTTGGTGGTGGTAGCAGCAGCCTTAGCGTCTACTGCCCATCTGTGGCGTCCACGCTTTTAGCCGCGGCTCGCGCCCATATCTGGAGCTCCTTTAAGCAGCGCTTTTAATACCCTCTCCTCGTGCACCAGGAAATAAAGACGGAAGAGATAGTCTCTTGCCTCTTCAGCAGCTCCAGACCTTTTCCCGGACTCCCTCCTGGCTAGCCATGTTACACTAACCCCCTGCAGGGTGTGTTCACACCGCCAACCCCAGTCCTCTCCCTGCACTCTGACGGAAGCCCAAGCCTCAGCTCCCAGCCCTGCCAGCCCCAGCGAGTGAGCAGACAAGCCTCTCCAGCTGGTGAGTGCTGGACAGCACCGATCCTCTGTGCCAGAATCTCCCCGCTTTGCCCTCCGCACCCCTGTTGTTGTGCTCTCCTCCGCGGCTCCGAAGCTTCCCTCTCCGCCACCCGCAGGCTCTGCCTATGAAGGGGCTTCTAGTGTGTGGAAACCTTTCCTCCTTCACAGCTCCCTCCCACTGGTGCAGGTCCCGTCCCTATCCTTTTGTCTCTGTTTATTCTTTTTTCTTTTGCCCTACCCAGAAACGTGGGGAGTTTATTGCCTTTTGTGAGGTCTGAGGTCTTCTGCCAGTGTTCAGTAGGTGTTCTGTAGGAGTTGTTCCACGTGTAGATGTATTTCTGGTGTATCTGTGGGGAGGAAGGTGATCTCCGTGTCTTACTCTTCTGGCATCTTCCCCTCGTCCCGATATCCTTTCTCTTGAAAGAGGTTATTGGACCAGCAGGAGTATGTGACAGTGCATCGCAGCCTCCTTGGAAGACTAGGTTGCCCTCCTGATAGAGTTATTTGTTTAGGGTTGAGCAGTAATTTTTTTAAAATTCCCATGGGGATGCTTTTCTCACTCACCGTGAAGACATTATTGGAGTCACAGAACCTGATTTTGTACTGTTTACGTGGTGTCAAGTATGTTCAAAAATATCCATTTGATGCCTTGTGATGTGTGACTTGATGAAGCTTCTGGGGTGTTCACTTTACATTTGCAACAACATTTTAAGCAGAGGAAAGAGAGAACATAGGACCAGTAATCCTGCCCCATTAGACAGTATTCAGTAGCCCCTAAAGCTGATTAACTCACTGTCAAACTCTACTGGGAGAAAGGAAACTCGCCTGCCACCAAAAAGAATCACACAGAAACTCACCTGCCTCCTAAAAGAATCACACAGAATCTGACAGATGGGATAAACAGTTTGAAGGAGATGGTAGAAACGATGATGTTTTTCTCTACTAAATACAATGCTGGTGAATTTGCTGGTCTTGGTATGAAAATCATAGTTTTTTCTTCCATCTTTATTCCAGTCAGTAACCACCCCATCAAACAAACAGCCCATCGTTTTTGCTACAAATTTTGGTGACACCTTGACCTTCAGCTCCTCCTACTGAGATGCACAATTTTGTTTAGAAAATTGACTTTCTCATGATGAAAACCCAAGAAAAAAGTGAGAAAAAATTGCTTTTTTCACCTGAAGGAATATCAGCATCACATGGAGGCCTTTGTCTTATTTATGAAACCCACCCCTCCATTCTGAGTGATCATGTCCTCAAGGCTGAAAATTATGACCAAGTCCTTTTAATTTATGAAAAGAATAATATTCCTTTTTTAAATGATATTTTCCATGTGAACTAAATTTAAAACTGTATTGTTTTATAATTTGTAAATTTATTATTTTTGCTTGTTCCTTGATTTAAAAAAACTATGTTACTAAAATGTATAACATGTATATTTTAGTAATTAAAGGGCTTTGAAACACTGATATCAGAGTAGAAGTAATTTCTGCATGTATGGGAAGTGTTGATATCTGTAAAGTTTAAAAAGGAATATAACTCAAGATTTTATACAGAAAAAATATATTTCTTGACATTTAAATTTTCTAACATAACTTGTAATGGATTAGACTCTAGGTATTAGGTGTGAAAAATAGAAAAAAACTCTGCTGACTGTTGAACTTTAAGGCTAGAGAATAAAATTATAAAATGAATGGCTCTGAGTTATAATGGATGTCTAACTCTAGATTTTCAATTTAACTGAACAAGAAGTTTTACTTTAATATCTTAAATCATATTAAAATATTGAGTTGGCACTTACTCGATCTTGTCCCCACAAGATGTGTATGTGTATGTTTCCCACTAAAAAACCAACCAAACAAACAAAAAAAAACAGCCTTTTTAACTCTCAACCCCCATCGAGTTAGCATCTCATTTCTGCAATAAATCAGGGTTCTTGGCAGAATTTTTCATATGTTTCCTCTTTCTGATTTTATAATCACTCCTCAAGTCAAAGTTGATGTCTACTTATTCCACACCACCAAAATTGCTTTTGATGAAATTCCAGTGTCCTCTGTGATGTTCATTTCAGTGGAGCTCTTTTAGTCCTCATTCTTCTTGATCTTCCACAGCATTTGACATAGTTAATACTCCTTGGGGGGAAAAAAAACTCTTCTATATCTCATTCTATGAGACAATTCCCTCTGATTTTTTTTTTCTTTTTTTTTCTGTATGCGTCCTCTCACTGTTGTGGCCTCTCCCATTGCGGAGCACAGGCTCCGGACTCACAGGCTCAGCAGCCATGGCTCATGAGCCCATCCACTCCGCGGCATGTGGGATCTTCCTGGACTGGGGTACGAACCCGTGTCCCCTGCATTGGCAGGCGGACTCTCAACCACTGCGCCACCCGGAAATCCCATACCCTCTGATTTTGCTCTCATCATTCAAAGTCTTTAACATCACCTCTAAGAACTTATGTTTTGCTTCTAACACATCTCTGGGTTCACTTTGCATCTAACATTACCCTTGTTCACCATGGTCCAGTCAAATTTGCTTCTATCTTTTCTGGAACTCATTAATCATTTTCCCAACTTAGTTTCTTCATAGATATACACTAGCCTTGAATGCTCTTCATGACACTGTCCATCTGAGTAATTCTTTATCATCTTTAAAGTTCAACTTAAATGACAGGAAAGGAAGACCTTTCCTTAATTCCAGTTCAAAATTAGGTCCCATCCCATTATTACATCTACTCATGGATCTTTTTGGTATCACTGGGAAATAGAGTCTTATTCAACTTTGAATCCCCAGCACCTATCCTATTACATAGTAGGCACTCAGTAAATGTTTATTACCTAACTTAAGTATAGATGGTCTCTACTTTTAAGGAACTTTGAATCTAATAATGTATGTAAACAATAAAATATTGAATTAAAATTTATCATAGTAGATGCTTTATTAGGAAATATATAAGATGTTTTCTGATTCACACTTAGAATAAAACCCAAAGTGAAATCTAAAATATTGAATATGAATCAGTTAAGCAAGAGGGGTTAGTAGAAATAGTGTTCCAGGTAGATGCAAATAAGTATACAAAGGGCAAATAAGGGAGCATATAAACAAGATGATCAAGCCTTGAGAACATCACTGTCCTGTGTGTAATAAAGGTTGTCACTGATGGCTCTGTCTGTCTTTAGCATTCTCAGTTGTGTGGTACCATCAACAAGTCTTGTTTCTGTGGAGAAAGACTCAGAACAGCGTAAGCAACAACAAAATATGCTTGTACCTGACATTTTATGGCTGTGCCTAAGAGAAAAATATTATAGATTGTATATTATAGATGGCTTAAACATTATTTATCTACACAGTTATCAAATTATAAACACAGGGCTTCCCTCGTGGTGCAGTGGTTGAGAGTCCACCTGCCGATGCAGGGGTCACGGGTTTGTGCCCTGGTCCGGGAAGATCCCACATGCCGTGGAGCGGCTGGGCCCGTGAGCCATGGCCACTGAGTCTGCGCGTCCAGAGCCTGTGCTCCGCCACGGGAGAGACCACAACAGTGAGAGGCCTTGCATACCACCAAAAAAAAAAAAAAAGTATAAACACATTATGCTTCAAAACTCATTTGGAAGCTCGTTTAGATGTACCAACATATACTGCCAATAATCATATTTTGACTTTACCTAAGTGCCTTTTAAATAATTTAATAAATTATTGTGAATGTTATATATTCAATGCAGACTGTATTAGACACAGGGTTAGGTGTGTCATATTAATTATCTTATTTATGTTCACCACAGCACAGAGCAGTAGATGATACCATCACCCCTACTTTAAGGAGCATAAGAAAGAACTTGATTAATGTGTTTAAAATCATGCAGGTTGTGAGAGTCAGAGACAGGATTTAGACTCAGGGTGGTCTCATTCTAAGTCTCATACTCTCAACCACTACCTTGTGATGCCTGTCATGACTCCTTTGCATAAATATATCCCACATCTCAAGGACTGACACTGAAAAATACACTTATCACTGGCCTGCAAACAAGAGTGGAGTGTCCAGTGTCTTTGGTCATGAGTTCTGGACAGGTAGGAGGAAAGAAGGGCAAGTTAGATTCTTTGGGAATCCAGTAAATTTGTGACTACCTCTATCTACTTAAAAGAGGTTATTCTTCAGGTAAATTGTTCTCCGAGTGTGTTCCTAGGACCATGAGCATTAGCATCTCCTTGAACTTGTTCAAAATGCAAATTCCCAGGTTTCATTTCAGGCATACAGAATCAGAAACTCTGAGAGTGCTTCAGCCAGCCCTCCAGGGGATTCTGAGGCAGGCTAACACTTGAGAATCACATTTTTAGGTCATTTATATTTCAGATCGCCTAAATTGCTAAGCATGGGCCATGGCCTCCACAAGTGGGCAGAGTGAGATTAGCATAAGGAATATCCATTTAGAGCCTCCCTTTTCATGTCTATGGGGTATCAGAGAACCAGGACTTTGCAAACTGTACATGAAGCATTATTCAGCTGTGTAGTTGTGATTCATAGTTCTGAATTTCCACTATTCCCTCTGGCAATCCACACTGCCTGAACTATGACTCCACTTATAAGCATGTGAATGTTTGGGGTGAGGAGGTTGGGAAGAGATGAGTGTAGGCTAGTAGAAAGATGAAGTGTGGCTGCAGTGCTGAGCCTCCAGGAAATGAGAGAGTGGGAGAGGGTAGGAAAAGCAGAACAGACAAAGAGCACAAAAGAGCAAAATGTTTATCATGTGGGGAAAAAACCTGAAATTAACATCAAAATCCCTGAGTTCTAATCTCAGCTCAACTATTTATTATCTGTGTTACTATGGGCAATTAATTTAACTATTTCCTATATGTTTAAACTATAAAACCACTAGTACCTATCTAACTTAAAGTATTATTGTGACAATCCAATGAGGTAATGACTGCAATCTTTTTTTTTTTACATCTTTATTGGAGTATAATTGCTTTACTATGGTGTGTTACTTTATGCTTTATAACAAAGTGAATCAGTTATACATATACATATGTTCCCATATCTCTTCCCTCTTGGATCTCCCTCCCTCCCACTCTCCCTATCCCACCCCTCTAGGTGGTCACAAAGCACCGAGCAGATCTCCCTCTTTGAAAACTAAAGTTCTATGTCAGTCATATTAATTTGACATAAATTATTATTAAACGTATTCTACACTTATTATTAGCAACAGAAATTGCTTCCAAGTAATTCTACCACTTTAATTAACAGTATAGCTGTTTGGGTTTAGGTAAAGCTTATTTACCTCTTATGAACTTAACAGAATTTTTTTCTGCTGTACGTGACAGAAACTCAAATCAGCTCATACATAGGGATGTTATCGATTCACATTACTAGAGGTTCAGAAAGGATGCTTGTTTCAGGCAAGAGAGGAACTCAAACATGCTGCCATGGCTCTCTCCCAGTTGCTCAGTTCAGGTCATCTCTACTTCTCTTTTCATGTCAACTTCATACATCTCTGCTTCAGGTAGGCTTTTTTTCCACAACCAAGAAAGATGACATCCCCAAATCCCCATATTCTATCTTCCCCAACAAATGATCCAAAATGAAGATAGCTTTTTCCATGATTCCAAGTGGAAAAATGCAAAGGAATATTTTAATTGGTCTAGCTAGATCCTCATGCTTATTTGTTAAGCAATCATTCTTCCGTAGAGATACAGAGCTATATCGGATGAGCCTAAATCTCTTTCCAATACTGTTGCAGGGGAAAACAGGATATGGAGATTGACATCCTAACAGGCCCACAGGTGGGAAATATCCCAAAGATCGAGATAAAGAGGGATGAAGAATGCAGTCTATGCCATTGACTATGCTTTATCTGGAATTGCTGAAAATAAATACCAGCATATGAAACTAACACTAATGGAATCAGAAAATGGAAATGGGAAGTGTAGATTGAATAGAGGAAATTTTGGTTGATTTTGGCAGTCAAGCACTTCTATTTTTGCTATGAAGCACTGGACATCCAGAGGCACAAGGAATAAAGAAATTGAGAAGGAGTTCTGCAAAATACAAGAAGGCAGTAAATGTTGTCTGTATTGAAACATTGTCCCCAATTTTGGCAACAAATGATATGCTGATAGTTTCCCTGAAATATCTTTATTAACTTATAGTCTATAAACTTCAGCTTTTCATAACTCAATCTAGTATTTCCAACCCCACAATGCTCTTTCTCCAGGACAACACCAGCAGCATGTTACAAAACAAATTCCAATCCTACATTGAGAAGATAAAAAGACAATGAAGGAAAGTAAAAATCGGTACATGTAACTATCCCGAAACTCATCTTCTCACTGTTCTCTTTTCTAAACATCTTCTAAACATTATTTATTTAACATTTCTTTTTAAGAGATCTTTAAAACAGAATTGAACATTTAAAAGGTCATTTTTTCTAGTGCTTTCTTGAAGCATATAAGATAAAAATATCTTATAATAACAATATACATATAATTATTATAGTATAAAAATGAGAGAAGCAACTTTCAAAAAGAGAGACTATACTAGTGTGTTTTTTTTCCCTAAAGCATGTAGTAGATAGAACTGAAATTTCTCTTGAAAAACAGTTATACTTTGTTCCTTCATTGCCAATTTGGTGTAGTGATTATTTGTATCAGGTTGAATGTGTCATCTCAAGGTGGATTTAACTCCAATCAGAGAAGTCAGGATGATAAAAGCAAGAAATTGCTATAAATGTTAAAGTACATTTTGCTCCTTACGGTATGTTCATTTATCTCTCTAGGGAATTAACTACTCATTTCCTTGTGTTCTCAAAATGTGGCCATTAAAAGCAACTTAATTATAATAATTTTGTAAGCATTTCCTTCTTCATGTACACATTAACTTAGCTGGAATTAGAATTTTAATAGATACCACTATGACTAGTGTCACACATTTTGCATGTGAGTAATTACAAAGTTAGAGCAAAGTTAGAACAAAAATAATACATCTATTTACCACTTCATTTGCTGATTAATTGGTAGCATTTGGAATCAGGTCAGCCTGCAGAGCAAAGGCATACTAACTAATTTTTTTATATATCATCAGAATTTGAATTTTTCCTATCTTCCAAGATTTGTTTGTCTCTTTTTTTTTGTTTTTGAGGTAGTGCTTAACGCTCAGGAAGTACTCTAATTTACCACTCATTACAGCCCCAAATAAACAGGAGAAAAAATATTTAAAATTGTTTTAGTGAGATTAACATTGAATGAATTGATAGACTAATGAACCAATACGTAAATATATAAACTGTAATGAGTAATGAATATATAAAATAAATCCCTCCTAAGCACATTTTTTCAGATATTGATTATGGAACTACCCATGCTTTTCTTCCCAAATGGCAAGTCATTTGATCCTTTTCTTCTACTCTTTCCCTCTCTCATCTGTGGACCAACTGCCATCTGTCTTAACAGAAGACTGCTCATCTCTCTCTGTAATACCCCCCAGAAGACAATGGCATTTGGTAGGTTTTCTTATGTATGAATGATGAGACATGCCCTCAAATCCTAGCAGCATCTGATTAAGAAAAATGCTTAACCTTTTGGTGTTTGCTTTTAATTTCACTGAGCCAATGATCATCCTGAACAAGCTAATCAAATATTGTAGTGGCTGATGAAATTAACAAGGCAGACACTAACATTTTATTGTCTGTACAGTAGTATATCAAGGATATAAATAATCTAAAAGGTAGATAAAATCAAATATACTATATCCCATAGTGTAGCTTTTATCCAGAAATGTGTCTTTATTTTTTTTTATTCTCCCTAGACCAATAGGCTACAGAGAATAATTTCTGAAAGTTGGCTTAAGTTTGGCTTATATTAGTTTATATTAGGGTTTTTTTGTTTGTTTGTTTTTTTGTTTTTTGACGAACCTCACGGTTTGCAGGATCTTAGTTCCTTCACCAGGGATTGAACCCAGGCCCCTGGCAGTGGAAGCTTGGAGTCCTAACCACTGGACTGCCAGGGAATTCCTTATATTAGGGTTTTATTAGGGCTCTATTTAATATTTATATCATCTTTATGTAACTAAATTAGGGTCGATAAAAGATAAATGCTAACAATTTTCAAATAAATAGTATAACAGTGATATGCAATCGCAATATTCTACACTTAACACAACTAGTGTTAAAACCAATTTATTTCCATAAAAAGCAAAAATAAGTATCTTATAAATATGTTGACTTTCATAATGAAGCTACATTGATATTCAATATTTATATAGATAATCTACAAATTAAAATATCTAAGTAGATAAGTTAACTACATTTATAGATTTCCCAGGAAGATTCCACTCCATGTGACCTTGGAGATCATCACCTCCATCATAGTTGTAATGTGCTCATCCAGTGCATTTACTATCACATTTGATTTATATGAATGGTGTCTTTAGATTGGTTTTATTAATCCCAATTTTACTCATGATAAAATTGGAAATCAGAAGTATTAAGTAACTTGTCTCAGGGCACAAGTAAGAGGTGGCAGGAGCTATGATTTAAACACATGTCTATTTTGTAGGAGATATCATTTCATAAAACACCACTGTGTCCTGCACAATTTCCTTAAGGCATTCACTTCATAAAGGTCTCACTGGCATTATTCACAACAACCTACCACACTGATTTGCTTCCTTGCGAAGATGGCTTCTGTGGACATTCCTTTTGGCTGCACTTCTATGGTTTAAAGTAAGAACCTAGATTTTCCCTAGCATGGGTAGAGTGGAGCTTCTGAATTCCTCTGTGTGGCAACTTAACTGATGCTGAAGAATGGTTCTTAATGTATACTTTATTACTTCTCTACATTTCCATAGCCAAGTATATATTTTGCAAAACCCTGCGAGATTTTACTCTTGCTAAAGCACAAATGTTTTCCCCTTTTCTAACACAAATTTTCATTACCTATTTCCAATCTACTGGAAGATTTAGAAATGAAATAGTGCCTGAGCTTTTGAGATATAAAATTGAATTAAATTTACATACATGCAGTACCCACTCTCTAGGAGCTGCATAATCTTTCTCATCTCTAAAATCCTGTTGCTGATATATATGAACTGAAAAAGAAGCCAATTCAGGGAGGAGATGGTTCAAGATATGCAAAGGGTAAATCCCATTAGAATGGATTTACAATTCAATTACATGAAATGCAAGGGACTAGGCAAATTATTGGGGCTATTCATGTTATTTCATTAGATTGAAATTTCACTATATTAAAAATAAGGAGTTACTAGCTATACCTTGAAAAGACAGTTGAAGGTCACTGTTCTAACATGATTTGACTTGTTTATAAAGTATTTCCTAAAGCTGATTTCATCTGTTGTAACTTATTGCAAGAGATTTCATTTTAGCTTTCCAAGAAATGCCAAATTGCTGAATAACGATGGGGAGCTTCACGTGTATATATCTTCTGAGTGGAGACTACATATGTTTTGATTTGTAGGTATGTGAATAAGTAGCATTTTCTGAAAAATTATAATAACAAATTACTCATAACATTAGAAAATGTTATTTTAGTGAATAAAACACTAAGCAGTACTCAAATTATGTCATTCAAAAATTTCAGCTAACAAAAATTTTCTATTTATTAGAATTCATTCTAAAAATGTGCCTAAGAAATCAGTTGAGAAGGGCATAAAACGGAAAAGGGGAAATAGTAAAACAACATATGAATCTTACAAATAGCGTAATTCACATTTATAATTCAAGTTTGCTTCCTTCACTTAGATGCATAGTCCTCCAGTTTAGCAAAAATAAAAGGTATAGAGAAGTAGCTGGGGAAAAGTTGGTGAATCTTTGAGGGAGCTGTGTAGATATATCTCTTGAGGAATTATACCACATTATATATGGAAATGATTGACCACTAATTGAAAGTATTACACAATTCTGAAATGAAGCTTTATGATTTAACAGGAGCCTACACAAGGAATCTGAAACTCTATATTCTGTTGGCAGTTGAACTTTCAGTCTTTATGCAAATTTTTGAATGCTTTTTTATCATTTCTTGTGCTTCCTTTCCTTCATTCCTTCCACAAAGAATTAGTGTTCTCTTCTAGTCCTTTCAGTGAAGTGAAGACCAATTCTTTCTGAACATTCATTCAAAGACTTTCATTTTAAGGCTTTCTGCTGGCACTGATGGCAGAGCAATGAACAAGAAAGTCAGGTCCTGCTCCCATGGAGCTTGGCAGGGAAGCAGGCAGGCAAATAATAAATGAGTTTTAAAAATTTGATAAGATGAATGTGATGGGGTTGGAAATACATAAAAGGCTTTGCTAAAACAGAGAAGAATTGGGGGTTAGTTTGAATTCAGTGTTGGGTAAGGTCTCCCTGGGAAGATTAATTAAATCTGATGCATAAATTTTAAAAATAATCCAAAAATATTGTAGTTGCAGAAAATAGCCAATTTAAATATCTAAGGAGGTTGAAATTAGAATACTGAATGAAAGAAGGAATTCAAGTGTGGTTATAGCATAAGGGACATGGTCCCTAGTGTCCCATTCATGTGGGACAGTGGAGGCTGATGAAAGTTAGGGAGAAACTGTTACCTTTATGACTGATCATTTCACCCTGTTCCTCTACTGCTTTGGTCCACAGTTGGGCTACATTTCCCAGCCTCCTTTGTAATGAGTTAGAGTCATGTAACTGCATATAACCATTACAACATGGTCATAAATATTTCATGCCACTTCCAAGCTTAATCCATAAAAGTCTCTCACATAATTATCCATGTGCTTTCCCCAGGCTTAATTTAGAAGTCACTTGTTGAAACAGACTGAGCCACAAAATGAGCTTTTTCTAATTCACTCTGAAGGAAAGTCATGTGTTTATCAAGAAAGTTGATTTGGACTTTATGTGGACAAAAAAATTTAAAAAACTACTGTGTTTAGCCACTGAAAATTTCATGTTTGTCTGTTACAACAGCATTACCTAAAATAATACAATAAAGAATTTGTATCTTACTCTAATGGCAATAATGTAACTGAGCAGGACCCTATGGGGCCTTCCCAAGACAGATTCCCTCCTCTGCCCCATGTCCTTCACTTGCCTCTTGTCTGTTAAAAACTTTATCCTTTTAGGCCTTCCCCAAGTTCCAAAGAATAAATTTAATCAGAGAAGTCAGAAAATGCAGAAAGAAAGGAAAACAGTCAAGCAAGGCAAAATAATAATAGTTTAGCCATTAAACAAAGTCAAGGACTTTTCCTCTTCAAGGACTATAGATAATATTCTGAGCCATGTCCTTCGAGCTGTTTTGCAGATACTGAAGCCCCTACCAGGAAGAAGAAGTTAACTGTATGCTGCCTAAAAGCACTCAGACCCAAGACTGGTTGGAACCAGAAGGTTGATGATGCTGACTCACAATTACATGTCCATGAGCTGATCACACACCCACAACACCCCCGTCATTAGCAACCTTTCTCTGAAAGCCTTCAGGGAGTTCATGCCTTTCAGCACTAGCTACCTGGACTCCTTGCTTGGCACCCTGCAATAAATGCTTCACTTTCCTTCACCACAACCCAGTGTCAGTAGATTGGCTGTACTGCATGCAGGTAAGTGGACCCAAGTTTGGTTTTGTAACAATAGAATATATAGATATATTGTGAGTGATACAAAAAATATATATATTTTTTAAAAAGCCCTGATATGATGTAGAGAATGGGTTGTTAAGAAACAGGAACAAGGAAACCAATTAAGAAGCTATTGGAACAGACCAGACAAAACGACAGTGTCTTTGACTAGGGTATAAGTAGAGAAGAAGTGAAGTGAACACATTTTTGTATAATATGAAGCTGAAACCAATAAATTTCACTGACATATTATTTGGGAGAAGGGAAAGAAAGAACTTCCAAGGATGACTCTCAAGTGTTTATTTTAAATTTATTTACATAATCTTTGTAAAAATTTAGAAGAGTTTTAGATTTATAGAGGAATTACACAAGTTGTACTGAGATTTTAATGTACACCTCACCCAGTTTCCTCTATAGCTAACATCTTACCCTCTTAAGGTATGTTCACCACAACCAAAAAACAATCAGCATTTCTACATTACTAGTAATTAAATACTACACTATATTTTATTTTTACTATTTTTTCCCTAAAATTCGTTTTCTGTCCCAGGATTCCATGCTAGAATACCACATTATATTTAATTGTTATCTCCTTAGCTTCATCAGGTGTATAATAATTTTCTACATTTTTGTTTCTATTTTTGATGACTTTAACTGTTTTGAATAGCCCTGGTCAGATATTTAGAAGCATGTCCTTTAATTTGGGTTTGTCTGATGACTTTCCCATGGTTAGATTGAGGTTATGAGTTTCTTGAGAGAACTATCACAGAGATAAATATTATTCTCATGAGTTTATCTCATGCATATTTATTTTATACTTTGGAGTATAATCCACTACCACTTTATTTTGTTGCTCATATTATTCAGTTTTGGCCATTAGGTGATATTTTATCTTGGCTCCTGTGTCCATATGACAAGACCAATATTTTTCTTGCTTGAGAACATCCTTACTTTTTGTCTCTAAAACATGTGCCAGGTTCACCTTGTATATTAGTGCCCCATCTCTAGAATCAGTCATTTCTCCATGGGGCCGTATTTCATTTCATTGGAGAATGGAATTAGGAACCAAGATCTATACACTGAGTATGTTCATTACTACAGGGATGTCATGCTTGCAGTTTCTCTCAGAAAACAAAGCTAGAAAACATATGTATATATACTAACCCATGTATAAATACTTATCTATAATTATTTATTTACCTTCCGTCTGTAGCTATATTAAGCTAAACCTGAATTGATGCTGATATCTCTGACTCTAATCCAGTACTACATGATTTATTTTAGCTTCTTCCCCCTATTAATCTGTAATACCTCTTTCCAACAGTGACAAACCTGGCATCCCCCATCTCTCATCCATATATTTGCTTGCTCAGTTCTGGAATTTATGCACAACTGTTTCAGAATTACTAACCTGTACCTCTGTGAGAAAACAATTTTACCAACCATACTAGAGTGCTCATATGAAATTCCTTTTGTCTTTAATCTTATAGTTTCCAGTCAAAATATCATTTTCCAGAATTACTTAGGTCAGCCCCTTTACCCCTCACCACCTCAATGAAGATGTGTCATTCATTTGCAATACAGTTAATTATTTTGTCACAGTCTGCATTCCTCCCGAGTATCCTCCAACAGTCTGGCTGATTATATTTTTAATTTTCTTATATTAGATTTAATCTTTCTGGTGTGAAGTTCTATGATTTTTGAACAAATGTATAATGCCATGTGTCCATTACTAAGATACCATACAGAATATGTCCAGCATTCCAAAATTCTCCACTGTTTCCTCTAGTCAAACACTCCATCTCCTCTCTCCGAGGTTCTTGATTTGAGCAACTCAATGAATTGTAGTCTTATCTCTGAAACGGGGAAGGCTATGGGATTATTCAGTTTAGATTTATTGAGTCTGAGAAACTTTATGACATTCAGGGTCAAGAAGGTTTTATTGTATTCTGCTCCCACCATGACCAGTTTTCTCTCTGAATTTTGACAGATGTGCCCTGGTTGTTTCCAACAGGGTGATGTGGAAGAAGAAAAATCATTGAAAGAAGGTACAAAAGTTAAGTGAAGCGTGATATATTGCTTGTCTGGATTAGAGAATATATTAAAAACCCAGAAGCAGCTGTAGTTAATGTCTGTAGAAAGGTAGTTGAAGACTTGTATGTGAAATAAATTTTAAAATATATTGTACAGCACAGGGAAATATAGCCATTATTTTGTAATAAATATAAATGGAGTATAATATGTAAAAATATTGAATCACTATGTTGTACACCAGAAGCTAATATAATATTGTAAACCAAATATAGTTTAATAAAGAAAAATATTAAAGAAATAATTTTAAAACTCATTGGTTTTAAAGCCATAAGAGTTAGGTCCAAACCAAGCCTGTGGGGCCTTAATTGTCACTCATCATCTCTGAGCCACTGTCTTCGCCTATACAAAGAACACATCATTTTAGGCTTACTTACCCCAATAAGTTTATTGGGAGAATTAAAAGATAGAAGACTTTGGAACACATTTAGTTTTTTTTAAAATAAGTTATAACTTTTATTATTAACCCCTTTGAGAACTAGAAATGCAGATGTTATAGTCACTTCCAAACATGATAGTAAAATTTTTATTTTCCAGCAAGGAAATCATATAGAAAACAGTATAGATTTAAAATGTATATGATGTTTCAAAATTATTCTTTTTTTTTTTTTTTTTTTGCAGTATGCGGACCTGTCACTGTTGTGGCCTCTCCCATTGTGGAGCACAGGCTCCAGACGTGCAGGCTCAGTGGCCATGGCTCTTGGGCCCAGTCGCTCCACGGCATGTGGGATCTTCCCGGACCGGGGCACGAACCCGTGTCCCCTGCATCGGCAGGCAGACTCTCAACCACTGCGCCACCAGGGAAGCTCCAAACTGATTCTTAAAGAAGAAAAAATCATCTATAACAGTTCCCAACTGAATTCTCTTGGAAGTAGTAATTTTCAAAAATTATATCCTTTGGAAAGAAAAAAAATAGCCTCAACAGTATACTTAACTAAATGAATAATTCTCTATTTTCCCATAAGCAATTCAAGTCTTAAAGTTAACATGAATTATAAAGAAGAAAAAATACAGATAATCTATCTTCAAACTTTTAAAGGAAAACATTACTCTTGACTTAATCTTCAAAATCTGACTCTTAACTATTGTCAGTATTAAGCAACACGAATAATAACTCATTTGCTATGTGATCAAAACTTAAATACTAATTTTGCTCACTGTCTGGCAAGGGTAGAGTCAAATAGACACAATGCATAAAGTACTAGTGATTGTGACTGTGTGTGATATCAGACCAGAGTCCAAAAATTCTTCTATAACTCTCCCTGGTGCAGTAGGGAATGAAGTGGTTGCAATAACCCCATTGTAGTAACCTAACAACAAAAAAATGATAGTTCTGTTTGAAGGCACATTTTGTATGTCATTTCATACAGACTGTACACATCCTGGAGAGTGGGAAAGAAAATTAGGGGGGTTTCTAGCTAAAATTTAATGAATTAGTTAGCAATGCCCTTCTTCATATGAAAGTGTCTAAATATAATTTTAGGTCACACTCTGCAAAATGCTTATGAAAAATCAAAAGTATGTATAGGACTGATGCTTGAAATGTTATTTTTTCCCTGTATCAAAACCTGAAAATGTAAGTCATTATTTTAGTGACAGACATAGCTCTTACAGTGATCAGCATGAAAATTAGTGAATGGTTATTAAAAATAATCTGTAATCAAAATTTGTATACAACTTTCTAATTTTTCATCTATAAAAAATTATTTTTTTCTGAACCTCTCAGCCTCACACTGCAGGCTGCTATAAAGATAAACAATCTCAGAAAGTCCTACATAAACAAGTTAACACTAAAAGAGCTTCTAAATTATATTTAGAAAGGGGGAAAGTTGTGGCTCTAGGATAATGACAGGAATGAAATATTCTTGCCAAATTCTAAAGCAGCATCCTGATCTAAATTTAGGGAGGCTTGCGGTGGAACAAATGCTGGATGCAGAGTTAAGAAGACTGTCGCTTCGGTCATGCCTATGTGCCAGGGTTCTGTTGGCAAGATAAACCTCTGTGCTTAACGATCATAAAGAGAGAAGGGGAGAAGAGTGTGCTGACCATTTTTCCTAATTAAAGATAACACGCTGCAAACAAGTAAACTGAAGAAATGTTTTTCATGATTTCCTGTAATTATTTTATGACAAGGATGGTCTTGAAGGACATTCTGTTATCCCCTGTGGATGGAATTTGTACCTCTCCTTCTTTGTGGACTGGGATGCTGTAGATTGAATGTTTATATCCTCCCAAACACCCAAGGTGATGGTATTAGGAAGTATGGCTTTGGGGAAGTGATTTGTTCATGAGTGGAGCACTCATAAATGGAATGAATGCCTGTATAAAAGAGACCTGAGAGAGATTCTTTGCCCCTTCTGCCATGTGAGGACACAGCAGGAGGACAGCCCTCTGTGAACTAGGAAGTGGGCCCTCACCAGACACCAAATCTGCCAGCACCTTGACCTTGGACTTCCAGCATCCAGACTGTGAGAAATAAATATCTGTTGTTTATCAGCCACGTAATCTGGTGGCTTCAAGAAATAGTGATAGGACTCTTGGTTAACTCTGGAGGACAGAACATTACCATTGTTCAGAGAGGGTTCTGGAGTCAGACTCTGCACAATGTGAGTTCTAACTTTACAAAATACTTGCTCATTGACTTTTGGAAGATTTTTTAAAACTTGTTCTTATTCAGTTAATTTATCTTTAAAATGAGGATAATAATACTACCAGTGCCAGCTGAAGAGACTGAGAGATTTTAATGATATCATCTATACATACTGCCTAGAAAAGCACTTGACCATAATAAATGTCCAATAAATATGTTAAATATCATAATTATTAGAAATAGTAGCTCACTTCCTCACTAGATGGATTTGTGTTAATTGTCAATATTTAAGAGTATAAAATCAAAGTTTGATATTAGGGTAAGAAAGGTCTCTCTAAGGATGATATGAACAGCTGGTAAAATGGAAAAAAAAACTAATGAAATTTCCTTAGAGTTCTTGATATTATTACAAAAATAATACATATAAAGCTATTGGTAGATTGTGCATGATAGGCTAGTATCCTGTAAGTGTTATCTTAAAATGTAATTTTGGGAACTGGAAGATAGGCTGAGAAACAAAGGTGATAATAAGAAAAATAAAGTAACACCCAAATGGTATATTTTATAACCCAATAATGATAGTGTATCATATAAGCAATTATGAGTAAGAAACCCATAATATGGAGTTCTAGAATTAGAGAACAAAATATAACAATGTATACAGTATGGTCCCAAATTATATAATTACATTTCTATGTGTGAATGTGTGTGTGTGTTTGTGTGTACCCACAAGATGGGGAAGACCGAAGAATATATGGAAAATATTATTAGTGATTTTCTCAAAACGGCACAATGATGGGTGGTGTTAATGTCTTTTTTCCTATTTTAGAATCCCTCTAATTTTCTACTGTGAGTGTTTATTAGTCATGAAATTAGATAAGGTTTCTTGATATAAAAGAACAAATCTCTCTATAAACAATGACAAAATATAATCCAGTCAAGGAAATTGTTAAGGCATTTCCTAAAGTTGTCACCTCAGGTACAGTGCTTCAGATCTTACCTTACAGCAAGCTAACAAGTTAGCCTGTTACAGTTTCATAGATACGAAAAGACACGAGGTTTCTGGGTCAGGGCAAAAGCAGTTGATTATACATAGCTATAGCAAGGGCCAGAGTAACGTCTTGCCACAGTTTTCTAAGCCTAATTCTCACAGGGCAACATCATGAGAGTCAGGTGTTTCCTGCCTGCACACTGGGATGAATCACAGGAGAAAGACACTGATATTAGTAAGCCTCTAATCTTATACACGTACTTATGGAAAACTGGCCCAACCTCCTCTTCAGAGAGAGAGACATTACCTTTATTACTCTGGAATTTAAATCTGCTCCAGGGAGGGAAGCATCTCTCCCTTTTCAAGGCTATTTGTTTATATAAGAGTCCTGAAAAGAAATGAGACCCATAGAAATATGAGAGATCAAGAAAGAACTGTCTTCCAATAAAACCATCTCACTAATTTATAAAGACATATTAAGTGGGTCTAGTTGAAGCTGCAAATTCAATAAAGCACCTGATATATGGAGATTGCTATCTTGGAAGTCTGACGATACAATCTGTGTTAGCATGGACTCAAACACATGGCACTGAATTTCTCTTTAGCTTCGTTTTGACCTACTTTCCCCCTAATTTATCTGTTCATGAGAAACCCCCAAAATGTTTCTAGTACTCAGGGTTTGAATTCACATCTTCATTATGATTGAAAAACTCAAGTGAATGCTACAAAGTTGTTCTAAGTAAGAGAAAAATATAGAAGAAGACCATTTGTGAGAATTCTTATAAATTACAAAGAAGGAGATGTTGGCCAACTTTATTCAAGACTCTAAATGTACTTATCCATCTTTATTTTATTGTCCAATAGCATTTCATAAAGCTTAACCTAGACAAAATAGCAAAGACAGTGACATTGATGATACTGAAGTGCATAAGGTCAAAGGTAAGAGAGAGATCAGAAAGTAAACCTCTGGTGTACTGCTTTTGTTTTGCTCCATTGTTTGCAAAAGATAAGATTTGTTTTGTCACTCTTCATTTCAAAAATGCACACCCTAAGATAAAGTTAGGTGAAAAACTGATATGGATAAGAAACATAACTAGTTTTTTAACTTTATACCTGTGACTTTTCACTCATTCAAAAATGAGGTCCATTCACTGGACCTCAAGGAATTGCACCTTCACTTTTTATCTGTAGACACAAGAGTTGGCTGCCTCAAGAGAGCTCTTTTCCCCTGATTCTGCAGGGATTAATAGATTTATTGTGGAATGTAAGCCATAGTGAAGCTAAGAAGTCAGTTCACTAAGGAGGAAGTATGGGCTAATTTTTGTGAATACAAACAGGCTTCCTTATAGTCAGATGGAGAGAGGGAGGGAAATGAATGTAACACTAAGGGGAAGGAACAGCGTGTTACTTGGGCCAGAAGCTTATCTTAAAGGAATTGAGAGAGCACAGCACAAAACTGCTAGGGCTCAAACACACAGCATTCATTTGAGCACCTGAAAGACCAGAAAACCAACAGTGTAGATACCAGTATCTCCTGGAAGCCAAGAGATCAGAAAGGACCTAAGATTGGCATTTGAGTTAACAAGATCACTCCTCGTCTCTCCAGGAATCATGAGCCCTGTTGGTAGAAATTTAAGAGTGGACTTTGGCAGGATTCTCACTTCCCACATGAACCTACACATTATATTCTTTTTACTTGTTTCCTATAACCTCAATTTGATAGCACATACAAGGGAGGAGCATTAGAATGCCCAATATGCATTTTCTGAGATATTATGAATACATCTATAACCAAGTGTTTCCCAATCATCTATTTGTGTATCAATAAAATCATATTTTGAGTTACCAAAATAGTCACTAAAGTAATGAATCAATCGCCCAGCCTTCCTCCTTGGTGATAAAGATGACCTTTCAATGTCTCTCTCCTCCCCCTATCCCTCTGTTCTGCAATCTAGCTTCCTTCAAAAAAATTTTTTTTAATATTTATTACATATATTAGGTAAAAAAGAAAGGAAGTTTTTTTTTTTTTCGGAAAGACTCGAATTTAAGCATTTATAAACTTTAAGTATCTTAGAAATTAATAAACATTTATCATTCTCTACACTTTATTAACTTTGATTCTTTTAAGCTCATATAACCTTATAATTGGCTGGAGGGAGGGGGGATGGAAGAGGAGGAAAGGCAACATTTATTTATTTACATGGCATTTCAATGCCCTTTGAATTCCTTTTCTTCCCTTTCAGTTTTCATCAGTTTTCCTGTTTCCTGAAACCATGTACTCACTGGTAAATTCACCTCAAACATGGTGCAAATGAGAGAGAAATACCAGTATCACCCACTTAGTTTCACTTTGGCTGTTTTGTGTGCCCATCTTCATTTCTCTATATATTACCTTATTGCTGGAATTCTAACTTCCTCACACCTGCTTCTACATCATCCCAGTGGTATAAAGAGATGCCAAAGCCAGATCTCAAACACAGGACCCTTTGATTCTCTTCTAGAACTTCTCTTCTGGAGTAATGTCATAATGACAATCACCTTAAATTACTAAGATGGTAGCTATTAAATTCAGGCACCTAGAAAATATTGAAGCAGGATATTGTTTAGCAGAGCTTTTTCTCTACTTTTCAAATGTTACTGGTGGGGAGCTGTCTCCTTCATCTACATGTCTGCCTTTAGGTGTTTCAGTTCAGGTACCCCTGACATGGAGCCAGCTCTGAGCAAAACTCCAAAGGTGACATTTATCTTTGGTGATCTATTTGGTGCTGAGAAGCCCCTAGTACTCTTCTTTTTCCATTTATTAAAACCTATTTCTAGACAACTATTTGCCTTGAATTGTGTTCTGTTTTAGTCACCTTCAAATAAAGCCACCAAAAAACCTCAACAGCAGGTAACCTGTATAGTCAGCAATAATAATTTCTGCTAGAATTACTTGTACCTAAAATAATTTTTGAAAACTCTTCTTTTTCCACTATGTAAAAATTTTTGAGAATTTCTAGAGAATAGAAGTTATTTTGAAATATAAAATTATTTGTTTCAATGTTCCTGAAATCGATCATCACAGATGTTATCTTCCTCCACCAAGAAATTAGTCCAGCGTCTTATTGAAAAAGAATTTTTCCATTTTTTTATATTATAATAGGCCTAGAATAGAGTAGTTTTTTATAAACATCTGTTAATAATAATGGTCATTGAATCTTCCATTGACTCATCTGAGGATTGATTACTTAGTATCATCATACACTTATTGTGTATAAGTATTTCGCTATAAAATAAGGGTAAAATTAAATAACAATCAGATTAAATGATATTAAATGAAATTAAATCATTGAGTACACTAAGACATGCCAAATATATTGACAAATTTATTAATTTAAGCATGGAAAAATCCAAAGTAATTTTTGTTCTACCCATTCATACAAAAGGAGCACTTTGTTTTTAGAAATGTCTTTATTTAAATCTGTAGAGTTGAAATTGTCAGATAACTAATGCACTTTTATTAGCATATTTCAAGATAGCAGCTGTTGGTTTGTAAAATCCTTTTTTTGTCACTTTTAATCAAAATCAAAATCTTTAATCACAATCTTATTTTCATTTCATCCAGTTTAGTAGCTTCAAAATTAATTCATACAGAGTCTTAAAATTCATGATACAAAACATGAAAACTCAGAATCCACAGATGTCATCAGTAGGCAAGTAGTCACAGGAAACCTGTGACCAGGATTTTAACATTTACATAGCACTTCAAAATGTATCAGCAGGGTTTGCATCAGAATCTTGATGTCCTGTCACTGATCTTTTTCTGGAATAAAGAAGTAAATATTCAAGAATGTAGTTTTTTACTTAATTATACTATAATAGCAAAGTGAGCTCTTTTAGTCACTGCTCTATTAAGAAAATAAACATTCATTACACATACAAACGCACAAATTATTGGGGGAAAGGAGAGTTAGAAGAAGAAGATTGGGGAGGAGAGATATGGATGTATTTATTGAGTACTAACTACACATCTGTCTTTTTGCCAGATATTTCATTCAACCCTTGAAATTACAGCTGTCAAGTAGATACCCACATTTAACAGATGAGATGCCTGAGGGCCAGATGTGATAATTAACGTAGAGTACAAACTCATTATGTGGTTCCAGAAAATAAGCTCTTTCTTCGACCAGTTGAAGCCTATTATAGGAGTATATTTTCTGCTTGGATTTCAGCTTTTCATTTCAGGTATAAATCTAAAAGAAACATGGATGGGGTCTTGCAACTCATTGACAAATCCACCTTCTTATTTGTAGAAAATTCATGGACATACTTCGAATTTCTTTATGTAAGATGCTCTCTGCATCTCTTTCTATCCCTTGCACTCTGTTTCTTTACATACTTTCCCTTGGAAATTATATCACCACAATGGAATAAGTGTACCTATCTGTATCGATTAAGCAGTTACTGCTTAAATACACACATATACATACACTCTCACACATTCAAAATATTGTGTAACATATCCTCTCCTTTCTATTCTGTAGTAAATATATTGCAAAAATGACCTAAATCCTTCACCCTTCTCTGTATCACTTTTTTTTTCTCTTCTGGTTTTTTGGTACCCTATCTTGCTGGGTCATCCTATTTGCTTTGCTCAGTGACAGATGAGTAGCTCTGACTTAAATAGAAACTTGTAAACAGTTCTTGTGCTGGCCCCCACTCCTGCCTCAGCCTCTGCTGCCTTCACTGATTCTCCTCTTTCCCCTTGGTCCTCACGTGGCACCCTAGCACTACCACAGCAATGTTCTAGAACCCTGGTTGGATTCTTGCTGAACTCCAAATCACCGTGTGGAGGACAGGCTCTTGGTGCTGCAGCCATGAATCAGGGCTGTGCCACTGATATGGGAGAGCTAAGTCCAGGACACTGGTCCACAAGAGACCTCCCAGCTACATGTAACATCAAACAGCAAAAATCTCCCAGAGATCTCCATCTCAAAGCCAAGACCCAGCTCCATTCAATGACAAGCAAGCTGCAGGGCTGGACCCCCTATGCCAAACAACGAGAAAGACAGGAACAAACCCCATCCATTAGCACAGAGGCTGCCTAAAATCATAATAAGGCCACAAACAACGGAAAACACACCACCAGACATGGAACTGCCCACCAGAAAGACAAGATCCAGCCTCATCCACCAGAACACAGGCACTAGTACCCTCCACCAGGAAGATTACACAACTCACTGAACCAGCTTTAGCCACTGGGGACAGACACCAAAAGCAACAGAAACTACGAACCTGCAGCCTGCAAAAAGGAGACCCCAAACACAATAAGATAAGCAAAATGAGAAGACAGAGAAACACACAGCAGATGAAGGCACAAAGCAAAAACCCACCAGACCTAACAAATGAAGAGGAAATAGGCAGTCTACCTGAAAATGAATTCAGAATAATGATAGTAAAGATATCCAAAATCTTGGAAATAGAATGGAGAAAATACAAGAAACATTTAACAAGGACCTAGAAGAACTAAAAAACAAACAAGCAGAGATGAACAACACAATAAATGAAATTAAAAATTCTCTAGAAGGAATCAAGAGCAGAATAACTGAGGCAGAAGAACGGATAAGTGACCTGGAAGACAAAATAGTGGAAATAACTACTGCAGAGTAGAATAAAGAAAGAAGAATGAAAAGAATAGAGGACAGTCTCAGAAACTTCTGGGACAAATTAAACACACAAACATTCAAATTATAGGGGTCCCAGAAGAAGAAGAGAAAAAGAAAGGAACTGAGAGAATATCTGAAGAGGTTATAGTTGAAAACTTCCTTAATATGGGAAAAGAAATAGTTAATCAAGTCCAGGAAGGACAGAGAGTCCCATACAGGATAAATCCAAGGAGAAACACTCCAAGACACATATTAATCAAACTATCAAAAATTAAATACAAAGAGCACATTTTAAAATCAGCAGGGGAAAAACAACAAGTAACACACAAGGGAATCCCCATAATTTTAACAGCTGATCTTTCAGCAGAAACTCTGCAAGCCAGAAGGGAGCGTCAGGATAAATTTAAAGTGATGAAAGAGAAAAACCTACAGCCAAGATTATTCTACCCAGCAAGGATCTCATTCAGATTTGACAGAGAAATTAAAAGCTTTACAGACAAGAAAAAGCTAAGAGAATTCAGCACCACCAAACTAGTTTTACAACAAATGCTAAAGGAACTTCTCTAGGCTGTAAACACAAGAGAAGGCAAAGACCTACAATAATAAACCTAAAACAATTAAGAAAATGGTCATAGGAACATACATATTGATAATTATCTTAAATGTAAATGCTCCAACCAAAAGACATAGACTGATTGAATGGATACAAAAACAAGACCTGTATATATGCTGTCTACAAGAGACCCACTTCAGACCTAGGTACACATACAGACTGAAAGTGAGGAGATGGAAAAAGTTATTCCATGCAAACGGAACTCAAAAGAAAGCTGGAGTAGCAATTCTCATATCAGACAAAATGGACTTTAAAATAAAGACTATTAGAAGAGACAAAGGAGGACACTACATAATAATCAAGGGATCAATCCAAGAAGAAGATATAACAATTGGAAATATTTATGCACCCAACATAGGAGCACCTCGATACATAAAGCAAATCCTAACAGCCATAAAGGGGAAATTGACAGTAACACAATCATAGTAGGGGACTTTAACACCCCACTTTCACCAATGGACAGATCATCCAAAATGAAAATAAATAAGGAAACACAAGCTTTAAATGATACATTAAACACAATGGACTTAATTGATATTTATAGGACATTCCATCCAAAAACAACACAATACACATTCTTCTCAAATGCTCATGGAACATTCTCCAGGAGAGATCATATCTTGGGTCACAAATCAAGCCTTGGTAATTTTAAGAAAATTGAAATTGTATCAAGTATCTTTTCCGACCACAATGCTATGAGACTAGATATCAATTACAGGAAAAAATTTGTAAGAAATACAAACACATGGAGGCTAAGCAACACATTACTTAATAACCAAGAGATCACTGAAAAAATCAAAGAGGAAAGCAAAAAATACCTAGAAATGAATGACAATGAAAACACAATGACCCAAAACGTATGGGATGCAGCAAAAGCAGTTCTAAGAGGGAAGTTTATAGCTATACAAGCCTACCTTAAGAAACAAGAAACATCTCAAATAAACAACCTAACCTTACACCTAAAGCAATTAGAGAAAGAAGAACAAAAAATAACCAAAGTTAGCAGAAGGAAAGAAATCATAATGATCAGATCAGAAATAAATGAAAAAGAAATGAAGGAAACAATAGCAAAGATCAATAAAACTAAAAGCTGGTTCTTTGAGAAGATAAACAAAATTGATAAACCATTAGCCATACTTATCAAGAAAAAAAGAGAGAAGATGCAAATCAATAGAATTAGAAATGAAAAAGGAGAAGTAACAACTGACCCTGCAGAAATGCAAAGGATCATGAGAGATTACTACAAGCAACTATATGGCAATAAAATGGACAACCTGGAAGAAATGCACAAACACTTAGAAATGCACAACCTTCCGAGACTGAACCAGGAAGGAATAGAAAATATGAACAGACCAATCACAAGCACTGAAATTGAAACCGTGATTAAAAATCTTCCAACAAACAAAAGCCCAGGACCAGATGGGCTGGTCACAGTTGAATTCTATCAAACATTTAGAGAAGAGCTAGCACATACCCTTCTCAAACTCTTCCAAAATATAGCAGAGAGAGGAACACTCCCAAACTCATTCTATGAAGCCACCATCACCCTGATACCAAAACCAGAGAGATGTCACAAAGAAAGAAAACTACAGGCCAATATCACTGATGAATATACATGCAAAAATCCTCAATACAATACTAGCAAACAGAATCCAACAGCACATTAAAAGCATCGTACAGGACTTCTGGGAAGATGGCGGAAGAGTAAGACGCGGAGATCACCTTCCTCTCCACAGATACACCAGAAATACATCTACGCGTGGAACAACTCCTACGGAGCACCTACTGAATGCTGGCAGAAGACTTCAGACCTCCCAAAAGGCAAGGAACCCCCCACGTACCTGGTTAGGGCAAAAGAGAAAAATAAACAGAGACAAAAGGATAGGGACGGGTCCTGTACCAGCGGGAGAGAGCTGTGAAGGAGGAAAAGTGTCCACACACTAGGAAGCCCCTTCGCGGGTGGAGACTTCGGGAGGCGGAGTGGGGGAGCTTGGGAGCCGCGGAGGAGAGCACAGCAACAAGGGTGTGGAGGGCAAAGCGGACAGATTCCAGCGCAGAGGATCGGGCCGACCAGCACTCACCAGCCGAGAGGCTTGTCTGCTCGCCCGCCGGGGCGGGCGGGACTGGGAGCTGAGGCTCCGGCTTTTGTCGGAGCGCCGGGAGAGGACTGAGGTTGGCGGCGTGAACACAGCCTGCAGGGCGTTGGTGCGCCGCGGCTGGCCGGGAGAGAGTCCGGGGAGGGGTCTGGACCTGCCAAAGAGGCAAGAGACTTTTACGTCCCTCTTTGTTTCCTGGTGCACGAGGAGGGGGGATTGGGAACGCTGCTTGGGAGAGCTCCGGGGACGGGCGCGAACCGCGGCTAAGAGTGCGGAGCCCAGAGACGGACATGGGACGCTAAGGCCACTGCTGCCGCCGCCAGGAGGCCTGTGTGCGAGCGCAGGTCACTAGCCACACGCCCTTCCGGGGAGCCTGTGCAGCCCGCCGCTACCGGGGTCCCGGGATCCGGGGATGGCTCCCCCGGGAGAGCGCACGGCGCGCCTCAGGCTGCAGCATCACGCCGGCCTCTGCCGCTGCAGGCCCGCCCCGCACTCCGTGACCCTCCCTACACCCCGGCCTGGGTGAGCCAGAGCCTCCGAATCAGCGACTCCTTTAACCCCGTCCTGTCTGAGCAAAGAACAGACGCCCTCCGGTGACCTACACGCACAGGCGGGGCCAAATCCAAAACTGAGCCCCTGGGAACTGTGAGAACAAAGAAGAGAAAGGGAAATCTCTCCCAGCAGCCTCAGAAGCAGCGGATTAAAGCTCCACAATCAACTTGATATACCCTGCATCTGTGGAATACCTGAATAGACAACGAATCATCCCAAATTAAGGAGCCCTGTGGATGAAAGGCTCTTGGTGCTGCAGCCAGGACGCAGTGCTGTGCCTCTGAGGTGGGAGAGCCAACTTCAGGACACTGGTCCACAAGAGGCCTCCCAGCTGCACATAATATCAAACAGCAAAAATCTCCGAGAGATCTCCATCTCAACACCAGCACCCAGCTTCACTCAACGACCAGCAAGCTACAGTGCTGGACATCCTATGCCAAACAACTAGCAAGACAGGAAACCAACCCCACCCATTAGCAGAGAGGCTGCCCAAAATCATAATAAGTCTACAGACACCCCAAAACACACCAGCAGACGTGGACCTGCCCACCAGAAAGACAAGATCCAGCCTCATACACCAGAACACAGGCACTAGTACCCTCCACCAGGAAGCCTTCACAACCCACTGAACCAACCTTAGCCACTGGGGACAGACACAAAAAACAACAGGAACTACGAACCTTCAGCCTGCAAAAAAAAAAAAAAAAGGAGACCCCAAACACAGTAAGATAAGCAAAATGAAAAGACAGAAAAACACACAGCAGATGAAGGAGCAAGATAAAAACCCACCAGACCTAACAAATGAAGAGGAAATAGGCAGTCTACCTGAAAAAGAATTCAGAATAATGATAGTAAGGTTGATCCGAAATCTTGGAGATAGAATGGACAATAGAATGGACAAATTGCAAGAATCAGTTAACAAGGACCTAGAAGAACTAAAGATGAAACAAGCAACGATGAACAACACAATAAATGAAATTAAAAGTACTCTAGATGGGATCAATAGCAGAATAACTGAGGCAGAAGAACGGATAAGTGACCTGGAAGATAAAATAGTGGAAATAACTACTGCAGAGCAGAATAAAGAAAAAAGAATGAAAAGAACTGAGGACAGTCTCAGAGACCTCTGGGACAACATTAAACACACCAACATTCGAATTATAGGGGTTCCAGAAGAAGAAGAGAAAAAGAAAGGGACTGAGAAAATATTTGAAGAGATTATAGTTGAAAACTTCCCTAATATGGGAAAGGAAATAGTTAATCAAGTCCAGGAAGCACAGAGAGTCCCATACAGGGTAAATCCAAGGAGAAATACGCCAAGACACATATTAATCAAACTGTCAAAAATTAAATACAAAGAAAATATATTAAAAGCAGCAAGGGAAAAACAACAAATAACACACAAGGGAATCCCCATAAGGTTAACAGCTGATCTTTCAGCAGAAACTCTGCAAGCCAGAAGGGAGTGGCAGGACATATTGAAAGTGTTGAAGGAGAAAAACCTGCAACCAAGATTACTCTACCCAGCAAGGATCTCATTCAGATTTGATGGAGAAATTAAAACCTTTACAGACAAGCAAAAGCTGAGAGAGTTCAGCACCACCAAACCAGCTCTACAACAACTGCTAAAGGAACTTCTCTAGGCAAGAAACACAAAAGAAGGAAAGGACCTACAATAACGAACCCAAAACAATTAAGAAAATGGGAATAGGAACACACATATCAATAATCACCTTAAATGTAAGTGGACTAAATGCTCCCACCAAAAGACACAGATTGGCTGAATGGATACAAAAACAAGACCCATATATTTGCTGTCTACAAGAGACCCACTTCAGACCTAGAGACACATACAGACTGAAAGTAAGGGGATGGAAAAAGGTATTTCATGCAAATGGAAAACAAAAGAAAGCTGGAGTAGCAATTCTCATATCAGACAAAATAGACTTTAAAACAAAGACTATTAGAAGAGACAAAGAAGGACACTACATAATGATCAAGGGATCAATCCAAGAGGAAGATATAACAATTGTAAATATTTATGCACCCAACATAGGTGCACCTCAATACATAAGGCAAATACTGACAACCATAAAAGGGGAAATCGACAGTAACACATTCATAGTAGGGGACTTTAACACCCCACTTTCACCAATGGACAGATCATCCAAAATGAAAATAAATAGGGAAACACAAGCTTTAAATGATACATTAAAAGAGATGGAGTTAATTGATATTTATAGGACATTCCATCCAAAAACAACAGAATACACATTTTTCTCAAGTGCTCATGGAACATTCTCCAGGATAGATCATATCTTGGGTCACAAATCAAGCCTTGGTAAATTTAAGAAAATTGAAATTGTATCAAGTATCTTTTCTGACCACAACGCCATGAGACTAGATATCAATTACAGGAAAAGATCTGTAAAAAATACAAACACATGGAGGCTAAACAATACACTACTTAATAATGAAGTGATCCCTGAAGAAATCAAAGAGGAAATCAAAAAATACCTAGAAACAAATGACAATGGAGACACAACGACCCAATACCTGTGGGATGCAGCAAAAGCAGTTCTAAG